>NC_069501.1:77729520-78037020 GCF_027579735.1 Bombina bombina | reverse complement strand
AACAACCCCTTTTCTGATAAAAAAATTGCATCAGAAAATACATAAAAATACATTTAAAGGGACAGTCTAGGCCAAAATAAACTTTCATGATTCAAATAGTGTATGTAATTTTAAACTTATCACCAATTTTGCTTTGTTCTCTTGGTATTCTTAATTGAAAGCTAAACCTAGGTAGGCTCATATACTTATTGCTTAAACTTTAAAGGCCGCCTCTTATCTAAATGCATTTTGACAGATTTTTACAACTAGAGGGCATTAGTTTGTGTGCCATATAGATAAACATTGTGCTCACGCCTGTGGAGTTACCTAGGAGTCAGTATTGATTGGCTAAAATGCATGTCTGTTAAAAGAACTGAAACAAGGGGACAGTCTGCAGAGGCTTAGATACAAGGTAATCACAGAGGTAAAAAGTGCATTAATATAACTGTGTTGGTTAGGTTATGCAAAACTGGGGAATTGGTAATAAAGGGATTATCTGTTTATTTAAACAATAAAAATTCTGGTGTAGACTGTCCCTTTAAATATACAAATACTGCAGAGCCTAATAACAGTAAAATGCCACTTTGTCACTTACGATTTCAATTAACAACAAGGAATGAGCTGACCACAAAGAGTGTCAGTATAAAACATAATTTATGCTTACCTGATAAATTCCTTTCTTCTGTAGTGTGATCAGTCCACGGGTCATCATTACTTGTGGGATATTAACTGCTCCCCTACAGGAAGTGCAAGAGGATTCACCCAGCAGAGTTGCTATATAGCTCCTCCCCTCTACGTCACCTCCAGTCATTCGACCAAGGACCAACGAGAAAGGAGAAGCCAAGGGTGTAGTGGTGACTGGAGTATAATTTAAAAAATATTTACCTGCCTTAAAAAACAGGGCGGGCCGTGGACTGATCACACTACAGAAGAAAGGAATTTATCAGGTAAGCATAAATTATGTTTTCTTCTGTTAAGTGTGATCAGTCCACGGGTCATCATTACTTGTGGGATACCAATACCAAAGCAAAAGTACACGGATGACGGGAGGGATAGGCAGGCTCTTTATACAGAAGGAACCACTGCCTGAAGTACCTTTCTCCCAAAAATAGCCTCCGAGGAAGCAAAAGTGTCAAATTTGTAAAATTTGGAAAAAGTATGAAGCGAAGACCAAGTTGCAGCCTTGCAAATCTGTTCAACAGAGGCCTCATTCTTAAAGGCCCAAGTGGAAGCCACAGCTCTAGTGGAATGAGCTGTAATTCTTTCAGGAGGCTGCTGTCCAGCAGTCTCATAAGCTAAACGAATTATGCTACGAAGCCAAAAAGAGAGAGAGGTAGCAGAAGCTTTTTGACCTCTCCTCTGACCAGAGTAAACGACAAACAGGGAAGACGTTTGTCGAAAATCTTTAGTTGCCTGTAAATAAAATTTAAGGGCACGAACTACATCCAGATTGTGCAAAAGACGTTCCTTCCTCGAAGAAGGATTTGGGCACAAGGATGGAACAACAATCTCCTGATTGATATTCCTGTTAGTGACTACCTTAGGTAAGAACCCAGGCTTAGTACGCAGAACTACCTTATCCGAGTGAAAAATCAAATAAGGAGAATCACAATGTAAGGCTGATAACTCAGAGACTCTTCGAGCCGAGGAAATAGCCATTAAAAATAGAACTTTCCAAGATAACAACTTTATATCAATGGAATGAAGGGGTTCAAACGGAACACCCTGTAAAACGTTAAGAACAAGGTTTAAACTCCATGGTGGAGCCACAGCTTTAAACACAGGTTTAATCCTGGCCAAAGCCTGACAAAAAGCCTGAACGTCTGGAACTTCTGACAGACGCTTGTGTAACAGAATGGACAGAGCTGAGATCTGTCCCTTTAAGGAACTAGCGGATAACCCCTTTTCTAAACCTTCTTGTAGAAAAGACAATATCCTAGGAATCCTAACCTTACTCCAAGAGTAACCTTTGGATTCGCACCAATATAGGTATTTACGCCATATTTTATGGTAAATCTTTCTGGTGACAGACTTCCTAGCCTGTATTAAGGTATCAATAACTGACTCAGAAAAACCACGCTTTGATAAGATCAAGCGTTCAATTTCCAAGCAGTCAGCTTCAGAGAAGTTAGATTTTGATGTTTGAAAGGACCCTGAATCAGAAGGTCCTGTTTCAGAGGTAACGACCAAGGTGGACAGAATGACATGTCCACCAGATCTGTATACCAAGTCCTGCGTGGCCATGCAGGCGCTATTAGAATCACTGATGCTTTCTCCTGTTTGATTCTGGCAATCAATCGAGGAAGCATCGGGAAAGGTGGAAACACATAAGCCATCCTGAAGGTCCATGGTGCTGTCAAGGCATCTATCAGGACCGCTCCCGGATCCCTGGATCTGGACCCGTAGCGCGGAAGCTTGGGTTCTGTCGAGACGCCATGAGATCTATCTCTGGTTTGCCCCAACGTGGAAGTATTTGGGCAAAGACCTCTGGATGAAGTTCCCACTCCCCCGGATGAAAAGTCTGACGACTTAAGAAATCCGCCTCCCAGTTCTCCACTCCCGGGATGTGGATTGCAGACAGGTGGCAAGAGTGAGACTCTGCCCAGCGAATTATCTTCGATACTTCCATCATTGCTAGGGAGCTTCTTGTCCCTCCCTGATGGTTGATATAAGCTACAGTCGTGATGTTGTCCGACTGGAACCTGATGAACCCCCGAGTTGCTAACTGGGGCCAAGCCAGAAGAGCATTGAGGACTGCTCTCAATTCCAGAATGTTTATTGGAAGAAGACTCTCCTCCTGATTCCATAGTCCCTGAGCCTTCAGAGAATTCCAGACAGCACCCCAACCTAGTAGGCTGGCGTCTGTTGTTACAATTGACCAGTCTGGCCTGCTGAATGGCATTCCCCTGGACAGATGTGGCCGATAAAGCCACCATAGAAGAGAATTTCTGGTCTCTTGAATGGAATGAAGGACACGGCATGCATTTTGAAGTTTTGTTAACCTGTCCTCTGTCAGGTAAATCTTCATTTCTACAGAATCTATCAGAGTCCCCAGGAAGGGAACTCTTGTGAGTGGAAAGAGAGAACTTTTCTCTTCGTTCACTTTCCATCCATGCGACCTTAGAAATGCCAGTACTATCTCTGTATGAGATTTGGCAGTTTGAAAGCTTGAAGCTTGTATCAGTATGTCGTCTAAGTACGGAGCTACTGAAATTCCTCGCGGTCTTAGTACCGCCAGAAGAGTGCCCAGAACCTTTGTGAAGATTCTTGGAGCCGTAGCCAGTCCGAATGGAAGAGCTACAAACTGGTAATGCCTGTCTAAAAAGGCAAACCTTAGATACCGGTAATGACTTCTGTGAATCGGTATGTGAAGGTAAGCATCCTTTAAATCCACTGTGGTCAAGTACTGACCCTCTTGGATCATGGGCAAAATTGTTCGAATAGTTTCCATCTTGAACGATGGAACTCTTAGGAATTTGTTTAGGATCTTTAAATCCAAGATTGGCCTGAAGGTTCCCTCTTTTTTGGGAACTACAAACAGATTTGAGTAAAACCCTTGTCCTTGTTCCAACCGCGGAACTGGATGGATCACTCCCATTAATAAAAGATCTTGTACGCAGCGTAGAAACGCTTCCTTCTTTGTTAGGTTTGTTGACAACCTTGACAGATGAAATCTCCCTCTTGGGGGAGAGGATTTGAAGTCCAGAAGGTATCCCTGAGATATGATCTCTAACGCCCAGGGATCCTGAACATCTCTTGCCCAAGCCTGGGCGAAGAGGGAAAGTCTGCCCCCCACTAGATCCGGTCCCGGATCGGGGGCCCTCAATTCATGCTGTCTTAGGGGCAGCAGCAGGTTTTCTGGCCTGTTTGCCCCTGTTCCAGGACTGGTTAGGTTTCCAGCCTTGTCTGTAGCGAGCAACAGCTCCTTCCTGTTTTGGTGCAGAGGAAGTTGATGCTGCTCCTGCTTTGAAATTACGAAAGGAACGAAAATTGGACTGTCTAGCCTTGGCTTTGGCCTTGTCCTGAGGCAGGGCATGACCTTTACCTCCTGTAATGTCATCAATAATCTCTTTCAAGCCGGGCCCGAATAAGGTCTGCCCTTTGAAAGGAATATTAAGCAATTTAGATTTAGACGTAACATCAGCTGACCAGGATTTTAGCCACAGAGCTCTGCGTGCCTGAATGGCGAATCCTGAATTTTTAGCCGCAAGTTTAGTTAAATGTACTACGGCATCTGAAATAAATGAATTAGCTAACTTAAGGAATTTAAGTTTGTGTGTGATGTCATCTAGTGTGGATGATTGAAGTGTCTCTTCCAGAGACTCAAACCAAAATGCTGCTGCAGCCGTGACAGGCGCAATACATGCAAGAGGTTGCAATATAAACCCTTGTTGAACAAACATTTTCTTAAGGTAACCCTCTAATTTTTTATCCATTGGATCTGAAAAAGCACAGCTATCCTCCACTGGGATAGTGGTACGCTTAGCTAAAGTAGAAACTGCTCCCTCCACCTTAGGGACCATTTGCCATAAGTCCCGTGTGGCGGCGTCTATTGGAAACATTTTTCTGAATATAGGAGGGGGTGAGAAAGGCACACCGGGTCTATCCCACTCCTTAGTAACAATGTCAGTAAGTCTCTTAGGTATAGGAAAAACGTCAGTACTCGTCGGTACCGCAAAATATTTATCCAACCTACACATTTTTTCTGGGATTGCAACTGTGTTACAATCATTCAGAGCCGCTAATACCTCCCCTAGTAACACACGGAGGTTCTCAAGCTTAAATTTAAAATTTGAAATGTCTGAGTCCAGTTTATTTGGATCAGAACCGTCACCCACAGAATGAAGCTCTCCGTCTTCACGTTCTGCAAACTGTGACGCAGTATCAGACATGGCCCTTGCATTATCAGCGCACTCTGTTCTCATCCCAGAGTGATCACGTTTACCTCTTAGTTCTGGTAGTTTAGCCAAAACTTCAGTCATAACAGTAGCCATATCTTGTAATGTGATTTGTAATGGCCGCCCAGATGCACTCGGCGCTACAATATCACGCACCTCCTGAGCGGGAGATGCAGGTACTGACACGTGAGGCGAGTTAGTCGGCATAACTCTCCCCTCGTTGTTTGGTGAAATATGTTCAATTTGTACAGATTGACTATTTTTTAAAGTAGCATCAATACATTTAGTACATAAATTTCTATTGGGCTCCACTTTGGCATTAACACATATAGCACAGAGATATTCCTCTGAATCAGACATGTTTAACACACTAGCAAATAAACAGCAACTTGGAAATACTTTTCAAAGTAATTTACAAATAATATGAAAACGAACTGTGCCTTTAAGAAGCACAGAAAATATTATAACAGATAAAATAATTAAGTTATAGCATCAATCTTTGTCAGAATATACAGTTTTAGCAAAGGATTGTTCCCCTCAGCAAATGATAACTAACCCAGGCAGCAGAAAAAAAATACACAAATAAACGTTTTTTATATCACAGTCAATACAATCAGCACAGCTATGCTGTGAATGATTACTTCCCTCAAAAAAGACTCTTGAGATCCCTGAACTCTGTAGAGATGAACCGGATCATGCAGGAAGAAAATGAACCTCTGACTGAGTTTTTCTGATGCATAGTGAAAGCACCAAAATGGCCCCTCCCCCACACACATAACAGTGAGAGGGATCAGTGAACTGCTCTAATTTAAATCAAAACTATTGCCAAGTGGAAAAAAAGTGCCCAAAACATTTTTTCACCCAGTACCTCAGAGAAAAAAACGTTTTTACATGCCAGCAAAAAAACGTTTTACCTCAATAATTAATTGTCATTTAAAACCTATTGCAAGTCCCTGCAAAATAGGTTAAATCTATGTATACAGTTTAAAAGCCAGAGAAGTACCATTTCCCAGAAAACTGAAGTGTAAAATATACATACATGACAGCCTGATATCAGCTACATCTACTGCATTCAAGGCTGAGTTTACATTATAACGGTATGGCAGGATTTTCTCATCAATTCCATGTCAGAAAATAATAAACTGCTACACACCTCTTTGCAGATTAATCTGCCTGCTGTCCCCTGATCTGAAGTTTACCTCTCCTCAGATGGCCGAGAAACAGCAATATGATCTTAACTACTCCGGCTAAAATCATAGAAAAACTCAGGTAGATTCTTCTTCAAATTCTACCAGAGAAGGAATAACACACTCCGGTGCTATTATAAAATAACAAACTTTTGATTGAAGATATAAAAACTAAATATATCACCATAGTCCTCTCACACATCCTATCTAGTCGTTGGGTGCAAGAGAATGACTGGAGGTGACGTAGAGGGGAGGAGCTATATAGCAACTCTGCTGGGTGAATCCTCTTGCACTTCCTGTAGGGCAGCAGTTAATATCCCACAAGTAATGATGACCCGTGGACTGATCACACTTAACAGAAGAAATGGACCCTGTGTCAGATATATTCTAAACAAACTGGATTTACAAACACATTTGATTCAGAAGGTGTTTGGAAAGTCAGTAAATGGTGGATGCTGTGTAAATACTGAATATATTTCTGGTTATTGTCTTGGATTTTGTATTATTGTTACTTGATAGGTGGCATTTTCTTTCTTATTTTAGGTTCTTTTTTTGTAACCCATTAAGGACCAGATTACGAGTGGAGCGCTATAATTTTCCTCTATGAAGGGCATAGTGAACTGAAAGACACTGCACGCTTAGTGAAACAGGCCTTTTGAACTAGCAGGCCCGGACTGAGCATGGGGAAATCTTGGAATTTTCCCAGTGGGCCAGGGCCAGTTGTGGGTCGGTTGCCTGTGGCCCTCTCTGCATCAGGAAGCGGTGGCACCGAAAGTTGGTGGTGTGAGAGGGTTAGGAGGGAGGGCGGGTGGGCGGCCCATCGCTGCAGAGGGGCGGGAGTGGGTGGGACTGATAAGCTACGAAAAAAAATAATTTAGAACAGTCCAGCAGTGAGGGGGAAGGAGGCTCTTTTAAGGTTATGGTGGGATTTGATCTGTGAGGGGGTAAGGTGAGGGGGGGGGGGGGGGCAGCTACACTACAGAAATTTTTTTTAAATTATTATTAATTTGGCAGTCACTACATTTAAACAGAAATAGAGCCCTTTTAAAATATATTTACCTATCAAAACTATATATATTTTTTTTCTTAGCCTGATGAAACGGCAATTTTATATGCTGAGAAACGCTGTTCTAGTGTGTTTATTAAAATTCACACTTTTTATCATTTACTACTTGCTCTGTTCTTTTACTGGTCTGATCACAGACCCACCTTGAGCCTGTGTCATTCAGGCGCTGCCTACTTACACCATAATTTGGTTGGCTGTAAGCCTATGATCTCCTGATCCGTTGAGACAGAGCAGGCTGTGCCGGTAATTGCTGCATCCTCCTACGCAACCTGATGTTGGCATCTGGCCGTCTCACCTGAGTCTTTCGGGCGACTTTTTGGTCCCGTACTGCTTGGATAGGCACTCCGGTTCTGCTGCTTCACTTGTGAGTAGCTTTTTGGAGAGGGGGCCTTGACACACATGCCACTTTGTTCCCTACGTTATTACCCTATGTGGTGCCTCTTCTATTTTTATTTAATATTTTTTCTTAGTAGACAATCCAAAGTATTATTCTAGGCCATTTTTTAAAAAAATTTCATGCCACCATTTCACCGCCAAATGCGATCAGATTTAAAAAAAACAACAACAAAAAAAGTTAACTTTTTAACAAACTTTGGGTTTCTCAATTAAATTATTTATATACTGCTTGTGCAATCATGGCACAAATGATTGTAAAAGCTTCTCTGGAATCCCCTTTGTTCAGAAATAGCAGACATATATGGCTTTGGCATTGCTTTTTGGTAATTAGGCCGCTAATTGCAGCTGCGCACCACACTCAAACAGCTCCCTCCCCTCTCACTGGTCACCCCATCTTAAGTACTGGCAGACAGTCTGCCAGTATGCAGTTTTACACCACCTTTTTTTTTTTTCTATTATTATTATTTACCTTAGTGTAGGATTACCCCCTTACCTTCCCACCTCCCTGATCCCTCCTAAAAAGCTCTCTAACCCTCCCCATGCTAACTAATTCCCGCCATCTTAGATACTGGCAGCTGTCTTGATATCTTTATTTGAAAAAGAAGGCATCTAAGCTAAGGATCCACCCAATTTTTTGTTCAGACCCTGGACAGCACTTGTTTATTGGTGGGTGAATGTATCCACCAATCAGCAAGAACAACCCAGGTTGTTTACCAAAAATGGGCCGGCATCTAAACTTACATTCTTGCTTTTCAAATAAATATACAAAGAGAATTAAGAAAAATGGATAATAGGAGTAAATTAGAAAGTTGCTTAAAATTGCATGCTCTATCTGAATCACGAAAGAAAAAATTTGGGTTCAGTAAACCCTTTAAGTTGAAATGTTTGCTTTAATTATTCATTCCCTTCTAGCTCCCAATCACTGGATAGAGAGAAATATTTATGAATAAACGGTATGGCTCCCAGTGGCATGGAAAGCATTTTTTCTGGGACAGGTCCATTTAGCAAATCAAGAAAAAAGAAAGACGAGTACTGGAGCCAGGGTGCCAGTGCGGAGGTATGTTTTATTCAAGCTGTTAGCAGTAGGTCTAGGAAGCTCCTACTAACTGACGCATTTTGCACATGGGCACATGCGCTTCATCACAGAAATCAAGAAGCCTGTACTATAATTATTTGTTAAATGGTAAATTGTAACCTGAGTAACAGCATGAAGATGTTCTCACTGCACAATCTGACACTGTTATTTCATGAACTATATTTCACCCTCCACACGTCCCAGTTGGTCAAATGGAGATTGCTTTAAAGGATAAGAAAAGGGGGGCAATAAATAAGAAATGGGAAAAAATGGACATGAAAAGGGGGGAATGGACAGAAAGGAGAGATGATGGACTGTGTACATGAAAATGATGGATGATGGACATGAGAAGTGTATGGGAGGGAGGGGGTGAAATGAACGGTCGATACTGTCGTGGAAAAGTTTGCACAAATTTAAACCAGGCGATTTTTAAATAAATTTGAGTATACTAGCATTAAATGCATTTTACTACTTGTGCATTGTTGCAGGTAAATATAGCATGGATTTTAAAAAGTGTGATTGAAAATTGGGGTTATGATCAGGGGAGGGCTGGCAGCCTTAGGCCTGGGAGGCAGGTCCAGCCTTTCGCTGCCCCCCCCCCCCCCCAAAAAAAATAAAATAATATTTATTGTAAGGGGTTACATTTATTAAATAAATGTGTGTATTTTTTTACACAGGGAGAGAAAGGGATTTGGCACAGCCAGTGTATTTATATATGTTTGAAAGTATCCTATGTGATGTTACCATGCAAAATTTTACAGTTCTGAATTGTTAGTTTATATTATTGTTAACCCAGAATTCTTTGGTAAGAATAAAATAAAAAAATATGCATTTAAATATGAATTTAAAGGTTTTTTATCTATCTTATTTTCTAAATATTTGGTAGTCATATCCCAAAAAATTCTAAGTATTTTTTATATCTCATGGACGAAATACGGGTCGATTACGAGTTATGCGCACTTTAGGAAAAACAAAAGTGGCGTTATTTAACCCCCTATAGCGCAGCCATTACAAGTTTTCAAAAACCCGGCTTGTGCGTGCGATATGGTGCTTTTAACCAATATCACCGCCACTATACTGAATTAACCCCTATTCAATATATCAAAAAAGAAGGCGCCACCATAGTGCACAATCAGTGTTTCAGATGTTAGCCAGCGCACAATGTCATGTACTTACAGGATTTAAAGCACTTGAGAAGTGCTACAAGGGCCTCCTGGACTCATGTATCTGTATTATTATAGAATACGTGAAGTTGCCGACATACAACATTCCCAGCTTTCTTCAAGCCTCCATAATCTTATTTATAGAAAATGTGGTAATCGGGTTTTAAAATGAAATAAAAATAATAAATGTTTGTGGGAATAGTCTAATATATAAAAAAGACTTTAATCTTAAAAACGCACAACGTTTCAAGATCTGAACTGACCGTTTCCTCACGTGTACTTTAATGATTAAAATTATTTTAGTCCTAGTAGCCCCCTACTTCTGGATATCCATATTTTTCTAAAAATACATATTATAGATGACCAACGTCATCTATAATATGTATTTCATATATAATATGTATTTTTTGAAAAATATGGATATCAAGAAGTAGGGGGCTTCTAGGACTAAAAGATCGAAGATCTATGAGTGGGCATTTTTTGGGCCCATATAACTTTCTTATTAGAAAATCAGAGAGGGGTCGGGCAAAAACTAGTGAACCTGATTGGAGAGTAACACACCAATTGGGTGAATATGTGGTTAGACTGTTTGGATAACGCGCATGGGAGACCTTCGCGCAAGCGTATTAAGGCCTATAGGACGCCAAAGAGTATTTTAAGCCGTTGGAATTTGAATCATTGATATACACCTGAGGAAACGGTCAGTTCAGATTGTGAAACGTTGTGTTTTTAAGATTAAAGTCTTTTTTATATATCAGACTATTCCCACAAACGTTTATTTTTTTTATTTCATTTGAAAACCTGATTACCATATTTTCTATAAATAAGATTGTGGAGGCTTGAAGAAAGCTGGGAAAGTTGTATGTCGGCAACTTCACGTATTCTATAAGAATACAGATACATGAGAATCCATCCTGCATCCGATGTTTGGTAGCCGACCAAAGGTAAAAGCTTTCTGAAGGTTACGAGGAAAAGTTGTCTGGACGACAGAGTCCAGGAGGCCCTTGTAGCACTTCTCAAGTGCTCTAAATCCTGTAAGTACATAACATTGTGCGCTGGCTAACATCTGAAACACTGATTGCGCACTATGGTGGCGCCTTCTTCTTTTTTGATATATTACAGAGCACGAATTTGAATTCCAACAGATTTTGGAAGGAGCAGCTCGCCGCCTAGTTTGGATTGCTGTGAAACATCCCCTTTGAACTATTGGGACAGATCCATTCTTTTGTTAAGTGCATTTGAAATTTTATCACTATGAACGTTGCACTCTCATATACTATTGTACTGTATGGAATCACATTTTTAGCACTTTATTAGTAGCACTTGATACTAGAATATTGTATCACATAACACTTTTACATTCTGTGTATACACTAGTAACAGATTAACATTTGGTGCTTCCGCTATATATTATATTTTATTTTATTAACCCCTATTCCCCTGCACCCCAACATCGCCCACACTATAATAAATCTATTAACCCCTATTCCGCCGCTCCCCGACATCACCGCAACTAAATAAAGCTATTAATTCATAAACCTCTGACCTCCCACATCACTACCACTAAATAAACCTATTAACCCCTAAACCGCCAGCACCCCACATCATAACAACCTAAATTAAACTATATTAACCCATAAACCTAATGTAACCCTAATGTAACCCTAACTTAACATAATTAAAATAGAGCTAAATTAAACTTAAAATTATTAACTAAATAATTCATTCCTATTTAAAACAAAATACCTGTGAAATAAAACATAAGCTAGCTACAATATAACAATAGTTATATTGTATCTAGCTTAGGTTTTATTTTTATTTCACAGGTAAGTTTGTATTTATTTTAACTAGGTAGACTAATTAGTAAATAGCTACCTGTCAAATAAAACCTAAGCTGCCTTACACTAAAACCTAACATTACAAAAAATAAAAAACACTAAAATTACAAAAAATAACAAACAAAATTAAACATAACAATAAAAATGATTCCTATTCTAATACCCTTTATTATAGATTAGTTGTTTTTTTTTTTTTAAACTACCAAGGGCCCTTAAAATGAACTTTTGGGGGCCCTTAAAATGGCCTTTTGTAGGGCATCGCCCTAAAGATAATAGCTCTTTTTCTACAAAAGAAAAACCCACAAAATAAAAATAAAGTAAAACCTAATCTACCCATTGCCCTGAAAAGGGCATTTGTATGGGCATTGCCCTTAATAGGGCATTTAGCTCTTTTGCTGCCCAAGCCCTAATCTAAAAATAAAAACCCACCCAAAACGAAAAAAATACATTACACAAAATAACAAACAAATTAAAATAAAAAAAATATTTCTATTCTAATACCCATTTTAAAAACAACACTGCAAAATAAAAAAAACTAATCTAGAATAAACTACCAATAGCCCTTAAAAGGGCCTTTTGTAGGGCATTGCCCTGAGTTAAACAGCTCTTTTACCTGAAAAAAAAAATACAAACCCACAAAATTAAAATAAACTATCTAAAAAAACCTAAGCTAACCATTGCCCTGAAAATGGCATTTGTATGGGCATTGCCCTTAAAAGGGCATTTAGGCCTAGATTTGGAGTTCGGCGGTAGCCGTCAAAACCAGCGTTAGAGGCTCCTAACGCTGGTTTTAGGCTACCGCCGGTATTTGGAGTCAGTGATTAAAGGGTCTAACGCTCACTTTTCAGCCGCGACTTTTCCATACCGCAGATCCCCTTACGTCAATTGCGTATCCTATCTTTTCAATGGGATCTTCCTAACGCCGGTATTTAGAGTCGTTTCTGAAGTGAGCGTTAGAGCTCTAACGACAAAACTTCAGCCGCCTGAAAATAGCAGGAGTTAAGAGCTTTCTGGCTAACGCCGGTTCATAAAGCTCTTAACTACTGTACCCTAAAGTACACTAACACCCATAAACTACCTATGTACCCCTAAACCGAGCTCCCCCCACATCGCCGCCACTCGATTTAAAATTTTAACCCCTAATCTTCCGACCGCCACCTACGTTATAATTATGTACCCCTAATCTGCTGCCCCTAACCCCGCCGACCCCTGTATTACATTTATTAACCCCTAACCTGCCCCCCACAACGTCGCCGCCAGCTACTTAAAATAATTAACCCCTAATCTTCCGACCGCAAAGCGCCGCCACCTACGTTATCCCTATGTACCCCTAATCTGCTACCCCTAACACCGCCGACCCCTATATTATATTTATTAACCCCTAATCTGCCCCCCTCAACGTCGCCGACACCTACCTACACTTATTAACCCCTAATCTGCCGAGCGGACCTGAGCGCTACTATAATAAAGTTATTAACCCCTAACCCGCCTCACTAACCCTATCATAAATAGTATTAACCCCTAATCTGCCCTCCCTAACATCGCCGACACCTACCTTCAATTATTAACCCCTAATCTGACGACCGGAGCTCACCGCTATTCTAATAAATGTATTAACCCCTAAAGCTAAGTCTAACCCTAACACTAACACCCCCCTAAATTAAATATAATTTAAATCTAACGAAATAAATTAACTCTTATTAAATAAATGATTCCTATTTAAAGCTAAATACTTACCTGTAAAATAAATCCTAATATAGCTACAATATAAATTATAATTACATTGTAGCTATTTTAGGATAAATATTTATTTTACAGGCAACTTTGTAATTATTTTAACCAGGTACAATAGCTATTAAATAGTTAAGAACTATTTAATAGTTACCTAGTTAAAATAATAACAAATTTACCTGTAAAATAAATCCTAACCTAAGTTACAAATAAACCTAACACTAGACTATCAATAAATTAATTAAATAAACTACCTACAATTACCTACAATTAACCTAACACTACACTATCAATAAATTAATTAAACACAATTCCTACAAATAAATACAATTAAATAAACTAGCTAAAGTACAAAAAATAAAAAAGAACTAAGTTACAAAAAATAAAAAAATATTTACAAACATAAGAAAAATATTACAACAATTTTAAACTAATTACACCTACTCTAAGCCCCCTAATAAAATAACAAAGCCCCCCAAAATAAAAAATTCCCTACCCTATTCTAAATTTAAAAAGTTACAAGCTCTTTTACCTTACCAGCCCTGAACAGGGCCCTTTGCGGGGCATGCCCCAAGAAGTTCAGCTCTTTTGCCTGTAAAAGAATAAATACAATACCCCCCCCCCAACATTACAACCCACCACCCACATACCCCTAATCTAACCCAAACCCCCCTTAAATAAACCTAACACTAATCCCCTGAAGATCTTCCTACCTTGTCTTCACCATCCAGGTATCACCGATCCGTCCTGGCTCCAAGATCTTCATCCAACCCAAGCGGGGGTTGGCGATCCATAATCCGGTGCTGAAGAGGTCCAGAAGAGGCTCCAAAGTCTTCCTCCTATCCGGCAAGAAGAGGACATCCAGACCGGCAAACATCTTCTCCAAGCGGCATCTTCGATCTTCTTCCATCCGGTGCGGAGCGGGTCCATCTTGAAGCAGCCGACGCGGATCCATCCTCTTCTTCCGGCGTCTCCCGACGAATGACGGTTCCTTTAAGGGACGTCATCCAAGATGGCGTCCCTCGAATTCCGATTGGCTGATAGGATTCTATCAGCCAATCGGAATTAAGGTAGGAATATTCTGATTGGCTGATGGAATCAGCCAATCAGAATCAAGTTCAATGCTATTGGCTGATCCAATCAGCCAATCAGATTGAGCTCGCATTCTATTGGCTGATCGGAACAGCCAATAGAATGCGAGCTCAATCTGATTGGCTGATTGGATCAGCCAATAGGATTGAACTTGATTCTGATTGGCTGATTCCATCAGCCAATCAGAATATTCCTACCTTAATTCCGATTGGCTGATAGAATCCTATCAGCCAATCGGAATTCGAGGGACGCCATCTTGGATGACGTCCCTTAAAGGAACCGTCATTCGTCGGGAGACGCCGGAAGAAGAGGATGGATCCGCGTCGGCTGCTTCAAGATGGACCCGCTCCGCACCGGATGGAAGAAGATCGAAGATGCCGCTTGGAGAAGATGTTTGCCGGTCCGGATGTCCTCTTCTTGCCGGATAGGAGGAAGACTTTGGAGCCTCTTCTGGACCTCTTCAGCACCGGATTATGGATCGCCAACCCCCGCTTGGGTTGGATGAAGATCTTGGAGCCAGGACGGATCGGTGATACCTGGATGGTGAAGACAAGGTAGGAAGATCTTCAGGGTATTAGTGTTAGGTTTATTTAAGGGGGGTTTGGGTTAGATTAGGGGTATGTGGGTGGTGGGTTGTAATGTTGGGGGGGGGGTATTGTATTTATTCTTTTACAGGCAAAAGAGCTGAACTTCTTGGGGCATGCCCCGCAAAGGGCCCTGTTCAGGGCTGGTAAGGTAAAAGAGCTTGTAACTTTTTTAATTTAGAATAGGGTAGGGAATTTTTTATTTTGGGGGGCTTTGTTATTTTATTAGGGGGCTTAGAGTAGGTGTAATTAGTTTAAAATTGTTGTAATATTTTTCTTATGTTTGTAAATATTTTTTTATTTTTTGTAACTTAGTTCTTTTTTATTTTTTGTACTTTAGCTAGTTTATTTAATTGTATTTATTTGTAGGAATTGTGTTTAATTAATTTATTGATAGTGTAGTGTTAGGTTAATTGTAGGTAATTGTAGGTAGTTTATTTAATTAATTTATTGATAGTCTAGTGTTAGGTTTATTTGTATCTTAGGTTAGGATTTATTTTACAGGTAAATTTGTTATTATTTTAACTAGGTAACTATTAAATAGTTCTTAACTATTTAATAGCTATTGTACCTGGTTAAAATAATTACAAAGTTGCCTGTAAAATAAATATTTATCCTAAAATAGCTACAATGTAATTATAATTTATATTGTAGCTATATTAGGATTTATTTTACAGGTAAGTATTTAGCTTTAAATAGGAATAATTTATTTAATAAGAGTTAATTTATTTCGTTAGATTTAAATTATATTTAACTTAGGGGGGTGTTAGTGTTAGGGTTAGACTTAGCTTTAGGGGTTAATACATTTATTAGAATAGCGGTGAGCTCCGCTCGGCAGATTAGGGGTTAATAATTGAAGGTAGGTGTCGGCGATGTTAGGGAGGGCAGATTAGGGGTTAATACTATTTATTATAGGGTTAGTGAGGCGGGTTAGGGGTTAATAACTTTATTATAGTAGCGCTCACGTCCGCTCGGCAGATTAGGGGTTAATAAGTGTAGGCAGGTGTCGGCGACGTTGAGGGGGGCAGATTAGGGGTTAATAAATATAATATAGGGGTCGGCGATGTTAGGGCAGCAGATTAGGGGTACATAGGGATAACGTAGGTTGCGGCGGTTTATGGAGCGGCAGATTAGGGGTTAATAATATAATGCAGGGGTCAGCGATAGCGGGGGCGGCAGATTAGGGCTTAATAAGTGTAAAGTTAGGGGTGTTTAGACTCGGGGTACATGTTAGAGTGTTAGGTGCAGACGTAGGAAGTGTTTCCCCATAGGAAACAATGGGGCTGCGTTAGGAGCTGAACGCTGCTTTTTTGCAGGTGTTAGGTTTTTTTTTCAGCTCAAACAGCCCCATTGTTTCCTATGGGAGAATCGTGCTCGAGCACGTTTTTGAGGCTGGCCGCGTCCGTAAGCAACTCTGGTATCGAGAGTTGCATTTGCGGTAGAAATGCTCTACGCTCCTTTTTTGGAGCCTAACGCAGCATTTGTTTGAACTCTCGATACCAGAGTTAATTTTATGGTGCGGCCAGAAAAAAGCCCGCGGAGCGTTAACAGCCCTTTTACCGCCAAACTCCAAATCTAGGCCTTAGTTTTTTTTACAAGCCCAACCCTAAACTAAAAAAAACCCACTTAAAAAAACCTATCACTAACCCCCGAAGATCCACTCAGTTTGAAGTCCCGCTTGATCGATCTTCATCCAGGCAGCGAAGTCCTCATCCAGGTGGCGAGATGTCTTCATCCAGACGGCATCTTCTATCTTGATCCCGGCGGCGCGGAGCGGGTCCATCCTGAAGACATCCGGCGCGGAGCATCCTCTTTATACGGTCGCCACTGTACACTGAATCTTCAATGAAAGGTACGCAATTCAAGATGGCATCCCTTGCATTCCTATTGGCTGAAAATTTTGAATCAGCCAATAGGAATTAGAGCTGCTAAAATCCTATTGGCTGTTCAAATCAGCCAATAGGATTTAAGCAGCTCTCATTCTATTGGATTCCTGAAGATAGAAGATGCCGCCTGGATGAAGATAGAAGACGCCGCCTGGATGAATACTTCTTGCCACCTGGATGAAGATAGAAGAGGCTGCCTGGATGAAGATATAAGAGGCCGCCTGGATGAAGACTTCTCGCCGCCTGAATGAAGATCGTTCAAGCGGGACTTCAAAAACTGTAAGTGGTTCGTCGGGGGTTAGTGTTTTTAAGGGTTTTTTGGGTGTTTGGGTTTGGGCAGCAAAAGAGCTAAATGCCCTTTTAAGAGCAATGCCCATACAAATGCCCTTTTCAGGGCAATGGGTAGCTTAGTTTTTTTTTTAGAGTTGTGTTTTTTATTTTGGGGGGTTGGTTGGGTGGTGGGTTTTACTGTTGGGGGGTCTTTGTATTTTTTTTTTCAGGGAAAAGAGCTAATATCTTTGGGGCAATGCCCCACAAAAGGCCCTTTTAAGGGCTATTGGTAGTTTTTTGTAGGCTAGGGGTTTTTTTTATTTTGGGTGGCTGTTTTTTTTATAGGGTTATTAGATTACGTGTAATTCTTTTTTATTTTGGATAATTTTGTTTTGTTATTTTTCGTAATTTAGTGTTTTTTTATTTTTTGTAATTTAACCTTTTTTATTTTTTGTAGTTTTAGAGTAGTGTTAGTTTTTTTTTAATGTGTATTTTAGTTTAATTTAATTGGTAGTTAGTTTAATATTAGTTAAATAGTCATGTTAGTTTAATTATTAGTTTAAACTTAGTTCTTTAAATTTGACAGGTAAGTTTTAATTTAATTTGTTAGGGAAATTGTAATTTTAATCTAAAGTTAGGGGGGGCGTTAGGTTTAGGGGTTACTAGTTTAATTTAGTTTATTGCGATCTGGGGGCTTTCAGTTTAGGGGTTAATAGTTTACTTTAGTATATTTCGTTGTGGGGCTTGTGGTTTAGAGGTTAATAGGTTTATTATAGTGGCGGCGGTGTAGGGCTTAATAACTTTTAGTATAGTGGAGGCGATGTGGGTGGGCGGCAGATTAGGGGTTAATAATATTTAAATAGTGTTTGCGATGCGGGAGGGCGGCGGTTTAGGGGTTAATAACTTTATTATAGTGGTGACGATGTCGGGGAGCGGCGGAATAGGGGTTTATAAAAAAATTTAGTGGCGGCGATGTCAGGAGTGGCAGATTAGGGGTTAATAAATTTAATATAATGTTTGTGATGCGGGAGGGCCTCGGTTTAGGGGTTAATAGGTAGTTTATGGGTGTTAGTGTACTTTGTAGCAGTTTAGTTATGAGTTTTATGTTACAGACTTTTAGACGCAAAACTCGTAATACCAGCGCTATGGGAATCCCATTAAAAAACATAATTTTTAAGAGTGCTGTACTGACGTTGCATTACAGGCTAAAAGGCTTGCGGTACACCTATACCGACAAGACTCGTAATGGCTGCGGTGCTGTTTTAACGCTGAAAATACCATATTTTAAGCGTTAAAAGACGAACGCACCGACTTGTAGTCTAGCTGATTGCAAATACACTGCATATATAATTTGAGGAAAATATGCTAATCAAATATTTATATTTTACCCTTTTGCCAATAAAAAAAAAATGTACCTGAATTTCATTTTAAAAATCTGTTCACCTTAGTATAGAGGTCCCACCTATGGCTTCTTCCTAGCGCTGCTGTGCTGGATTCTAAGCTGAAGCTCATCGCACTGCTTCCCCTACCATCAAAGTCAAGGGCAGCACCTCCCTTCCCTCCCCCTTCTATCTTCCCAGCGCGGTGCTGTCAGCCGCTCACGGCCTCAAGATTAATTTATAGTAAGAAAGCATTGAACTAAAGTAAAAGGGGAGGAGCAGTGCTGCATTAAGTAACATCTGTTTTTTATTAATAAAGTCCTGTTTCTTTGATGTTCACTGCTATATGAGGCTGGGCACCGTTGCTACCAGGCTCACTCCATCTCTTTACCACTTTCCCTCTTCTCTTCCTCTCCAGTCTCTCTCTCTCTTTTATATATCACTCTATATCCCTTATGCTTTTATCTCCACTTTCTCTCTACTCTCACTTTCTTTTATCTCCCCTCTTCCCCTTATCACCCTCTCTCTCTCCCATGCTTCATGTTCTGCCCACTAACAAATGAGGGGGGTGGAGGTGTTAGGCTGCTCTGCCTTAAAATGCCCGGGCCTATGTCTGGTCCCAGTCTGGCCCTGTGAACAAGCAATGCATTTTGTAGCTTCTGTTTATTCTCAGCTGAGTGTCTCTGATTTTTTGAAGTCTGTAGGTTCCCCATCTCTGGTACCTAGGGCTGTTGCACAAAGTCATTGGATAGAAACCATTTTATTTTGTTTTCCTCACAGGTTCACTCACAGGACATCTTGTCTTAAATTGCAAACTTTAGCATCACAAATGATAAATCCTGTGGCATGTGCTATGGCTATTTACAGATAAATACATCTGTATGGTTACTTTGTGTTAGGTGACACGAATATATAAAAGGTGAGCTGCATTTTTGTAGAACCAGGTATAATGCACTTTCTTGAGATTAGCTTTAGAGACAAGCAGAGAAAAGTGTAATTACTCATATAGAGAAAAAGCTGGCATGGCATGAGAAGAGGAGATAGAAGAGGGTGTGAAGCTCTGAACTTCATGTACAAACTGAACTCCAGGGCAGGGCTCATTAGTTCTGGACCTCTAGAGGTTTAAGAACTACATTCCCCATGATGCTCAGCCAGCATTTCAGCTGCATCATGGGAAATGTAGTTCCAAAATCTCTGGAGGGTCACAATTGATGACCCCTGCTCTAGGATATTCATACAATTTACCTCTGCTACTACTTCTCCAACTGGATAATGACAATGATATACCCATTTTAAACAGCAGATGGTGCTACAGTGCTACATTAAGGGTCAAAGTGACTTGCATCTGTTTATGAAGGAAGGAAATGAACAAATGCTTTAACTAAAGTGTGGGACACAAAACCCCATATGTTTATATTATAATTTAGATAGAAAATACAATTTTAAACAACTGTCCAGTTTACTTCTATTATCAAATTTGCTTCATTCTCTTGGTATCTTTTGTTACAGGAGCAGCAAAGTAATTCTGAAAGTTAGCTGAGTGCATCAGGTGAGTCAATGACAAGAGACATATGTGCAGCCACCAATCAGCAACTATCTTCCATTAGTGCTTTGCTGCTCCTGAGCCTACCTAAGTATGATTTTCACCAAAGGATATCAAGAGAACAAAGCAACTTAGATAATAGAAGAAAACTGGCAAGTTGTTTAAAATGACATGTTCTATCTTAATCACAAAGTTTCATTTTGGCTTAACTGTCCCTTTAACTACAACAGGCTGTCCATGTGTTTGCATATATTGTACTCACATTATGTGCACGTGCAAGAAACACTTTAGTGTGCACAGTAAATATGCCGTATCCATTATTATTTATATGTGCATGTAATGTGTTTATTATGCAAAAAATAAATAATAATCAAATGAATGTAAAAAAATGAAATGTGAACTTCCTGTTTGATTTTGTTGCTCTGGGTTATATGCTTACTCAACATTCTATATTTATTCTGTTTTGAACAAGATGGGAATTATGATTAATACACCATCTTAAGTGTTATATTTGTGCAACTTCAGATTTGTGTTTGGAGCCCAGCCCTGCAGTGTATCCTTCCTTACCTTCCTGAAGACGGAAACGTATGTTTTCCTGCAGAAACTAAAATACCATACTAAAACCAAAGTAGCACTGTAGTTAAAGATTATATATATATATATATATATATATATATATATATATATATATATATACTTCTAGATTGTAAGTTCCCACGGGAATAGGGCCCTCAATCCCTCCTGTATGTGTTTGTAAATTTTGTCCTGTCTCTTACAAGTCTTGTATTGTTTTATTTAAATGAATTGTATCCATGGACAGCGCTGCGGAATATGTTGGCGCTTCATAAATAAAGTATAATAATAATTATATATATATATATATATATTTTATAGTTAGTGGTAAATAATTGTGATGGTAATAGTAACTAACACATTAACATTAATCTATCCATTCAAGTATTTGTAGGTTAAGATGTTCAAAATTATTTTTTTATGCTGGAGTGAACCTGTTCCTAAAATTTAGAAAGTGTAAAGGTTTTGTATTATAGAGACGTTGGAGAACCTGTTGATAAAATTTCGGCATCACACCACAACCTGTTGCTAAAATTTCAAAATCCCACCACTGCCTTCCCCACCCTTAATATTGTAAGGTCTGCTGCTACTAATGAGATTGTAGAAACAGAATATGGAACTGTGTAAAGTCTGAAAACAACTCTTTATTCAACAAATTAAAATACAGTGGGATTCAATAATGTGTAGCTTGTCAGCAATCACAGACGACGCGTTTTGTCCATAACTGTAATCATAGCTGCTTGAAAGACCTTTACAAACATACCCGCAAAATCAGATTGGCTAAAAAAAACAATGGTGATGCTAGTAACATATGCATGCTTCATTATACAAATTTCTAACACCATCTAAAGTGCAATTCATGAATAATCCAAATAAAGTGAATACAAATTACTGTGCACTGAAGCAAGGAAGAAACTTCCAAAGATCCAAATTTGGAGGAAAGGAAATTAAGAACAGCTGTATTGATTCCCACAATGCCTCTGATGTACCTGTGTGCACCTCAAACAGATGAAAGGAAAGATAGAACAATGCAGGGCCGCCCTCAGGGGGTGAAAAGGGGTGACTCCTGTTAGGGGCCCACTGGGCCAGGGGGCCCCATGAGGTGAGCACAACTATTTTTTTTGTTTAAATGTTGGCAGCCACCAGAGGGCGCTTCAGCAGAGTACAATTACGAGGAGTAAAGCATTAGCTTTGAGAGGATTTCTGAGTGGGCACTAAACCACTATGCACAGTGTGAGACAGACTTGGAACTTCAGTTTGTACACTGTGTGCCTGAGTCAGACCGCAGATCACTTTCATTTGCAGAGGAGGTAGGACTTACTTAGTAAATGTGTTTTTTTCTTTGTGCAATTGCGGATTGTAACTTCAGTGTGGTAGTTGTATGGTGGGGTCAGGGGTCCATAAAAACACATTTATAGCAATATGCAGCAGTGTATTTATGATTATTTGACAATGCTATAGAAATTATATATTTAAAATCATGCAGAAATGTTTCCTCCTTAATACACAAATGGTAGGTGCCCTTTTGGCAGAAATTATTTTTTTTATTTATATATATATATTTTAATTGCATTCTAGTTTACTGCCCCTGTATGCAAGGACTTTCCAGATGCCAGGAGCCATTTTATCTAAGATTTTTACATCTTCATAAAATGTTATACACTCAAACTAAGATTGCTCAGTGTTTGAAATGAGACAGGTTAACACTGTTCAGTTTACACTACAGCTGACTTAATTTTGAAATACATACAAACAAGCCTAAAGCCCACATTTAACCAGATCTGATGGTAGGAGACTGAGTAGCATAGCTTGTGGTTGCACCAGGAACATATAGAGTACAGCATTTTCAAAATCCATACGTACAGCTGGCAGATGGGAACATTTGTACACCAGATTTGAAGTGGTGCTCTTGGTTGGGAAAATGAGGGGGGGGGGGACCCAAACATATTTCAACCTTTCAAAAGTACTTTTCTTCATCTACCCATTCTGACAGATCATTAATGTACAATTTTGAATTCATAGAAGTATTTTTGTTTGCACATTTACAAATATGATTCTTTAAAAAGTGATCTCTTAATGTCTGCTACTTTTTATCATGCATGTCACACACTGTTGATTTAGGGGATAGCAATGTGCAGACATTTAATCTCCTGTAAGTGTTTCTGTGGGTGTTTGTGTTTATATCTTTGTGCTGCTGTCTCTATGAGTGTGTATGTATTTATTTTCTGTGGATGTCTCTGTTAGGGTGTGTGTGTGTTTTCTGTGGATGTCTCTGTTAGGGTGGGTGTGTGTGTGTTTTCTGTGGATGTCTCTGTTAGGGTAGGTGTGTGTGTTTTTTCTGTGGATGTCTCTGTTAGGGTGGGTGTGTGTGTGTTTTCTTTGGATGTCTCTGTTAGGGTGTGTGTGTGTGTTTTCTGTGGATGTCTCTGTTAGGGTGGGTGTGTGGATGTATGTCTGTGTTTTCTGTGGATGTCTCTGTGAGGGTATGTACATATTTCTTTGTGCATTTTATGTAGGTGTCTTGGTGAGGGTGGGTGTGTGTATGTCTGTGTTTTCTGTGGATGTCTTTGAGGGTGTGTTCATATGACTATTTTCTGTGGGTGTCTTTGAGGGTGTGTGCATATGACTGTATTTTCTGTGGGTGTCTTTGAGGGTGTGTGCATATGACTGTATTTTCTGTGGGTGTCTTTGAGGGTGTGTGCATATGACTGTATTTTCTGTGGGTGTCTTTGAGGGTGTGTGCATATGACTGTATTTTCTGTGGGTGTCTTTGAGGGCGTGTGCATATGACTGTATTTTCTGTGGGTGTCTCTGTGAGCGTGTGCATATGACTGTATTTTCTGTGGGTGTCTCTGTGAGGGTATGTACATATAGTTGGCATCATTCCTTGACAAAAAGATAATCAGAACTCCATATTTTGTCTTGTAAATCTCCTTTCATGTAATTGGCAAGAGTCCATGAGCTAGTGACTTATGAGATTTATTATCGCGTTTGGAAGATTTATATTTCATGGTGTTCTTCTCATAAATTCTCCTGGCATTCTTTTAGAATTCCTAGAATTTTACAGTTTCTTCAGAATTGTTTGGATAAAGGTTTGTCTGCAAGTTCCTTGAAGGGACAAATCTCTGCTCTTTCTGTTTTATTTCACAGAAAGATTGCTAAACTTCCTGATATTCACTGTTTTGTACAGGCTTTGGTCCGTATTAAGCCTGTCATTAAATCAATCTCCTGCTTGGAGTCTTAATTTGGTTTTGAAGGCTTTGCAGGCTCCTCCTTTTGAGCCTATGCATTCTTTGGACATTAAACTACTTTCTTGGAAAGTATTGTTCCTTTTGGCCATCTCTTCTGCTAGAAGAGTTTCCGAATTATCTGCTCTTTCTTGTGAATCTCCTTTTCTGATTTTTCATCAGGATAAGGCAGTTTTGCGGACTTCATTTAAATTTTTACCTAAGGTTGCGAATTCTAACAATATTAATAGAGAAATTGTTGTCCCTTCTTTGTGTCCTAATCCAAAGAGTTCTTTGGAGAGATCCTTGCATTCTTTGGATGTAGTAAGAGCTTTGAAATATTATGTTGAAGCTACTAAAGATTTCAGGAAGACTTCTAGTCTATTTGTTATCTTTTCTGGTTCTAGGAAAGTTCAGAAGGCTTCTGCCATTTCCTTGGCATCTTGGTTAAAGCTTTTGATTCATCAGGCTTATTTGGAGTTGGGCCAGGCCCCGACTCAGAGTATTACAGCTCATTCTACTTGATCAGTCTCCACCTCATGGGCTTTTAAGAATGAAGCTTAAATTGATCAGATTTGCAAAGCAGCAACTTGGTCTTCTTTGCATACATTTACTAAATTCTACTGTTTTGATGTATTTGCTTCTTCAGAAGCAGTTTTTGGTAGAAAAGTTCTTCAGGCAGCCATTTCAGTTTGATTCCTCTGCTTATGTTTGAGTTTTTTTTTCTTTTCATTATGAGAATAAAAACTTATATTTTGGGTTGTGGATTTATTTTTTTTCAGAGAAAATGGCTATTATTTTATCCCTCCCTCTCTAGTGACTCTTCTGTGGAGTTCCACATCTTGGGTATTACTATCCCATACGTCACTAGCTCATGGACTCTTGCCAATTACATGAAATAAAACATAATTTATGTAAGAACTTACCTGATAAATTCATTTCTTTCATATTGGCAAGACTCCATGAGACCCACCCTTTTTATGGTGGTTATGATTTTTTTGTATAAAGCACAATTAATTCCAAATTCCTTTGTTGATGCTTTTTTACTCCTTTCTTTATCACCCCACTACTTGGCTATTCATTAAACTGAATTGTGGGTGTGGTGAGGGGTGTATTTATAGGCATTTTGAGGTTTGGGAAACTTTGCCCCTCCTGGTAGGAATGTATATCCCATACGTCACTAGCTCATGGACTCTGGACAATATGAAAGAAATGAATTTATCAAGTAAGTTCTTACATAAATTTCCTTTTTTTTTTACAAAACTGTAGTCTACCTCATTACTTGTCAGGTCAATGTAAACAAGTGCTGAGTACCTGTTTGGGTGTCTGTGTCTGAGTGTGTTTGTGTGTTTCTTTGCATGTCTGCTAGATTGTCTATATGTGAATCCTTATGTGCGAGTGTGTATTTCAGTGTATGAGTGTGTCTGTGTTTGTGTGTTACTACCTTTACAACATTTCCAAGTTTGACTACACTTAAGAATAAAGTGCATATTTGTTTTAGTCACTTGGTCAAAAATTGCACAACTCAAAGTGGGAGGGCGGTTCTGATCAGTGGTTAAGTAAGGGGCCCAAAAATTTCTAGTGGCGGTCCTGATACAATGCTATAACAACCAACTGAAAGAAGCTTCAGCCAAGTTACTACTCACTTCTATAGCCCAAATCAGAAAACCTCTGGCAAAAACTGCAACTCTTCCAGACTGAAAAAACATTTATAAAAACAATATAATCTGGCACTTAAGGTGTCATTGTTAATAACCATTGTCTCCATAACCATTGTCTCCATTGCTAATAACCATTGTCTCCAGATTCTGTCTGCTAATGTGTAGTGATGCTTGGGCTTGTGGCTATTTCGGAACATACCAGCCTTTTTGTCAGGCCGCGCGGTCCTTGTGGACTGGCGCGATTTTCTTTGGCCAGCACGGTGCACCTTGTGACCGGGCGTGGTCACTATTTTTTTCTCCATTTCCATATTCCTGACCGGGTGACAACAGAGAGTCTGTTTCGCTAGTTGTCTGGGTCATAGGAGGTGGTGAGTGCCCTAGACATTGGGGGGTGTAAGGTGCCGTTTATTTTATTTTTTTCAAAATCTTTTTATTGAGAATCCAGCAGACATAAATCATACAATATCACGTAAGCAAATTTACAAATCATTTACAGTTTCAGTATACAGTTAGTAAGAACACTTGAATCACATGAAATTTTGGTAAACCGTAAATATGAGCATGTGAAGTTATTACTAATGTGACTAGATATGTGCCGTGGATTCTGTTTTCAGTCTTTTTAACTATATAAGTCAAACAAAACATGTACGTCTCATAATCTATAAAAATTACCCTTAATATTATGCCTTGAAGTTTGGACAGATATAGTTTCTGCCTATAGCCAAGTCAAGCTAGGATATAGATAAGGTTTAAATATTAGTCATGATAAAGACCTAATTGGACAGGTTTTTAAGATAGTGTTCCCATGTATTCTGCAACTCGATAAAGTTATCTCTATTACCTGAAGAATAGGAACCATACTCCTCTAATTCAATTAGGTCTGTGACCTTTTTATGCCACAACTTTATTGATGGGATCTCAGGGGACCTCCAATTCAGAGTCACTAAAACCTTTATACTATTTATCATAATTCTCAGTAGGGGTCTGAAATGTGTTTGGGGAAGTCTAATTGATTTATTGAGCAGCCATACCAAAGGGTCCATAGGAAGGACTATTTGAAAGATACCCTCTATTTCAGCAATTATATTTCTCCACATGGTGTTCAACTGAGAGCACCACCACCACATGTGCCCCATACCGCTACCCACATGTCCCCATCTCCAACAGCAATTGCTGGTTTTAGTGAATAGTTTATGGAGCCTTCTAGGGGTCAGGTACCAGCAATGTAGGATTTTACAGTTCAATTCTCTAAAAGGAACTGAGGAGAAATTGGATTTAGTGTTTTGTTGTTGGGAGCTCTACCTCCCAAGCACCAATGGAGCGTGGCATATAACCTGGCGGTAATTGTGTAATGATATTGTATATGCGAGAGAGACTAGTCTTATTGAGAGAGAGACTAGTCTTATTGGGGGGGGAAACAACTTTTCAATTAGGGTCAGTGGTCTGGACATGTTGAAATAGTGTCTGTGGGTTGTGACATAGTGGTGCACCCTCCTGTATGAGAACCAACTGGAAGCCCAGGGTCGCCCCTTTCCACCAATTGGTCTTGAGAGCACAACTGCTCATTGGAAGTAAGGTGTGTAACTGAGACCTCTTCTGTAGTGCTATCTGTTGTCTGTCTTCTTGAGAGTGATAATAAAGAGAATTCACTTTTATGTATAATTGAAGTCAGGGGACCAGAGCATGAAGACAAATAAGGGTTTAGTCTGGTAGTGTAAGCCCAGATTTTGAGTGTTTCTCATGTAAGTGGGTTACTAATCTGGCTGTATGTAGTATGGAAGTTTTGCTTCCAGCAAATAGAGGGGAGGTGTACTCCCAAATTTAGACTCTCCTCTAAAGAAATCCATCTCTTATGGGCTCTATGAATCCTCCAGTCAAGAATTCTTTGGAGGAATATGGACCTATGATAATAATCAATGTCTGGGACGCCTAGACCTCCCTGTGAGGTAGAACGAGACATAGTATGTTTATTAATCCTAGGTGGTTGTTTGTTCCAGATGAACGACCCAAATAGCCACTGTACCTGAAGGATATAATTGTTATGCAGGGGAATAGGCAATGCAAGCATAATGTAGAGCAGGCGGGGGAAGGCGTTAATTTTAATAGTATTAACTCTTCCCAGCCAAGAAAGATTCTTTCTGGTCCACAACGAGAGGTCTCTCATCAGGGCAGTTTTAATTGGGGTATAGGTTAAAGAGAATAGTGTTTCTTGATTGTCAGTTAGGTGTCTTCTTAGGTATTTTAAGGATTTTTTTGCACCATTTAAATGTACACCTATCGGACATTAGGGCCTTTGTCTGGGAATCTATGGCTACACCCAGCATCGTAGATTTATTTTTGTTCATTTTAAAATTTGACAATCTGTTAAACAATTCTAATTCGCTCAGAAGTGGTGGGATAGAGTCAATAGGATCTATTAAGGAAAAAAGAATGTTATCTGCAAATAATGATAACTTATACTCCTCTCCCCCGACACAGAAACCCCGTATATTTTTGTTCAGTCTGATTTTGGTCGCGAGAGCTTCAAAAAGGCAAGTAAACAGCAGGGGAGCTAGGGGGCAGCCCTGCCTGGTTACATTTGTTATTTGCAGTGAGCAAGATAGGGTTCCATTGAGTTATTTGAGCGCTAGGGTTGTTATATAAAGCGAAAATTCTATGGATGGTCTTTTCACCTAACCCAAACGTGCCTAGAGTGGCTTTTAGAAAAGGCCATCTTACACAGTCGAAGGCCTTTTCTGCATCTGTGGATAGCCAAATTGAGGGGATGTTTTGGGACTTAGCATGCCACAACGAGTGCAGGTTGTGCACCGTGTTGTCCTTAGCTTAACGAAAAGGAACAAATCCCACCTGATCCTGATGTATAATTTGGGGTAGTATTCTATTTATTCGGTTCGCTAAGATTTTTGCATACATTTTTATATCAGTATTTAATAACGAGATTGGCCTGGAATATATATATATTGGATTTGTTTTCTTTTTGGTATCAGGGCTATTTTTGCTTGTAGGACTGTGGGAGGGAATTTACAATCTTCTTCTATGGTTTAAAAATAGCGTAGGAGGTAGGGTATCAAAAGGTCTTTAAAGATAATATAGTAATCATTGCTAAAGCCATCAGGACCTGGAGACTTCCCCCCTTTTAGTGATTTAATTGCCCCTAGAATCTCTGCTTTTGAGAATGGTGCATCTAATTTGTCTTTTTGTTCTGTTGTAATCTTGGGGAGGTTCAGTTATGACAGTTTTGTATGGCATAGTCTGTGGGAGGGGAACAGGTCTGGTTCAGGTTGTATAGGGATTCAAAGTACCGTCTAATATTTTCCGCTATATCCGTAGAGGTGTACCAGTCCTTACCCTTATCGGCTCTGATGTGCATGATATATCTATTAAGTGTCTTTTTCCTAAGCTGTCTGGCTAATAATTTTCCCTGTTTATTGGCACCCTCATAAAATTTCTTTTTAAGATACAGAGCATTTATTTTGGCTTCAGTCCCTAGATAGCAATTAAGTTGTTGTCTTTTATGTTCGAGGCTGTCTAGTAGGAAGCGGTCCTTGGGAAATATCTTATGAATCTCTTGGAGCTTATTTAAGTTGGCCAATAGGGAAGACAAGTAGATATGCTGCTGTTTTATTTTAGCTGCTTTCAAAGCTATCAATTCCCCTCAAAGAACACACTTGTGCACGTCCCAAAGGTGCTGTGGGTTGATATTAGGGTATCATTTAATTTAAAATAGTCCTCCAATGCGTTAGTCACTTGGACGCAAATTAAAGGGTCCTGCAAGAGTGTTTTGTCTAACCTCCAAGTGCGTTGCGGGGATGTCTGTGTCGGGAAGCTAAGAGTGCAGCTAATCATGGCATGGTCAGACCACGTGACAAGGTTATAAATTTCTTAATGTATGACCTGTGAAAGGCTAGTAACATCAATCATTAGATAGTCTATCCTAGAGTAGTGTTGGTGAGGGTAAGAGTAGGTGTAGTCTTTATCGTGTGGGTGACTCAAACGCCATATATCATGGTTGCTAGGGTAGATAGATGTGATTTTATTAAGTGGAGGTTTTTACTGGGGACCGATAATTTTCCTATGGAGCAATCCATAGTTGGATCTAGTGCCACATTAAAGTCCCCGCCGACAATAAAGCTATTTCTGGAAGTTTCCAGTATTCTTTTGCAAATGTGGTGGAAAAAACTAGGGGAGTCCCTGAAAGAATCAAGTACCTACCCTCCCTATCTCTAATAACTGAATTAATCTTGAAGGGAACATTTTTATTAATCAGTATACATACTCCATTGTGCTTGGTGGAGTTTGATGCTAAATATGCTGGGCCAAATTTCGTAAAGGAAGAGCGAGGTTAATGAACTTTTAAAATGAGTCTCCTGAAGCATCACAACATCACAATGGAGTCTCCTATAGTCCCTAAGTGCTATAGATCTTTTCTGAGGAATATTAAACCCCTTAACGTTATGTGAGAGAATTTTAAGATTATTCATATTTAGTATCCTTGTGGAATCTTAGTATGTATGGTATTTCGATTAGCTTGGTGGAATTATGATCATATTTTTGGCATACAGGGTTATAACATATAAGAATATGTGAGACAATAAAAACACAAAAAAAATAATGACCATAAAAATACAGTAAACATTTTTAACACATGGTGTATCTTTGGAACTAAGATATCTTAGTTCAATATCTTCATTTTGGAGTGGAGGTGATCTGGGGAGTAGAAAAGCAAACATGTCCCTTAAACATTTTTAGCTGATCCCGCTGGACCTCATCTGGTATTCCTCTTATCCTAAGGTTGTTTCGCCTCCCATGGTTATCCAGGTCCTCAAGTTTTTCCTGTAGAGACTGTACAATAGAGTCCTGTATCAATATCTGAGTAGTGTTTGAACAAAGTTATTGAGAGTTTCTTCACCCTCCTCAAGATATTCAATACTGGAGCCCGTATCATTCAGGTACCTCTTAAAGTCTCTCATTTCCTCCTTTATAAAGGACTTCAAAGATTCGAGGTCAGATTTGGAGGGGAGATCTGCAAGTTGTGATTGTAGTATCTGTAACGTGTTATGGTGCAGAGGTGAAGATTCCATCTGAATTTTGGATACCAGCTTATCTCTAGGATGGGACGGTTCAGAGGATATTGACTCTGAAGTGTGAAAAAACACAGACACTGAGGGTGTAGTTGCTACAGGTTTGGCTGACTTGTCTACTTTTGGGCCCTTGCATTGAGACATATCTTTGTACTCCCGGGTGCATACAAAAATGTCTTCAGGCCTTAAGTCTCTTACAGGCCACAGTTTTATGTGATGAAAATCTCTTTGTTTCATGGGCAGCGTACGTTAGAAAAAAGATCTATTAAGAGCCAGACTGTTTTGCACTGGATCTCTGGTTTAGAAAAATAATAGGCAAGCTTGCATAATGAATATAATAAGGGCAGCAATGTTATTATATGCGGTAGGTTGCCAAGGGTGCCAACTATTGCCCTCTCTCGTTTTCAGCAAGTGAGTAATGTTTATGTTTTATTCACAGCAGCGGTATAGGAGGGTCGAATACAGTTTAGTGTCCAGCGTTAATTAGGCCAAGCTGGATTTTAAGCCCAAAGATCTGAGAATTCATTTAGACTAGATTCGGTATTTGTGAACCCTTTACTTCTTCTCTATATATGCTTCTATCTGCCTATAGTCTAATGAGAACACCCAGGGTGTCAGTGATCTGAAGGTCTAATGGCCCAGGGAGGACGGGTACTATATCTGTGGGCTCCACTCCCACCAATGTCAGTAATTAGTGGAGCAATCTGCACCTCCAAGTATCTAACCTCTCACCAGCGTGGAGCGGCCACACAAGTCTCATCCGATGTTGCCTACCTCTGGTGTATGTAAGGGCTCGCTTCTATAGCAGGCAGCAGGGGAGCGTGGCGTAACTCACGGCAAGCCGGACCAGCCTCTTGTTCTCTGAACCCCCGCCCATAGCAGTGAGAGTGGGTGGGTGAGGACTTCTGTAGGGCTGATGGCTAATGCCTCTAGATAGTAAGTGGGGAGTTCAGTCAATCCTCACGGGTAGTATCTCCGTACTTGCTAGGCGCCTCTCCTCGAGTTCAATCCAAGATGGCGCCCAAGGTCAGGGAGTTCTCCGGATATCGTTAATGGGTCAGACCTGGCTCTGCATCTTGTCATGGGAATTGGCAAGGGAATTTGATCAAATCAGGGCCTCCATCTACCCCTTACATAATAAATTAGCTACGACAGCTACAGAGCATAACTAGAACACGGCCATGTCCCAGCACGGCTTAGCTCCGCCCCAAGGTTCCATTTATTTTTAAGTAAAAAAACACAAAGGCATCCACAGTATCTTCTAAAATAACGACTTTAGTCTTCACAGAAATTAAAATACAGGAGAATGGTAGCAACATGCACACGAAAAGGATGGTGTGGCACTGATGGCTTACGCGTTTCGGCAGAAAGCCGTAGTCATAGCCTGCAGTACCAAGTGTCACACCAGTTTAAATGATTACACATATTATCCCATTGGATAATTAAAACTTAAAAACACCCCCTTCACTGTGAGCAAATTAACCCTTCAATTACCAACTGAATTCAGCAATACTGAATATCTGTAGCCTAGGGCTCTAGGACAGATCTGCACATAGGTAGGATACAAAGTGCAAACTGCCCACAATAAGCTTTTAAACAATAGATCATCATATTATATTATTATATAACGTAAAGGGTACCAACTGTACTGACATAGTGAAATACCCAACTAGATTAAGAACACATACAGTATAATATAATCCAGTAATATATAGTAAGATACAATAAGATAAAATAATAATAAGAGATCTGACCACTATACTTAAATGCCTCTGTATAACATAACACAGGAGCTATTAGGGTATCAAGAGGCTATCCTCAATATTAATAATAGATGCCACTATAATTCGGATACCTACTACCTATTATAAACTAAGTTTGATGATGAGGTTATGAAAGGGTATAATTTAAGCGTGTATCTTACTGAGGTATAGATAATGCCCTTTACTAAGGGATTATTATTTCCAAAAATTCATTATATCGTATTTGGAATTAAGAATATTAGGAATCCTGGTTCCCTATGTGAAGATCCAGAAAGCTTCTCTCAATTCCAAGATACGGTCGATGGAACCACCCCTTTTGGGCTTCACAATTTTTTCGATGGCACACCATGAGAAGGTGGCAAGGTTGCCACCATGTAGGACCCCAAAATGCTGTACAACAGGGGTGGTAGACTTTACCACCTTAAAGGAAGAGAGATGTTCTCTAATTCTTGTGTTGACGTCCCTTGAAGTGAGACCAACGTATTGGACTTTGCATTGTGTGCATTCTAAAAGGTAAATGACATATTTAATAGTGCAATTCAGGCAAGATTTAATGCTGTACGATTTCCCAGTAACACAACTGGAAAACATATTCGTGATTTTCACATAGTCACGCGGTTTGCATTTAGCATGACCACATCTGTACATGCCCTGATGCTTTAACCATGAGCTTGCATTCCTTTCCTTGGCAGGCAGCATAGTGGGAGACAAAATGGATCCCACAGTTGGACCCTTTTTATAGGAACATCTCAGTCCCTTTTCTACAGTCTCTACCAATTTGTCGTCTGCCTTCAGAATCTGAAAGGTGAAACTGAAGTCCGGTAAGATTGTCCACTAGGCTAGTGGACTGTGTTTGTAGCTGCTGTATTTCCTGGGTACCTGGAACATTCATGTACTTTGGTATTACGTTGTAGTGAGTCCCTGCTTATGCACTTGGAGGACTTGATTTCTTACCTGATTTTGTACTATAGAGATTGGGCATTTGAACATATTTATGATCCTTAGTACTCTTTACTTTTGTATACCACACGATAAGGGCCTTGAAGCTGTCTGCTTTTTTCTTGAACATTTTACAGAATATACTGAGGAATTTAAAATATACCTTGTGAAAGCTGTAGGTTTTCTCCTTGCGCACAATTATTTTATGTTTGAGGGGGTTTACTATCTCCAAAGGTGTGGAACAGCGATGGGGTGAAGCTCGCCCCATCTTATGCCAATTTATTCCTAGGTTATTGGGAGTTTTTCCACATCTTTGGAGATGGTAATCCCTTTTCGCTGCCACATATCTATGTACAAAAGGTATATAGACGATTTGCTGTTCGTCTGGACAGGCTCACATTCTGAAGCTAGAGAATTTTGTCAGTATCTGAACACAAATGAGATGGGTCTACAATTTACTTAATGTGGAATCCATCAATTATCTTGACTTAACCCTAGTAGGGCAATCTAATGGTAGAGTCAAAACTAAGGCCTACAGAAAGCCCATATCGGGTAATTCAGTACTGATTGGTACTAGCTGCCATCCCAGACATGTTCCCCAGGCCAGGAGAGTTCACCAGATTGAAACGTAACTGCTCAGATAATAATGATTTCAGGGAACTCGCCACTGATCTGGAATTAAGACTGAAACAAATGAGATATCCTCACAAAGCAGTTTTGAAAGCAAAAAAAATCAGTGTATACCGGATCAAGGGAGAGTCTCCTAGAAACCAATCCTTCTAATGCCAACAATAGAAATCGATTTGAAGGTGTTACCTTTGTTACTACTCACAGTAGTCAATATACCCAAATATGCTCTATTATTCGTAAACATTTCCAGATTCTGAAGGCAGACGACAAATTGGTAGAGACTGTAGAAAAGGGACTGAGATGTTCCTATAAAAAGGGTCCAACTTTGGGATCCATTTTGTCTCCCACTATGCTGCCTGCCAAGGAAAGGAATGCAAGCTCATGGTTAAAGCATCAGGGCATGTACAGATGTGGTCATGCTAAATGCAAACCGTGTGACTATGTGAAAATCATGAATATGTTTTCCAGTTGTGTTACTGGGAAATCGTACAGCATTAAATCTTGCTTGAATTGCACTATTAAATATGTCATTTACCTTTTAGAATGCACACAATGCAAAGTCCAATACGTTGGTCTCACTTCAAGGGACATCAACACAAGAATTAGAGAACATCTCTCTTCCTTTAAGGTGGTAAAGTCTACCACCCCTGTTGTACAGCATTTTGGGGTCCTACATGGTGGCAACCTTGCCACCTTCTCGTGGTGTGCCATCGAAAAAATTGTGAAGCCCAAAAGGGGTGGTTCCATCGACCGTATCTTGGAATTGAGAGAAGCTTTTTGAATCTTCACATTGGGAACCAGGATTCCTAATGGTCTTAAATCCAAATACGATATAATGAATTTTAGGAAATAATAATCCCTTAGTAAAGTGCATGATCTATACCTCAGTAAGATGCACGCTTAAATTATACCCTTTCATAACCTCATCATCAAACTTAGTTTATAATAGGTAGTAGGTATCCTAATAATAGTGGCATCTATTATTAATATTGAGGATAGCCTCTTGATACCCTAATAGCACCCGTGTTATGTTATACAGAGGCATTTAAGTATAGTGGTCAGATCTCTTATTATTATTTTATCTTATTGTATCTTACTATATATTACTGGATTATATTATACTGTATGTGTTCTTATTCTAGTTAGGTATTGCACTATGTCAGTACAGTTGGTACCCTTTACGTTATATAATAATATAATCTGATGATCTATTGTTTAAAAGCTTATTGTGGGCAGTTTACACTTTGTATCCTACCTATGTGCAGATCTGTCCTAGTAGCCCTAGGCTACAGATATTCAGTATTGCTGAATTCAGTTGGTAATTGAAGGGTTAATTTGCTCACAGTGAAGGGGGTGTTGTTTATAAGTTTTAATTATCCAATGGGATAATATGTGTAATCATTTAAACTGGTGTGACACTTGGTACTGCAGGCTATGACTACGGCTTTCTGCCGAAACGCGTAAGCCATCAGTGCCACACCATTCTTTTTGTGTGCATGTTGCTGCCCTTTTCCTGAATTTTAATTTCTGTGAAGATTAAAGTCGTTATTTTAGAAGATACTGCGGATGCCTTTGTGTTTTTTACTTACTCCGAGCCACGCCGGTGAAGACCTGGGAGCACTTGGAGAGGTATATGCATATACCCGTGCACCGAAGAGGTGAAGCTGAAGTCCGGTAAGATTGGCCACTAGGCTAGTGGACTGTGTTTGTAGCTGCAGTATTTCCTGGGTACCTGGAACATTCATGTACTTTGGTATTACATTGTAGTGAGTCCCTGCTTATGCACTTGGAGGACTTGATTTCTTACCTGATTTTGTACTATAGAGATTGGGCATTTGAACATATTTATGATCCTTAGTACTCTTTGTGAATCCGTTTATTTTTATCCATAATTTCCATAACCAAGTTATGGAGGATTCTGATTTTGTGGAGACAGATGTCTTTGATTCAGATTCTTGTTCTTGCGAAGAGTATGAAATGGCCCGGGTAATACATGCCCATCAGTTGTGTTCTGAATGCTGCTTTAGAGGGCTCTTTTCTCCCAAATCTGGGAACTTAGAGTCCGCAGAGCCATCCGCCCCTGAGGATCACATAATGCCATTACCCCTTCTCTGGAAGGTGGCTTGTTTCCTCCAGAATTTACGGTATGGTTCCGCATGGCCATATCTATGGCATTGGCACATTTACATATTCCAGGTAGATACTGTCCATGTTCTGTTAACCAGGGCTCGTCAGGCGTGTCTTAATCAGATCAGCCCTCTGGGGAAGCGGTTTCCTTTAGGGCTTCAGGGGTCCAATCCTCAGGGCCAGGGTCATCAGTTGCCCCGGCAGAGGTCTTGCCTTTTGTTATAGACTGGCATGCCTTCGTATCCTGCTGAGGCATGTTTTGGCAGTGCTGGAGGATCCCAGTCCTAATGGGGCGATGGATCCTCGGTTTTATGTTCCAGGCTGCAAGCAGGGTTAGACAAAGGGGGATGAGGTCAATCTCCTTGTCTCCATTTTTTTCATTTTTTGAGGTATCTTATTCCACTTCTGAGCTTTGGAAGAATTGGGTCTCTGAGCGGCTGGTCCTGTTAGTGTTTCCATTCTTCTTGGGTGTTCGGCCTGCGTGTGTTCATTTTCTTTGATCTGGTTAGGATGTATTTTAATTCCTTTTGAAAAAGCTCATGTCTGTTATAGTTTTTCCTTTTGGAAAACATTTTTTTCTCTGGTATTTGATACTAGCGATTTTGTGGTCACTTTGGCACTTCCGTGGAAGTTACATAAATAGTGTTAGGACATTTTTGTGTCTATCATTTATTTTGTCTTTCCCTACTAGGGCTTTGACTTTTCTCTGACCTTGGACAAGTTCTAGGGTGCTCTATGTATCAGGATGGTCCTGGTCGGGTACATGGTAGATAAGGTTGAAAAAAGACTGATGTCCATCGAGTTCAACCTATACAAATCTAAAATACTTACAAAAAGCTCCAGTTAAGCTTAAATAACCCCACTAAAAGGTGACCCATTTAATACTAGCAATCATATCCATGAATTTTGTTTATATACAGAAATGTATCCAGACTATTTTTAAATGTATCTAGGGTATTGGCATTCACTACCTCCTTTGGTAATGAGTTCCACAATTTTATTGCTCTTACAGTGAAAAAACGTTTCCGTTGCAGGAGATTAAATCTCCTTTCCTCCAACCTTAAATTGTGACCTCTTGTCAGAAACAATTTTCTTGGACTAAACAGAGTTTCTACCATCTCTGTATATGGGCCTTGAATATATTTATATAAAGTAATCATGTCACCTTTCAAGCGCCTTTTTTTTAAAGAAAACAGACCCAGTTTGGCTAGCCTCTCCTCATAGGTTAAATTCTCCAATCCCCTTATTAGCTCTGTGGCCCTTCTCTGAACTTTTTCTAGTTCTGCAATATCTTTTTTTGCAATCGGTCCCCATCACTGCACTCCATACTCAAGGTGAGGTCTTACCAGGGCTTTATATAGTGACAGAATTATAATTTCCTCCCTTGAATCAATGCCTCTTTTAATACATGCTATTATCTTATTAGCCTTTGAAGCCTCTGCCCTGCATTGTGCACCCATCTTTAGCTTGTTATATATTACTACTCCCAAATCCCTTTCCTCCTCTGTTTGGCTAAGTCTTGTCCCATTTAAAAAATACGTTGCCTGGGGGCGTGTCCTAGCAGCCGTCATGTCCAGACATGAAACTCAGAAGCTCTAGGCCTTATATAGTTGATATACTATTTATACACTTCCCAATTGGAAAATCAGGAGACTTTCATGTGGAATTGGATGCAAGAAGCAAAGCTGAACCAAACAATATATATTTTGTGCAGTCTGTAATTAAGAAACCGTCTTTAAAGCTGTCTGGACAGGCACAGCGGCTGCCTTCTACCATCAGCATACCCCCCCCCCCCTGCTGGGTAAAGCAGAGCCATTTCACTGCTAATAGGAGGGGGGTACAACCACTTGTCAATATGGATATGATAACGCATAACGAAATACAGGCCCTCCTGGTTGCGTTAGCACAGAAAATGGACGATAATTTTGAGCAGAAGGTTTTTTTCAATACTAGGATTGAAAAATGTACACGTATTAGCACTCACATCAGAAAAAATGTGGCTATGAATTAGAACATGTGATTCCAAAGGGGAGACGGTCTATGCCGTAAAAGTTAAAATATAACCTTTATTGGGATTAATTAAAAATATGTTCCACAAGACAAACACAAACATATATAAATAAAAACACAAAATGTCGAAGAGGATACTATATGCTGGATAAGTGTGCTAAGCGTAGTCACATGCACTAAGAAATATCTCTTGACCCAGGGTTAAAGTATTCCTGATCACAAGAATATCTCCTTATTACAGCTGCTTAAGTATGTAATATAATGCTTGTAAATACAAGTATAAATACTTCTTAAATACTCGATTATACTCGTACTTAGGTACTTCTGTTATGAGTAGACACAAGGATATTCTTTTATTATAATAAATTTATTGTACAGTATAGTACATGTGAATATAGGTGTTTGTGCTTCTTGGGCATGCGTATTTAGTTCTTAAGATTTGGGCTTCTAATGAGATGGTAACTGTACTTCAAGGCTAATAGTGTCCTTAATTCTAACAATCCAATATTATTGAATTGCTCATTAGGTTAGTGGAGTAGGGTTTATGGTTCAAATTAAAGGTGTGAAATAATGGCCGTTATTATAGGATATTATTGGCTCAGGTCACACTAGATTATAAAACAAAACCCCACTTCTTTATATTCTTAAGGACTTTTGTACCGTATAGTTCTCCCTTCGGGTTAAATAGTATAGGTGCACTATTTTTATACAAAGTGCTTATTGTGGTTGATACTTATAGGCTGTTAATTCCTTGATATACAGTTGGTATCACACGCCAATATGTGCCTTGAATTATAAAGAGTAAGTTCAGCTATGTTCTAAATAGAATTATAATAGTGAATTCAATTGCACAACTGAGTGGTATGCCCCAATTGTATTAGATATAAAGACACCAATGTGTTAACATGTACGTGTTACAATTTCAGGGCTGTATGTAATTTTCATTCTTTGATACAAATGTTGCCATTTGAATGCAGTGGTTATGTAAATCCGCCCAGTGTGGATTTATACACAGGTTTGTTTAGTATTTTATGTATCAAGCCCTTTAACTTCGTAGTGAAATCATTCACCATTCATTCATGCTCGAATGCCCAAGAGCTACACGAAAACAGTTTAACTTAATTAAGTCCTACTAACATCGCATGCTAAGGTTATGCAATGCACTACAGTTAGCTTTACGTTTCTATAGCTAGTTCATTAACTTCATTTGTGTAATAATCCACCTTACATTCATACACTTGGCTTTGTAGCCGTTCTATAAAGTATGGGTGTGATTAAGTTACTGCTGTAGCCTTCTAATAAACTTAGCTATATAAGAATTCTATGAGTTTAAGTACACATTACTTTCACCATTCATTCATATATTTTGGCTAGTCGCCATTCAAAATTATCACGCTATGGTTCCAATAACGTTACTAAGTGCTATATCCTTTTTTCAACATTCGCAAATTAAAAGTTTGGCTTAAAGCCTAACAACAGATCAATGCCCTAACATGTTTCGCCACCAGCGTGGCTTTCCCTTTGAGAAAGCCACGCTGGTGGCGAAACATGTTAGGGCATTGATCTGTTGTTAGGCTTTAAGCCAAACTTTTAATTTGCGAATGTTGAAAAAAGGATATAGCACTTAGTAACGTTATTGGAACCATAGCGTGATAATTTTGAATGGCGACTAGCCAAAATATATGAATGAATGGTGAAAGTAATGTGTACTTAAACTCATAGAATTCTTATATAGCTAAGTTTATTAGAAGGCTACAGCAGTAACTTAATCACACCCATACTTTATAGAACGGCTACAAAGCCAAGTGTATGAATGTAAGGTGGATTATTACACAAATGAAGTTAATGAACTAGCTATAGAAACGTAAAGCTAACTGTAGTGCATTGCATAACCTTAGCATGCGATGTTAGTAGGACTTAATTAAGTTAAACTGTTTTCGTGTAGCTCTTGGGCATTCGAGCATGAATGAATGGTGAATGATTTCACTACGAAGTTAAAGGGCTTGATACATAAAATACTAAACAAACCTGTGTATAAATCCACACTGGGCGGATTTACATAACCACTGCATTCAAATGGCAACATTTGTATCAAAGAATGAAAATTACATACAGCCCTGAAATTGTAACACGTACATGTTAACACATTGGTATCTTTATATCTAATACAATTGGGGCATACCACTCAGTTGTGCAATTGAATTCACTATTATAATTCTATTTAGAACATAGCTGAACTTACTCTTTATAATTCAAGGCACATATTGGCGTGTGATACCAACTGTATATCAAGGAATTAACAGCCTATAAGTATCAACCACAATAAGCACTTTGTATAAAAATAGTGCACCTATACTATTTAACCCGAAAGGAGAACTATACGGTACAAAAGTCCTTAAGAATATAAAGAAGTGGGGTTTTGTTTTATAATCTAGTGTGACCTGAGCCAATAATATCCTATAATAACGGCCATTATTTCACACCTTTAATTTGAACCACAAACCCTACTCCACTAACCTAATGAGCAATTCAATAATATTGGATTGTTAGAATTAAGGACACTATTAGCCTTGAAGTACAGTTACCATCTCATTAGAAGCCCAAATCTTAAGAACTAAATACGCATGCCCAAGAAGCACAAACACCTATATTCACATGTACTATACTGTACAATAAATTTATTATAATAAAAGAATATCCTTGTGTCTACTCATAACAGAAGTACCTAAGTACGAGTATAATCGAGTATTTAAGAAGTATTTATACTTGTATTTACAAGCATTATATTACATACTTAAGCAGCTGTAATAAGGAGATATTCTTGTGATAAGGAATACTTTAACCCTGGGTCAAGAGATATTTCTTAGTGCATGTGACTACGCTTAGCACACTTATCCAGCATATAGTATCCTCTTCGACATTTTGCGTTTTTATTTATATATGTTTGTGTTTGTCTTGTGGAACATATTTTTAATTAATCCCAATAAAGGTTATATTTTAACTTTTACGGCATAGACCGTCTCCCCTTTGGAATCACATGTTCTAATTCATAGCCACATTTTTTCTGATGTGAGTGCTAATACGTGTACATTTTTCAATCCTAGTATTGAAAAAAACCTTCTTTTCAGAATAAAACAGTACACAGCACCTAACTCTCAATACCAGAGTAAGGTAAATTACCTGTCCTTATTATTAGAGAGCATCTTAAGAATACCGGGTAGTAGTGCCATTTAGTCCCCCTCTTTTTTCGTTTGATAATTTTGAGCAACTAATATCTGCCACGAGAGTTCGCCCTCACGTGGAGCCGTCTACGGATTTACAATTGGCGAGCGCAATTGACCATGACTCTCAGCATCACTGCTCACAGCCTCCTCTCAGTGTGGCTGAGTCTACTCTACTTACTCCTGCTCCGCAGGAGATACCGCCCGTGGAACTGCTGGAAGTTAATACCCTGTGCCATAGAAGTGGAGGCTTGGAAGACGCATCTGTCAATATCTCTCTAGGGATTGAGAGAACACCGGAGGAGAAGCGGCTTCAAGTGTTAGGGGCTGTGGGTCCCTCGCTAGCAGGGTCAGATGTGACACTGCTTTTTTATACTCACCTGCAGTCTTCATCTCTGGCGGCTCATATTCGCCTAGGGGAGTGCTCTCGTTGGCATCCTTTTTTCAGTTCCTCCATAGTGAGCCCTTTTCAGGTCAGTAGCTGGCACAGTCACACCCGAAGAGGAATTGGGTAAACTTATCCCGACATGGACTGTCTCAATATACTTTGCAGATTGCCGTGAGAAAAGGTTGACTCTTTGATTTCATACCTCGGACTCGACCGAGGAGATTAAATTTCGCCAGTTTAGAGGTGGCGAAGAGCTTAGGGAAGCAGCGGTCTGGTGACCGCTGCTTGATAAATCACAGTGAGCAAGTTCTTGTGAGAACTTGCTGCCGTAGGGGCTTGATAAATCTAGCCCTAAGGAGTATGACCGGCATAAGCAACATAATTCTATTCCCTCTCTCAACGTTTCGGAAGACTAGGTGATTTAGCCAATTTATACTACAAGGCAATATCCTCTCTAATACATATCAGCATAGTCTGCACGGAAGTGGCATTTGTTAGTTAAACTTAGTCTATAATTTTAGCCCAGTTTTCCTTTATACATTTATTGTTGCATGAGGCTCTCAACCTTTAAGATAGGCATACAGTCCATACAACCTTGAATTTATTTGTGTGCAGTTTCCCTCTTTAATTGCAATGTATCCTTAGTCTTGCAAGTTTGGCAGTGACCCTTAGGGACCACAGATTACATTGACTATCCTATAGTTAATTGCTAACCCCCCTCCCCTCTCTGATTAAATATATATGACTGTTGTCCAATAACTTATATTTAGAGCGGTGCATACCCGCTGATTGTTGTTGGATATTTGAAAGCCCATATGTGGCTGCCAATTTGGTTACCTTAAGCCTTTTCAGTTCCTCATGCTTAAAAGGCCCATAAGGGGCAATCCAACCAACCAATTAAGCTATTGTATTCAGAAAATGGAGGTTTGAGAAGCCTATTTGTTGTTATACATTGTTATGTCTCTTTCATTTATGATTCTTTTTATTTTTTGTTTTATATACGACAATGTTTATTGCATAAGGATTCACCTATCTTTATTGTTACAAGGCTACCATTGTATGTTATTCCCTATCACAAAACCTCAATAAAAAATTATTTAAAAAAAACAAAAAAAAAATACGTTGCCTGCTTATTTTTACTTCCAAAATGTAGAACCTTGCATTTTTCCGTATTAAATCTCATTTTCCATTTACTTGCCCATACTTTTCATTTTTGCAGATCCCTTTGTAATGAAAGTTCATCCTGCTCTGACCTAATTACCTTACTTAACTTAGTATCATCTGCAAAAATTGAGATGTCGCTATTTAATCGTTGCTCCAAGTCATTTATAAAAATATTAAAAAGAACAGGGACCAGTACTGATCCCTGGGGGACTCCACTGATTACCTTTGTCCAATCTGAGTATGATCCATTTACTACTACTCGTTGCTCCCTATCTTTTATCCAGTTATTTATCCATGAGCTAACATTTTCAGCTATTCCCAGTCCCTTAATTTTGTGCATTAATCTCTCATGTGGCACTGTATCAAATGCCTTTGCAAAATCTAAGTATATCACATCAACTGATTCCCCTTTATCTATATTTTTACTTACTTCCTCATAGAATCTAATTAGATTAGTTTGACATGATCTATTTCTCCTAAAACCATGCTGATTTGTTTACACAAATATGCTCATCAATATAATCCCTTATAATCCCTTCAAATATCTTCCCCACTATTGATGTCAGACTAACTGGTCTATAGCTTCCTGGATCATCCCTGCTTCCCTTTTTGAAGAGTGGCAGCACATCAGCTTTACGCCAATCCTGGGGTACCATGCCTGAGTATAATGAGTCTTGAAAAATTAAGAGTAGAGGTGTGTCTATAACAGTGCTAAATTCCCTTGGGTGTATTCCATCTGGGCCTGGAGTTTTATTTACCTTAATATTATCCAGTTGTTTCCTGATATCCTCTAAACATAACCCAGTTAATTGTATGGACTGGCATGTTCTATTTTGTTCCAAAGTATCATCCAATGGTTCCTCTCTTGTGTATACTGAAGAAAAAAACTGGTTCAGTACCTCAGTCTTCTCCCTGTCATTATTTATCATGCTACCCTCCACGCATTTTAATGTACCTATATTGTCCTTCTTAGATTTTTTGCTATTTATGTACTTAAAGAACCTTTTAGGGTTAGACTTAGAATCCTTTGCAATTAATTTTTCATTTTCATTGTATGTTGAGTCTGTACTATTTTCTTTGACTAATTTAAATGCCCTACGTTTTTTCCTAATTTCTCTTAACACATTTTTATTTAGCCACAACGGCTTTGATTTTTTTATTTTTATTTTTATAATCATATGGTATTTGTTGATATGTATATTTATTTAACAAAGTTTTAAATATTATCCATTTATCCTCTGTATTTTTATTAGAGAATACATTGTCCCAATTTATATTATTTAATGATTTACTTAAATCGTTGAATTTTGCTTTCTTGAAATTAAAATTCTTAGTTAAACCTTTAAGACACTGCATATGAAAAGAGATTTCAAATGTGACCATGTTATGATCACTGTTACCCAAATGTTCTTTGACTTCTATGTTTGATATTATATCTGTATTGTTTGATAGCACTAAATCCAATATAGTTTTTCTGTTCCTTGAGGTCCGTATCTGCCAAGTGGTGCCCGTTGTAACCGGCAGGCCCGGTTGGGGTGCTGAGTTGCTTACTCTGAAGAGTTTGCTTTCTTGGTTTTGTATGTTATAGGAGGCCTTTCGTTCCTAGATGTCAGGTTGGTCCTCATTTATTCATTTGGGTTTGGCATCAGAGGGGATTGTGCTCAGTCCTCAATGTCCTATTCAGGATGGCTTGCAGGGTTACCGACCTCGGATCCTGTTAAGGCTTACTTTGGGAGGTTCCTGAAGTCCTTTGGCTCAGGAACTAGCATTTTCTCCTTCCGAACAGGGTTGGAAGTTCAGATGACTCCTTGAAAATCTGTGGTACCAGATTTAGGTGGCGATTACTCGGCGACGGTACCTCTTCCTTAAAGGGTCAAGGTTGTTTGTGCCTCTTATTTTTCCCCTTTCTTGGGACTGGTTTTCTGGTCATCTGTTTCTGGAAGCTCGGGCCTTTTGGCCTTTTTCTTTCCCCCTATGGTATCTCGTCTGCTACCATAATTTTGGAGCCCTGGAGATTGTGTTGTCTTTTTTCCTGCGGTTGCCCCTGCTTAGGCATTTTGATTTGATCTGTCGCTCGCCGGGAGTTTGGGATGCTTGTTCATTGTCCATTCCTCGAGCTGCAGGGGTTTCCGGGAGATTGATCCTGAGTGGATCTTTGGAGACTATGATTTTCTAGGTTTTGAACTCTGTTCTCTTGTAAGTTTACCTTAGTCTTTAAACTTAGCGGGTGTTGTCCCTTGAGCCTTTAGAGGTTAAGCTCTCCGTCTCTGGGATACTTATGCGAGCGTTCAGTGTCCAAGGACCCTTGGATTTGGCTGTGATTGCATCACCCATGGTGCAAGGTCTTCTCCGGATGAGGTAACCCATTGGTTCCTCAGGGGCTATTAGTTTTAAAGCCGGCTTTGGGTATTGTTTTACTGCCCATCTACAGCTTTACGCTCCATGCCTGTGGGCGGGTGAACTGTTATGTTTGTGTTTCCCCTCCTTTTGGGGAGGATTGGGCATACCTCAGTATCCACCTGGTGCCCCGGAGGTATTTTCTTCCTCTGTTCTGTGGGGTCTTCCCTGCCTCGTGTGCAGGATATCAGCTTTTTTAGTATATGGTATCCTTTTTTGAAGTGTCCCTTTTCTTTGGGAAGGGAGCTGGGTCTTAGGTCTGGACCTGTCCTTGGGGGGGTCTGGATCCCATCCTTTTCCTTCCTGAGGGTCTGGGTGGTTTGGGGAATTTTTAATTACTTTGTCCTTTCGGACACTGCCAGTCGCTTGGTGCTGGGTCAGTTTGCGTGGTTACAACTGCTCTGTGGAGCCTTGACCGGGTGTTACCAATAGGTTTTGTGGGCTTTCCTTGGGTGGTAGGCTTTGCAGTGTTTCCTTACCTCAGCAGGTAGTTTTCTTCTGCTGGCTTTTGGGTTCTGTCCTTACTTCACTGTTTTTAGTTTCTGGGAAGGATTTGCTCTGCACTTCTTTGGAATTTTTCCTTTGTGAGAGTCCTGGTGCAGTTTACTAGCCTTTTTATTAGCTAGTGTTGGCGGCTTGCATCTGCTTAGTCCTCTTGAGGTAAGCCTGTGGCTTCCTCTGGAGCATAATAAAATGTTATGGTGCTGTTTTTTTGCGGTTCCCGGGGGGGGGGTTTTATCCCTCGATCACTCCATCCTGAGTGCGGGTTTGCACTCTAGGTATGGAAGAGGGTCTACCTTTGTCCCTCTAGATTGCCAGGTTTAGGGCATTTCCATTGGTCCCTTGGACTCCATGCAGTTAGGAATCTGTGATTTTTCCTCCCTTCACTCTGCTCGGTCGTTAGTGTGCGTTCTCTACGCGGCTTTCTCCTGTTGCAACCTTGGTTCTCGCTCTAGGAGCTATACTTGGGGTTCCTTTTTGCCCTCGCTGGTGGTCCTTTCAGACTCTCTTATATAAGTTTTAGTGTGGGCTTGGAGCCTGCGGGATTTTGTCTCCTCGGAGGCCTTTGTGCTCGGTTGAGTCTAGTGATCTGAGCGGTCGTTAGCAAGGGCCTACTTACTTGGTCCTTTCCATTTTTGTTCCATCTGCTTCTGGTAAAGCAGTTTTTTTTGTCGGGTGTTTGGGTAATTTCAGGCTGTGGTGCCCTCAGAATGGGTTGCCTCTTGTTACTGCCCGTTTTGCATTCGGTGTCCTCTATAGCTTGGTTATTGTTTTACCAAAAGTAATTAATGCAGCTGTGGACTTTCCCCGTTTAAAAAGAAAAACTTAAATGATGCTTACCTGATCATTTTCTTTTCTTCTGACGGGGAGAGTCCACAGCTCCCCACCTGCGTTTTTTTCTTTTGGGCAGCCGTAAATTTTGATTTTATTCTTCTGGCACCTTTTTCACCCTGATATTTCTCCTACTGTTCCTTGTTCCCTCAGCAGAATGACTGGGGGATGAGGGAAGTTGGGGAGGTATTTAAGTCTATGGCTGGGGTGTCTTTGCCTCCTCCTGGTGGCCAGGTTCTGTATTTCCCAAAAGTAAAGACTGCAGCTGTGAACTCTCCCCGTCAGAAGAAAAGAAAATTATCAGGTAAGCATAATGTAAGTTTTGTCATACAGTATATATTGTTGTTCTGAAAAGATTTAAAACTTTCTATTTTACTTTTTACTTTTAAAGGAGGTACTTTTTTTAATATAAATTTTGCTTTTGGTATTTTATGATAGTTACTTGTAATGTAAAATGATTTGTTATATTACTAAGAATTGTATATAAATTGTCAAACCTTTTTAAGATATATTCACCTGTTAATGTAGAATTACTAAATAACTAAAAAATGATTAAGTGATTGAAGGGTTAAGTGACTGGACAGTCCAATAAACCAATCGGAAACCGGCAGAGGCTTTTACAAATGAAGGATTGATATTGATTGCATCCTTGATAAAGCCATCATGAAAGGGATACTAAACCCAAAATGTTTCTTTCATGATTCAGATAGAGCATGTAATTTTAAGCAACTTTCTTATTTACTCTTATTATAACATTTTCTTTGTTCTCTTCATATCTTTATTTGAAAAAGAAGCCATCTACGCTAAGGAGCCAGAAATTTTTGGTTTAGAACCCTGGACATCACTTGTTTATTGGTGGGTACATTAAGCCACCAATCAGCAAGCACAACCCAGGTTGTGAACCAAAAATGGGCCGCTTCTAAACTTACATTCTTGCTTTTCAAATAAAGATAGCAAGAGACTGAAGAAATGTGATAGTAGGAGTAAATTAGAAAGTTGCTTAAAATTGCATGCTCTATCTGAATCATGAAAGAAACATTATGGGTTCAGTGTCTCTTTAAGATGAAACATATACGTTGGAATGGAACCTACCACTGATAACATAGAAGGGTTAACTATACTAGATCCACTGATCTGCATTTAAAAAGTGACTCTTGAATTGGACAGTACAACTTACTCCTAAATTGAAGACAGTGGTTATTACACAAGGCTCCCTGGGTGACTTTTAGGCAGATTATATTGGTTTTATTTTGTTTTTACCAGAGGTTTTCTGATTTGGGCTATTGTCTTGGTGCTATAGTAGCTCTACTATCTTGGCTGAAATGTATTTCTCTTGGTCTGAGGTGCACACTGCAACAGCTACATCAGAGGCATTTTTGGAATCACTGCAGCTTCTCTTGATTTCCTTTCCTCTAAACTTTGGATCTTTAGAAGTTCCTTCCTTGTTTCAGTGCAAGGTGATTTTTATTCAGACATTCATTGCGACTATTTCACTCTTAACGGTGACTTTATTTTTATTTTTACCTAAGGTTTAATTCATACATAACAAAAGAAATAAAATAAATATCTCCACTCATAGAAACCTTTAGTTCATTAATCCCTATTTGCCTAAACCCTCAAAAAAGGAAGTGATGGGTAGCGAGTGGAGTTTGAAATCGACAAAATAATATAGTAATAAATAACCTTTTGCTTTATGCTTTTGCAATTATATATATATATATATATATATATATATATATATATATATATATATATATACAGTGTATGTATATATAACGAGATAGATCTGCATCCTCACCTTAAATCAGCGTGCCAGGGTGACAGAAGCAGAGGACATATATCATCAAAACTGCGCGTATACAAGTGAATTATTTATTCAGAGCGTGACTTTTCAGGGATCAAACAGTCCACTTCTTCTTCTATATAAAACTCCAAAGTAAGTAAAAATTATATATTCTCAAATAAAGTCAGTGACCACTCAAGTCAAATTTTAACCTAATAAGGAGTGCCCTTGATCTCAGTACCAATAATTGCTCAAATGAAATTCTAAGTTTAAACTTGTTGGAACTCTAGTCTGGAGCCTAAAGATGCGTGATCTTCATATTTCGCTAATAACCTCTCTATCCCCTCCTCGTTTAGGGGTGAAAACCTTCTCTAAGGCTTCACACCTGAAGGTATTATTCTTTTTATTATGTATATTGGCAAAATGTTGTACTAAAGGGGTAGTAGCTGTGCCTTTATGTATGGTGTACAAATGCACGCCTTTGCACAGATGCAGTTCTTGCGTGGTAAGCCCCACATAATGGAGATTACACTCCACACTAAAGATCAAATATACAACATAGGTGGAAGCACAGTTCATACATGATTTCCTTTGAAACCTTTCACCAGTAACTTCTGACATAAAAAACTCTCCTGTGGATATGCATTCACAAGCTTTACATCTGTGATTCCCACACCTAAACATACCCATATCCTGTAGCTAAGAACTATGTGGAACTCACTTTTTGACTGAGTGTCGGGCACAAGGTATCCAATTGTTTTATATATATATATATATTCGATAAGAAAACCTGCATCCTTTCATCTGCCATCAGAACTGGAAAATGTTTTCAAATTAGTTCACACACTTCTTCATATTGGATGCTATAATTGGTGACAGAAGTTACCCCTTGAAACTGGACTTTTTCAGATCATTTCATTTGTTATTCCCTCAGTAGTGATGTCCTATTGATATTATCTGCAGATCATCTCGCCCTTTGAATAATATCTGATTTCTATCTTCTATTGTACTGGTAAAAAACAATATCTTAAATCTTATAGGCGGTCCCTTTGGCACTCCTGAAAACATTTTAGGGATGACAACTGATGGAATGTAAGAGTGTGTTACCTGTAATTGGGTTCCTAAACCCCTCCCACTCTTATCATTCATTTTACTCTCAAGGTCACATCCAAGTAATGTATCATTTGTTAATTGAATTCCCTTGATCGTTAACAAAGCTTCAACAGTGAAACGTATGTCGGGAAATTATTAGGATTAATTTATCACATCACAAGAACGGGTGGACTTTTTGACACAGAGACTAAACAGCAGGCTTTCTTGCCATGGGACTGCTTCCCTGCAGTATAATATTAGCCGTATGTGATGTATTAAGTCTGAGGTTGTTAAAATACCATATAACGGTAACCCCAGAGTGATTGTGTTTGTAATCCTTTTAATTTGTTTTAAATAAAGTGGAACCCCCTGCTATATTTGAGTGACTTCTTGAGATCCTATATTATGTAATATGTGAGTACTGCTATCAAGAGTTTCATTTGAAATTACCATAACAGTATAACGCTGTGGACGTTTTATGTATTTTTATTTGAAGCACACCTGATTACCACACCCGATAACCACAGCTGAATTATTCCTACCTCAGATCCATCAGTGTCATTTCAACTGCAACAGTTTTGTTACGTGTTTTTTAACATTTTGTTTAAATTTTGTGCATGGTGAATACTTTCTTAATTTTATTATTTATATGATGAACAGCAATTGTTTGCTCAGGTTGAGAATTTATATCAGAAATTTGTAAATGTATTTTTATATTTTGAAGATTTTTATATCAAACATACATGATAATGTTAATGTAAATAATTTTTTTTTTAATAATCTTAGTAATTTTAATTGTTCAATAAAAAAAAAAATAAAGTTTCATAAACATGGTAATTTTTTTTTATTTTCTAATTAACATAAATTGCTGATTACACCTCTCACATACAACTATAATGAAAACCAAAATTAAAATAAATAAAATAAAATTGTGCATGGATATATTTACCATAATAAGTGAGGATAGTGAACACTACTTCATTACTGGGTCCTTGGTCTTTTTGGTTCAGGTGACCTTGGCCTATTTGGAGGTGTTCTCTGTGCAGGTTAAAGATACATGAAAAACATTTTTTTTTTTTTTTTTAATGATTTAGAAAAAAGCTTGCCATTTTAAAGAATTTTCTAATTTACTTCTATTATCCAATTTGTTTCATCCTCTTGATATTCTTTGCTGAAAAGCATATCTAGATAGGCTTAGAAGCTGCTGATTGGTGGCTGCACAAAGATGCCTTGTGTGATTGGCTCACCCATGTGCATTGCTGTTTCTTCAACACATGATTTCTAAAAAAATTAAACAAATTAGATAATAGAAGTAAATTGGAATGTTGTTTAAAATTGTATTCTCTACCTAAATCATGAAATAACATTTTTGTGTTTAGTGTCCCTTTAACTCTCTCTTAATGTCAATCCACCTGTCAAGATGTGAGCTTAAAATGTTTTGTATTCATCTGGTCTGCTGTATATTCTCTTGCAAGTGTAAGCATTTATTTCAATGCTTGATCAACAGTGGCTCTGGTTATTATTTACTGCAATATATGGTAGTTCCTATGGTGGAGGATGCCCTATTTCTGGTGTTGGAGGTAAACTCTGTCAGTCAGGCAAACTGTACTCAATGTTGAGATCCTGTCTAACAGAAGGAATTTCTTTATCTTGGTTTTCTCGTACTCTATATAGGTTTAATATAACTTTATCTGAAGTTTGTTCTTCATTAGACCCTAATTTGTAATTAAATAGGAAAAAAATGTGTCAATCATATACATACATAGATATTTGCTTCAAATAAAATAAACATTATTCCGATTTGCCATAAGTGTTGAATAATAAAGAAAAAAGCAACAAACAAAAAAGCAAAAGGAATTAACATAAAATGAAAATAGTTTTTTTTTTTTTTTTTAAAGGAACACGAAAGCAAAAAAAAAAGTGGATGATAATCTTTTTCGAACTTGTAATTATGGACTCAAATAATCTTTTTACATCAACTGAAAAGTAATGATAAATAAAAATATCAGTAAGAGAGACAATTAATCACATTTTTTAGCTTGTTTATTAAATATCAGTAGGTACAAGCATATTCTCCTTAATATTGTTACAGAAATATACTTGCTGCATATGTGAATTATCTTTTAAAATATATTAAATAAAAGATATTACATACAAAGGGTGTAAAGCTGTATGTCACGTAGCATACCTTGGTCTAAACATGGTAATTCTGCTCTAATGAATTCTGCTCTAATGAATTTTATCTCATTTATAGGCCTCAATTTATCAAGGTCTGTCGGACCTAATCCGACAGTGCGGATCAGGTCCGCCAGACCTCGCTGAATACGGCGAGCAATAAGCTCGCCGTATTCAGCATTGCACCAGCAGCTCACAAGAGCTGCTGGTGCAACACCGCCCCCTGCAGACTCGCGGCCAATAGGCCACCAGCAGGGGGGTGTCAATCAACCCGATCGTACTCGATCGGGTTGATTTCCGGCGATGTCTGTCCGCCTGCTCAGAGCAGGTGGTAAGGTTATGGAGCAGCGGTCTTTGTGAACGTTGCTTCATAACTGCTGTTTAAACTGCTGTTTCTGGCGAGCCTGCAGGCTCGCCAGAAACACGGGGCATCAAACTCCACTCGGAGCTTGATAAATATGCCCCATAGTATTATTTATTCACTTTTAAATGATATATTGATACTCACCAGTTCTCTGCCAAATTTTGGGGTGCTACTTCTCACATCAGGAAATGTATCCGCTGAAGGCTATGTCTAATGGTGGTAGATATTGATATAATATTCTGCCCATGGATTATTGGTTGTGTGTTTAAAGTTTGCTGTGCTTCCATTGGTTCTCCTGTAGGATCATGTAGAGCTTCTGAACTAACACAAAAAGTTGATGCTGAATTGGATGGACCTATGGTAAACAATTACACTTTTTTAAAGAAAAATTTTAACATATTATACATTTTTAAAAATTGAATTAAAAAATGATAATACATATTTTGAGATGTGTGTATATATATATATATATATATATATATATATATATATATATATATATATATATATATATATATATATATATATATATATATATATTTGTGTGTAACCATACATTACAGAGAGAGAAAAAGAGAGACATAAATGTGTGTGTGATGGGTCTATCTATCTTTGTGCACAGATACAATTATTATTATATGTTGCATTGTCCCCTTGCCTTAATCTGATAAATTTCCTCTGATATATACGTGTTTAAATATATTTAAATCTGAAAAGTCAAAATATCAATTTTTTGTTAATTTATTTCAAACAATATTTCAAAATATAAATGTAAAAGCTACACTTTTTAAAAAAAAAAAAAAAAATATATATATATATATATATATACACACACACACACACACACACAGGTATATATATATATATATATATATATATATATATATATATATATATATATATATATATATATATATATATATATATATATATATATATATATATATATTATTTTAAGAAATGCATATGCACATGGAAACAACAATACATATATAAATATAAAAGAGATCATCTTAACTACCGTGTCAATTTAGGTACAACAAACAAATAAATTATAAAACTTCACATGCGTAAATTTGATGCGGCTGCGATCTTTATAACACCTTGTGACCCACGTAAGCATTTACATACGCTTCTCATTTGTTCTCAGTTTATTATATTCAAATATTCACGAGCCAAAGTTATCATTCGCTCACTGATTATCACATCAAATCAGACTCAATATGATTTGATAGATATTTAAATAAATATGGTTGACAAACTAACTTCCGCATCTAGCGAATCAAAGTGGACGGATACGTTAATAGAGAAGCAAATAAGTTGACATCTTGATAAACAGGAGTCTTAATGATGATATGATGTAATTGTTAATCTGATTCTTGATTACTGAATAAATAACTTAATTTAAATTGATTCTATTTTATTAGGGACTAACATAATCAGAAATTAATCTTTTTACAACAAAACTATTTTACAGTGCCTTTCAAAAGTATTCACGCCCCTTGACATTTTCCCTATTTTGTTCAATTACAACCTGGAATTAGAAAAGATTTTTGGGGGGCTTCTATCATTTGATTTACACAACATGCCTACCACTTTGAAGATGCAAATGATTTTTTATTGTGAAACAAACAAGAAATAAGACAAAAAAACAGAAAACTTGAGCGTGCATAACTATTCACCCCCAATATCAATACTTTGTAGAGCCACCTTTTTTAGCAATTACAACTGCAAGTTTCTTGGGGTATGTCTCTATAAACTTGGCACATCTAGCCACTGGGATTTTTGCCCATTCTTCAAGGCAAAACTGCTCCAGCTCCTTCAAGTTGGATGGGTTCCGCTGGTGTACAACAATCTTTAGGTCATACCACAGATTCTCAATTAGATTAAGGTCTGGGCTTTGACTAGGCCATTCCAAGAAATGTAAATGTTTACCCTTAAACCACTCGACTGTCGCTTTAGCAGTATGTTTAGGGTCATTATCCTGCTGGAAGGTGAACCTCTGTTCCATTCTCAAATCTCTAGAAGACTGAAACAGGTTTCCCTCAAGAATTTCCCTGATTTTGTGCCATCCATCATTCCTTCAATTCTGACCAGTTTCCCAGTCCCTACCAATGAAAAACATCCCCACAGCTTGATGCTGCCACCACCATGCTTCAATGTGGGGATGGTGCTCTTGGGGCGATGAGAGGTGTTGGGTTAGCACCAGACGTAGCTTTTTCCTTGATGGCCAAAAAGCTAAATTTTAGTCTCATCTGACCAGAGTACCTTCTTCCATATGTTTAGGGAGTCTCCCACATTTTTCTTTAAGAAATTGCTTTTTTTCTGGCCCCTCTTCCATAAAGCCCAGCTCTGTGGAGTGTACGGCTTAAAGTGGTCCTATGAACAGATACTGCAATCTCCACTGTGGAGCTTTTCAGCTCCTTCAGGTTTAACTTTGGTCACTTTGTTGCCTCTCTGAATAATGCCATCCTTGCCTGGTCCATGAGTTTTGGTGGATGGTCCTCTCTCGGCAGGTTTGTTGTGGTGCCATATTCTTTCCATTTTTTTTAATATTGGATTTAATGGTGCTCCGTGGGATGTTCAAAGTTTCAGATATTTTTTTATAACCCAATTCTGATCTGTACTTCTCCACAACTTTGTCTCTGACCTGTTTGGAGAGCTCCTTGGTCTTCACGGTTCTGCTTGCTTGGTGGTGCCCCTTGCTCAGTGGGGCCTTTCAGAACAGGTGTACATATAATGAGATCATGTGACATTTAGATTGCACACAGGTGGACTTTATTTAACTAATTATGTGACTTCTAAAGGTAATTGGTTGCAATAGATCTTATTTTGGGACTTCATATCAAAGGGGGTACATACATATGCACTCACCACTTTCAGTTTTTGTTTTTTAAGAATTTTTTAAAACAATTTTTTTTCTTAATTTCACTTCAATTTGGACTATTTTGTATATGAAATCCAAATGAAAATCCATTTTAATTCTAGGTTGTAATGCAACAAAATTGGAAAAATGTCAAGGGGGTGAATACATTTGAAAGGCACTCTACACCTCTGTGATGAAGAATTTTTGAGTACATTCTATTTAACAGTCAGTTTTTTTGTTTAATCTGAAGCTTTTGAAAGGCACTGTAAAAAAGTAAGTAAATATGTACAATGCTGCAGTTTGACAACAACATGACATCTCATCCATCTGAAGATGGAGGATGTTCAATCAGTCAGGGAATTATACAACAACCTAATGTTTAAATAATCAATATTTTTTTCTAGAACCAAATTGACTAACTCCATTATCATTCAGTTCAATAAAAATAAAAGTCAAAGTAGCATTTACTCTACTGAAATAATTGCAACTATTGTTCTAAAATAGTATGTAATTGAATCAAATTACTTCCATTCAGCAACTAATATCAATGGCCAATTGAGACAAATTAAGACAGAATTAAGATGTATTAATCAGTCCTAGTTCAGTTTTCATAATTATTACATTCATATCAGTGGTACGTGTTGGGTGGTATACTTCCTCTGGCTAAACCTTTAAATTAATCTTGCTGATAAAGCTTAGAATTTTCCACTGAGTTTTTGTAAGTGTTTTTTTCCCCATTGTATTTAATCCACCTTTTCAAATTGATATCAAATCTCCAAACGCACATTGCTTAGAGTTGATTTGCCGCTTCCTGACACCTAGAGCGTTTGTTTAAAACATTTAATACAATGGTATGAAATTATAGAGAGGAAACAGATTTACAGTCTGACAGATTTTCTACTTGAATTTGGAAATATTTTAGGACTTTTTTGTAGAGCATATTTACATTAAAATCTTTCCTTTTTATAGTATATGCTAATCTTATATTTTAATACTTGAGACAAAAGACGGAAATTGTGTTTTGACTGATTAGGATATAAAAACATCTATAAATGATTTCTTCTACATTTTTTAAACTAACCACGATAAGTTTATTACTTAAAAAAATACAGTCTATGTAGACAGTCGCTTAGTGCAGCTTAGCAAGAATTTACATTGTGAAAGTTAAAATAGAGACGAAAAGCATTATTGCTTAAAAACTATATGAAAAAAATTAAAGGGACATCAAACTGCTGTGTGCAATTACAAAAGAATAGTAACTACTCAGTATGTTATTGTAGTGCACCCTGTTCCTGCAGCTCTTTACAAATTAGTTCTCCTGTTTAAATAGCTTAAAGGTGCCAGATACTGAAGCTCCGCCTCTTTGTACTGGGGCGCCGCCATCTTGTAGCGAAGGTGTTCTGACAGAAGCATTGCACGCTCACAGATCAGTAACATTGCCTATTTTCTACAGCTGTATAATTTGCATGATTATCATATGAGATTTACATTTTTGCATTTGTTACTCAGTTTTACAGTTACACAAAATATATTTTAAAAAGCCCTACACAATAATATAGAGCGATGCAGCCACAGCATAAATGTACAGCTCCTGTTTGGAATCAGATTGTATATAGAACACAGTTCAGAAATTCACACCATTATTAATAGGTTCAAATAACTGTTCACTGGGTGCAAACTTACAGGGTCATCCTTCAGACCCACACAGAATCAAACAGAAAAAGATGAAGTTACATTTCAAAGTTATAGACAAAAGTGAAGAACTTTATTAAAGCTCAGCAAAGTTCTGGGGCTCCTGCCCCTTTATCATGCTAATACAACATAAGATCATCTAAACAGTTAAATCCATCCCATAAAATAAGGGCCAATCATGTGAATTCAGGTGGGCATGGCTTTCTACAGCCATCTAGTATCTTTTTTTTTTTTTTGTATAACAAGCTTAATTGTAAGTAAATGTACAACAATACAAAGCAGCATAGATGATACAATCAAATAGTGCAGTCTATTACGTTGAGTGTCTGCTCTGTAACATCAGACAACCCTAGTCTTTTGCAAAAGGTTGAATAAATTCCACCAAAAGTCTCTTGATGAGGAGGAGAATGAAAGTACAGCAAATTTGAGCTTGTTAGGTTAATTTTACAATAATAATACATATAATAATGGCATTGACAATATCTTTTAAAAGATGGTATGGGTGTCACACCGAACCTAGATCAATAGTGCAGAGATATTTTAGAACCCTACTCTCTTATCCACACTGAGTAGGGAGATCATTAAGGCCCAGAGTGTTAACCCATAAAGAAGTGGATGCTTGGGAGAGGAAGGGAAGGGGGGAGAGAGAAAAAAAAAAGGAAAAATATACTATATATATATATATGGGGAAGCAGGAGGGGAATTAAATGGAATTAAAGGGGGTTCACTCATACAGATGTGGGGTGTGAAGGGTAAATAGTACAAGGGCAAGTAGTGAAAGACTCAATAATAATGCCGACCCAAAGGGTCTTTGGCTGTGATTAAAGATCTTTACCCTCCCATGTAAGTAGCATTGTTTCATGTGTTGCTTTTCTGCCCGTTTTCATTTAATGATACCTTTCCAGTTGGAGCAGATCTCCAACCCTGGCCTTCCACTTCCAGACTTGGAGTTTGTCGTGACTTCCAATATTTGGGGATGAGGCCTTTGGCCCCATTTAACATCAGGAGGAGCAAACGTTGTTTGGCATCTCCCATCACTTTGGGCAGTTTGTGATAAATTAAGTATTTTGGGTTGGTGGGAAGGATGATTTTTAATACTAATAATGCCAATCTCTGCAAGTGTTTCATTCCAGAAGGAGCGAAAGTGCAGGCATGCCCACCAGATTTGGAGGATGGTACCCTCTTCCCCGCAGCCTCTCCACCATTCCCCATTAGCATGTGGGTATATCTTCTTCAGAGAAAAAAATGGGGTTTATTTAGCAGCGCTAATAGAAGCTTGGAAATGATGATACCAATCTAACTAATGTATTATACAATCTTGTTTATTTAAAAATTCTTATAACACATAAAAACAACAGCAAATGCTATTCCTAATTAATAAAGGGACGTCTCCCTTATTCAACACTTTTAAAAACAGACTAGAACCATATATTGATAAACCCTAGAATTCCAGGTATAAAAGAATTAATTCTATAGATAACATATGGCAAGCAACAAATTGGTGAATTAGATATTTAAAAGGCACAAATGTATCAATCTTAATATATTAAAAGCAAATAGATTCAGCGCTAATGAATCTTGATATGGAAAATGTTGCACTGAGTATTTTAAACTCCAGCAGACCGCACATCAGACACACCCTAGGCATATTAGTAGGTGAGGCAGTTCCTCATTTATATAGTTTCTACCTAATTATCCTCATGGTCTCAGAGGATCATGGTTTCTTTACAGTGAAGAGACCATGATGCTCTAAAAAATGAGGATAGTTAGGTAGAAACTATATAAATATCATATTCCTGTACCTTTAAGGATTACCTGGTTCCACCCTATATAATCTCCTCCCTCTCCTATATTCACTGCTTGGTATTTTGTTGCTTTCCTGGCAGCTATTATTCCCAGCCTATTTTGGATCCTGCTTTGTACTATGGTACAGTTCATCATTTATTTGACCATCTTTGTTGCCATTGCTGTTCTCCCCTGCTAAGTTCGAAACTCCGGATATGCAGCTTGCTGTCTTGACCGACAAATTATCTAAAAGGACTCTGGACATTCTCCTGCCATTTTTCATTGTATTTCAGAGCCGGCTCTGCTCCGCATCGCACCAAGTGTTGTCCACCCAAACGGACTTCCAATACCGCAAGTATATTGTGTTTTCATAAAGGTTTAAGGTGCATATGTCTCATAAGGTTTTATACTCAATTTGTTACCTTATTCCTTACTTACCTATATCAATTCTAACACTTTGTTCTCAGCGAGGTAACATTTCTCATGCCTGTAACGTCACTCCTTCAGCTGTTCTGTTCCACGCCCCTCACCAGGCTGTAATCAGAAAACTATCTCTAGTTTGTAAACTGCTACACAGTATCAACTGTCCACATCGTAAGTTACCTCAGTATACATGATATATAGATACACTTTGGTAACGCATACTTGTTCCTGATATCGAGACAATTTAAAGTAACACTGTATAAATATATATATAATTCACTAATCCTTGCTGCACGCAGTCTATGATCAAAACTCTGTATTCTCCTGGATAATATTATTATAGAGAATCATTTGAGACTATCAAAAAGAATTTACCTATCTGTTTTGGTCAGAATTGTCACAATAAATGAGGCTGCAGAATTTTTAGCCAATTTGTTTTAGGAAAATAAATATTTATATATAGACATCAGTACCATGGTTCACATATTATTGTATTTTTAATTTATTTTAGCACAATAAGGCTCTGCTTAAAATGTCTGTTAACTTAATTTTGCTTCCATAAAATGATGCAAGAGTCTAATCTGTGCATCATTAAAGGGACATAAAACTCATTTTTTTTACAATTAAGATGGAGCATACATATTTAACAACTTTCTTATTTACTTCTATTATCAATGTTGCTTCATTCTCTTGGTATCCTTTATTGAAGGTACAACAATGCACCACTGGGAGCTAGCTGAATATATCAGTAAGCCAATGACAATAGACAAGCCTGCAAGAGGGGCACCCTCAATGTCAGCGGTGAGATAATGAAATGGTGTAATGTATATGTTGTATTTAGTTTAGGAGAAGTGTTTATGGTATAAGGAGGTCTAATATTTTGTGTTATTCTTTATATAGGTATCACTGAATGTTGGCACTGGGGTGGACCATACAAGAGGCAGGGCATACCGGGGAGGAGAATAAGGGCACTGGGCTGAGGGGCCCCACAAATTTATTTTGCCCAGGGCCTCACAAATGCTAAGGTTGGCCCTGACAATAGACATATGTGTGCAGTCTCCAATCAGCAGTTAGCTCCCAGCTCCTGAGCCTACCTAGGTATCCTTTTCAGCAAAGGAAACCAAGAGAACTAAGCAAATTAGATAATAGAAGTAAATTGCAAAGTTGTTTAAATTTTATGTTCTGTGTGAATCATAAAAGAAACATTTTGGGTTTCATGTCCCTTTCAAATCGTCTTGGTAATCTGGTAAAATTGCGTAACTTCTACAGAAAAGTAATATATGCCACACATTCTGGAAATGCAGACTTCACTTTCCGATGTTTAAATGTAGCTTTTATATCTTTATTTGCTTGTCTTTTAATGAGATGTACAATTGTTAAAGACACAGTCATAAATCAGCCAATCAAATCTAAATGCAGTACAGTTTCTGTGTTTAACTTCTTGATGAACAGCATAAAAGTGCAAATAAAAGCGAATAAGTGCATAGTAAATTTTTCACAAGGCACTTTGAAAATATAGAGTTGAAAAAGTGGATGACTAGGAAATGTCATGGGACCACTAGCTCTTGGGAAAAAAATTTCCACCCTTGTGGAATACACCCTGTATATACTGTACATATTTTTGTGGAATACACTCTGTGTTGGTTTGTTTAAAAGTATGCATTTTGTGGGTGCTGGTTTAGGGTCCCAGGAAGGGGGAGACCTTGACGTGGTCCTCGGCTTGATCCTTTGGTGCCAAATGTAACTGACTTCCCCCAGTTTTGCTTTTAAACATTACTATTTGCTGGCGAGTGCCAGTTTTTCTGTGTGTTGTGTTTATAATGTTTGTAATGCTTCCCTGCAGGCCTGTCACCCAGGCTGTTCAGGGGTTAACTGCCTGGGTTGCTGGGAGCTGTGCAGCTGTCTGTCAGTGTTCAGGGCTGTGGAGTTAACAGTGGCTTAGGATGTATACCCAGTCCAGTCTGTGAGTGCGGTTCATTCCTGTGTTTTGTATTTACATAGGGGAGGTTACAAAAGCCTGTGTCACCCTAGGAGGTTCCCAGTTGGTTTGTTTGAAAGTATGCCTTTTGTGGGTGCTGGTTTAGGGTCCCAGGAAGGGGGGAACCTTGACATGGTCCTGGGCTTGATCATTTGGCACCAAATGTAACTGACTTCCCCCAGTTTTGCTTTTAAACATTACTGAGTATCTGCTCCCGAGTGCCAGGTTTTCTGTGTGTTGTGTTTATAATGTTTGTAATGCTTCCCTGAGGGCCTGTCACTCAGGCTCTTCAGGGGTTAACTGCCTGGGTTGCTGGGAACTGTGCAGTTGTTTGTCAGTGTTCAGGGCTGTGGAGATAACAGTTGTTTAGGATGTGTACCCAGTACGGTCTGGGAGTGCGGTCCACTCCTGTGTTTTGTACTTACATAGGGGAGATTACAAAAGCCTGTGTCACCCTGGGAGGTTCCCAGTTGGTTTGTGTGAAAGTATGCATTTTGTGGGTGCTGGTTTAGGGTCCCAGGAAGGGGGAAACCTTGACGTGGTCCTGGGCTTGATCCTTTGGCGCCAAATGTAACTGACTTCCCCCAGTTTTGCTTTTAAATATTACTAAGTATCAGCTGACGAGTGCCAGGTTTTCTGTGTGTTGTGTTGTGTGTGTATATATATATATATATATATATATGTGTGTGTGTGTGTGTGTGTGTGTGTGTGTGTGTGTATATCTGTATATCCAATGAAGAAAGCAAGAATCCAGTCTTGAGTTTTGTGGGTGGTCCAAAAAAGGTGACAGATCAGGTCTTACACGTTTCAGCCCGCAAGAGCCATAGTCATAGACCTCTGATCTGAAGCTGCAACAGCTAAAAAATTATATGCATTGATAATTGGTTAATTAAAATCACATTTACCTGAATTGGAGAACCACTTAACCCTTTAGTTACTTGGTATCATACCATTCTGTTATGTTACATACCGGATAAAAGAGTGTGTGTGGTGCTAATGTGTGTGGCTGTTCTTGGAGTCTATAATGGTGCCCCACTTGAACATAAAATAGTGTATACTCCTATTACTGTTTATGTGGCTTAATGTTTAGCCAGGGGTAACACACTTTTAATTATGACCAAGAGGACTTACACTCAGAACTAGTCAGGGATCACAGACTTTTGTAATCACCCTTAAGCACAAGCCAAATGCGGTAACTGACTCTTCCAGTTTCTTTTTAACTTAGCTGAAAGCTTGTGAGCGAGTGCTAGACTTTATTTTTGTGTTTATTTTAATGTCTGTTTAGTAATTTACCCTAGGGACTTGCTCCCAGGCTAGTCTGGGCCAAGACTGCATGTGACTCTAGAAATAGTGCAGCTTTTTGAGAGTGCTATAGCACCATAGCTGAGCAGTATTTCAGGGTCATGTGATGCGTCCCCGGTCCAGTCTGGGAGTACTGGTATACTTTCCTTGTTTTGCTTGTGCTTAAGGGTGATTACAAAAGTCTGTGAACCCTGACTAGTTCCTAGTTTGTTTGAATATGAGCCTGCACCTGTGTGTGAGCCTGCAATTGTGTGGCTGTATTAGGGTCCCAGGTTTTGGAAGAGACTTTGACGTGGTACCTGGGCTTGTCCCATTTGGCCAAATGCGATAACTGACACAGTTTCTTTTAAACTTAGCTGAGAGCTTGTGAGCGAGTGCTAGACTTTATTTTTGTGTATATATGTATATACATACATAAATATACATATAAACACATATATACACATGCATATATAATTTGAAGCCCTTTTCACTCAAATGCATTATAATAATTTAATATTTTATAATGTGTTTTTCTGTGTATGTACTGTAAATATTTTTTAACAAGCTTTATTGATAGATTGGTAAGATGTACAGGTACTGTAAATAATTTACATTCCAATGTTCTTCACATAGTAGAAAATGTTCTTAGTATTTTTAAATATATATTCCTATATATATATATATATATATATATATATAAATATAAGTCTCCGCACTAAAAGTGCAGAGACTTATATTTATATTTATACTATTTTTGGGTGTATAGGTAGTAGTGCACCTTGGTCTCGAGCACTTACAATAGTTTGCTTATTTATTAAGTACATTATTATTATATTAGTGCTTATCCTCTTATTGTGTGTTGAGATATATATATATATATATATATATATATATATATATATATATATATATATATATATATATCTGTTTATAACTATACCTGTATATATTCAAATATATATATATATATTTAAAAAAATTATATATAAATATATGTTAAGAACATTGGAATGCAAAATATGCATAACTATCTTCGGGTTTAGCACCAAAAGTCTAACAGTGTCAGGTTAGCGCACAAGCGATAAGCGTTTTTATGTTTGGAAAGTGCGCTCCATTGAAGTCTATGGGGAAGAGAAGCAGTCGCAATATCCAAAGTCCTGAAGTTAGCATGAGTCAATTTTTGTTGCTTACTCGTGTGCGTTAAAAGTTTACTTGTTTGTGCTTGAGCGAAAGCACTAAATTGCACTTAATTTGTAATCTGGTCCCTAGTTTTCACTCTCTATATCAATTTGGCCTCTTTGTTTAACAAGCATTTGAATCTACCCTCTCCCATTTTTTTATAGGCCTGGTCAATCACCATAAAACCTGAAATATGCCGGTACTGGCAAATTAGCCTTTTCAGGGTTTATATGTAGACTTGTGCTGAGATATTCAATCTTTTTTTTTTGGGTTATCTTTTCAAAATATAAAAGGCCACATAGGCATTTTTGGATATATACTATTTAGGTTGAATTACATGTATAATATCCAGGAATATTTAATTTTTTATCCATGTATGGGTGAGAAATTTCACCACCCTTGATTACACTGTGACATTATGCACAACCCAAACATGGAGAAGTCCAATGTCTGGGTTGAGCAAAAAACTCAGTGCCATCCTTTTTATCAGAGCTCATATAACCATTGGTATTACCTTTACAGTATGCAACTCTTGACAAATGGGCAAAATCTTCAATATTAGGACATGCTTCCTGTAAAGTGTACCAATTCTTTCTTATAATCCTCAATATCTGATTACTTAAGGTATTGTACGTACTGATACATGATAGCCTGTCTGTCTCTTTCACCTTCACCCAGTGGATACATTTGTTAGGAGAGGCTATGAAGAAAATGGAAGTAAGAAACACTATGTACACAGCTAAACTGGTGAAGGGAAAAGAGGATGCCAGGCTATCATTTGTCATTACATATAATACCTTAAGTAATCAGATAGTCAGGATTATAAGAAGGAATTGGTATTGGTCATGTAAATTGGCTCTGCGTAATATCAGAATGACTGTTTTAGTTATGACAAAAGGAAGCATATGTATTAGATAGAGGAGTAAAGGAAATTAAATCATCTTTAGAATATTAACTTAAGCAGCCATCAAGTTCCTAACACAGTTCATGATAGAAATAAAGTTCCAAGAGTGGATATATTGGTGGATATATTGTTTATCTTGGAAAATAATTAAAGTTGGGGGTTTTTTAAGCTTAAAATAGGAATATATTAACCAACCAACACTATCAAGAGTAACTACTTCAGCATAAAATAAAAAGCTTAATAATTTACTTTCCAAAGCAATTGGCAATAGCTATACTGGGAAGCAGGTTTGGTGTGTTGTAGCTTTGGTTTCTAATGCCAAATCAGAAAGAAGGGGAGAGAGCAGACACTCCAGTCTTGTGCCTTGTTGTAAGGGCAGCTGTAACTATTATTTTACCCAATATACATAAATATACTGAAGCACTAAATCTGTATGTGCAATGCTTTAAAAATGGGTCATTAAAGCCAGATCTGTTTTTGCTAGTTTAATAGGTGATCCCAGCTCACATGACAAGCATTACATATTTGTGCAATGTTGATTAATTAATTAATTAATTGACACATTTATGCCCCTTTTTTCCACATATAAAAGAACTTGACAAATCCCCAGACAACACTATTCCACTTATTACCAAGTACCCAAAATGTTTTCAAATGAAAAATTGGTTTTACGCATACATAAAACATATCTCCTTCATATTGCATGATATTAGAAAGCAAAATCGCCAGACAAATGCTACCTGCTTAATAAATTAAAGTTACAAAATGAATAATAAGCACGTTTACACTTATAAACTTAGCCAAATCAATAACCCACAAACACACGTGACCATTATGCCAATAACGACCCTGTTAAAATTCCTTAAGAAGACAAACACACGTCTCTTGTTTTGGAGCACATCAGGTTAATTGTGCATGTCACCTATTAACATCATAACACAATATTAAAAGGGATCAATCAACACACAAACCCTTTAACCTGTGATATAGTTGCTAAACCCCGATAATCGCCATTTTGGTTGTCATTAATCATGTTCATTTGCTTATGGTTTACAGAGTATGGATATTAATGACACAGATAGCAGTTTCACTGACGAGGCCCAATGAAGGCCGAAACGATTGTCTGGGGTTGCTGTGTTCCTTGTTCAGAAAGGAATTGCCTGGTATTTTGGCGCTGGACTGACCTTAATATACAATACACTGATATACTACAGGAAAATTCTATTCTGTGAAAAGCATTACTGGGCTAAAAGAAGCAGCACCCAGGTGGTAAATCGCCAAAGAACAGGCTAACAATGGTATTGATCTGGTTGTTCGTTCCTGTGAGTGCTCTTCTCTCTGTGTGTATTTAGTCTTCCTATGGGAAAAAGGGGAAACCAGATGTGGACTCCTTGCTCAGTGTGCTTAGAGGAATATGGCTACACCTCACTGACGAGGCCCAATGAAGGCCGAAACAATCGTCTGGGGTTGCTGTGTACCTTGTTCAGAGAGGAATTGCCTGGTATTTCGGCACTGGATTGACCGTAAGGCGGGATCAGACTGATATACTACAGGAAAGTTCTACTCTGTGAAAAGCATTACTGGGCTAAAAGAAGCTGCACCCACTGGTAAATCGCCATGAAACAGGCTAACAATGGTATTGAGCTGGTTGTTTGTTCCTGTGAGTGCGCTTCTCTCTGTGTGTAGATAGCAGTTTTGTGTTATTTTTGTGAGGTACCGATTCTGAACTTCAGTGGTATTAATGACAGAAGCATTTTTGTATTGTAATCACTGGAAAAAAATAACAATACGAGACAAAGTTCAGAAATTGTTATCTACTGAAAACAAGCCCAAAATTCTGATCAACCTCTAACTCTAAACTCATCTTAAAAACCATTGGGCCAGATTACAAATTGCGTGCTTAAGAAAGTAAAAAGTTAGCCCAATAGTGAGTCCAATGCAAGCTAACTTCCAGGTTTTGGATATCGTGGCCACGTAACTTTTTAGCCCATTGGGCGCCATGTACTAAGGCGTCAATTTTTTCGCACAGACCGTATCGAAATAACCCGCCGGCATTCGGACCATGCGGATGGCACTTCGTTACATGAATGTACTAAAAACCAAGCCGTAAAATTTCGCGTCTATTGTGTGTCGAAGACAATCGGATTATTGATAACTTTGAAGCTTCGTTCGGCGTGAAAGAGCAAAGTTAAGAAGCAGTCTGCGACCTGATTGGTTTAGTTCTTTACCCACGTGACGATCTAGGTGTCATAATCGCCAGACAAGCGGCAACGTCTGGCTGCTGACATGTATAAGAATGTGCATTTTCCCAGAAATCTTAGAATATTGTTTATTTACTTTTCGGTATTCACTTTGACAAGATGGCTTGCTCCGGAGATTCTGCTACTTCTAAGAAGACTCGCAACCCTAACTTCTCGCATCAACAGAATGTTGTACTTGTTGATCTAGTACTCGAATATTATGACAATATTTATGGTAGTCGAGTCAAGCAAACCCCAGGCGCTCGTAAGAAGATTATTTGGGAGAAAATTAGTGACGCAGTGAGTGCTCAAGGACCCACTAAAAAAGATATTGAGTCCTGCAAAAAAAGGTTCAACGATATCAAGCGTCAAACTAAATCCAAAATTGCCAAAGAAAAGCAATATGCCCGAGGTACTGGAGGCGGACAACCTTATGTCGCAGATTTGACAGACTTTGAAAGAAAAGTTTTACAGAGGCTTGGCACGGAGGTCATTGAGGGCATAACCGATGACTGTGATAGCGATATTCGTGGTAATTATAATTTATAAATTAATATTTATATTGTTTACTTGTCTGCTCCAAAATTGTTTCTCTTACGTTCATGTTTTACAAAATTGGATTCTGTTAACGGAATCTTGATTGTACAATTTCTGCTTTACTGTTCCTTTAAAATAGATTTATGATTTACATAACTTCTCTCTGTATCTATTTTTTTAAAGTTCCAGTGAACGAAAAAGGAAAGCATTCATGATGGAGCATGAAAAACATTTTCAATTATCTAATATGCTCAATTTTTTTCATATTGCTTAATGTATTTTAAAAAATAAGGCCTACATGGCACAGTAAAATGAAACCCAAATGTTTGATTTTGAAAGGGCATGCAATTTTAACCCACCTTTAATTTTGTTTTTTTCATTATCTAAATTGCTTTATTTTCTATATATTCTTTGTTGAATAACATATATTGATATTAGAAATACTCGCTAGCTGTTATTTCTTCAACAAAGGAGAACTAACGAATGAAGCAAATTAGATAATAGTAGTTAATTGTAATTTATTTTTTATTGTATTCTCTATTGGAAACATTTGAGAAAGATGTTTTTAGAGACCTTTTAATTTGTGTATATTAAAGCAAGATACAAATCATAGTTAGAAAATGTTATAATGGGAGTACATTTAACTATTAATTAGCATTTCATAAATTGCACATAAACTTTTAATTTTATTGATTGTATTAATTTAAACTTGTATTTACTAACTCCTAGGTGGTTCAGTTAGAGCGTCGTCAACCTCTGCATCTGTCCATACCCCATCTACCTCTTCATCAGAGAGACCACGTCCTTCAACTTCTCAGCCTCAGAACGTAAGACAACAACAACATGGGCAATATTTACGGTCAACTACAAATACCAGCCACAGCCTATCGTCTGCAGATACTATTCCAGATGTAAGGAGCAGTACACCAGATACAGCTGTTGGAAGAAGCTCTGGTATGTATCTTTAAACCACTTATATATACACCTTCTAAATTTTTGTTTATAAATTACATATTAATGTTTAATTTTAATTTTTACAGCAGATGTTGGACGTCTCTTCAGAGCCATGGTGACCGAATCAGCACCACTTTTTGATGGTAAGTTACTTTTTTAAAGTAAATATAGGATGAGAAGACAAATAATTATGTTAGAAACAAAATTTAACCTTTTAAACTTTGATAGTTATTCAAACTGTAATACTGTGAGATTTATGTATTTTATATGCAAACAGTTGTAGTAAGGAAGGTATTTAATCTTATTTTAAGATTCCAACATGACAGTATAACATGACACTATAAATTTCTCTTGTATAGTAACCCCTCTAGCCATTAATGTTGGAATAAATTTCGATCTGCATCTTTTTTTTTGGAAATTAATGCTAATTTTTTTTAATTTTTTTTTTAGATATCGCTTAGGAGGACGATTCATCAAGAGAGGTGATTCTGAATCTTGTTCCAGTTCCAGCACCAGAGGGTAGATCGCCAGAAAGTGGAAGCCTGACTCCTGACCTAACACAGATGAGCCTGTTATAAACCCCCGTAGTGATGAGGAAAATACTAATTCACCACCTGTTCATGGAGTTCAAGCACAGGGAATTGAACTATTGGAACAACCACAAGCTATTGTCCAAGAGCAGGCACCTTTGGAAGATGCAGGTCTTAACGAAATGTTAAATCTTGCCAGAGGATATAGAGCAGACAGTAGACAGGTCCAGGAAATTTTGTCTGGACATTTAGAAAGATTTGACACTTATAACCAGCAACGGTTGGAACTGGACCGTGAAATCTTTAACTGGCAAAGAGAAATGGACAGGGAAAGGAACCTACATATAAACAGGGCCTTGACAATAGCTGAAGACAACATGCGAATGGCTCAAAATACTATGCAAACTTTGTTAGAATTGATTAGAGATAGACATCAGAGCCAAGAGTCGCCAGATCCAAAAAGACCACGGTTTAATTAGTGCATTGTTATGGACAATTTTAAAGTTATTATTATTGTTTTGTTGTTGACAAAGAATATATTGTTATTTTTACATAGTTTTATTAAAGTTTATCCTGTTTTTATTTAATTTTCTTGTTTATTTTTTAAATTTATTTAAAATCAGTTAAAGGTTTAAAATGTATTGTACACACAGACAAATGTAAGTAAAACAATTATAATTTTTATTACATCCAAAATATTAACAAAATTGAATCAAAATGGCATTATAAAAAAAAGTGCTCACTGCCAATACAGTATTTTTTGTGGTTTTGAATAAACTTTTTAACATACCAAAAAATGACAATTTTGGTGGCCTCAAAAAAACCCCCAAAAAAACAAAAAAAAAACCTTTTTTTTTAATTTAAAATGAAATCATTGATTATCTGTTTTCCACTACATAAGTATTGTAGAGATTCTGAACCTGTGTATTTAAATTCATTATAGTATCCATTATTTGTTTAATATCTTCACAGACAGAGGATTGAACTTGTGATACAACTGGTACACTGGAATCTAGAGAAGGGACAAAAATTAGAAAATAAATTAAGGATTATGAGAACATGTTTAAAATAAAAACAGATTATTTATAAGCAGGTAACAAAATTGTATTACCATTTTGGTTAGAGGCGGTATTATCCATAGATCTACTTGTCTGTGTAGATTTAGAAACCATAGATATGTCCCAGTCGTTATCAATATCAGAAATATTGGTTGAGTTTTTCTCACTACTTGCATCTGGAATATATATTTAGAAATGGAGGTATATATTTTGGTATTGATTTGACTATAAGCTATAATATAGTAAATCAAAAAATTTATAAACAATTACCTAGTTGAATTGAGGGTGAAGTTAATGACATCCTTTCAGGAGCATTATTTGCTTCATTGTCACTATCTATGAAAGATTAATAAAGAATTCTATATAAAAAATTGTAAGTAGAAAAATGGTAATGGTACAAAATATAAGAAAAATACCTTCTGTAGAAGATATTTGTATTATTCTTGTGAACCTTGTTTTCTTCTTTTTCAGCAATCTTTTATTGGTTTCTGTAAATAACACAACAAGCTAATCATGATTAAATTTAACAGTTGTATAACTATAGATATGTAAACCATGGTTCTATTGTACCTTGAGGTGTATGAACGACAGTTAGGCGCCTGACACCTCCTTTCTGTGGGGACAATTGTCTGTCAAGCAAAGACAGTGGCAAGGGTGGGGATCTAGCCTCACTTCTAGGTGTCAAATTTAGAATAGGCCTTACATAACGTGGAGGAGGAGCACCACAAATATTTTCTTTCTTCTTATCTGAAATAGAAAATTTGTACAAATGTTTGTTTAAAGTTTCTTAGTTTTAAAATATGTTGTTTAATAAAGTTTTCAATTTTCGTGTGTTAGAATGTTTATAGTGTTTCCATTTGTTTTAAATTAAAATGGATATGAAAGTGATATGGTACACCTATTTATTCTTTCAGTTCTCATATTGATGATGAACTTTGCATAGAATTTATAATGTAAAAGAATAACAAAATTATATACCAGTAAGAAACAGTATGGACATGAAAGTGATCACTATGGTACACTGAAACCTAATTATAATTTCAGATCTCATATTGAGGATGAACTTTGCATAGAATTTATAATTTAAAAGAATAAAAAAAATTATATACCATTAAGAAACAGTATGGACATGAAAGTGATCAATATGGTACACTGAAACCTACTTATAATTTCAGTTCTCATATTGATGATGAACTTTGCATAGAATTTATAATTTAAAAGAATAACAATTTTATAAACTTACATGTCCTTAAAAGGCTCCTAATAGATTGGTAATATAGTGGTTCTCGACGTTTAACATCACTGTATCGTCTCAAACATTGACGCCTGGTCCTTTTAATTTTTGATACACGATACATTCTGCGTATCATTTCATAAATAGTTTTGTCCCTTTCATCTTGAATGACCCCCCGGACACCCCCTAAGCGTTTGGGAAAATATCTATCCATTACATACACTAGAATTATCATTTCCCCAGATGTGAAAGGTGCAATTCTCTTCATCCTCCCTGGTCCCATAGCAACTTTCTAGATGGGTGTGTCAAATCCCAAAATGTTCTCAATATCGCGTTATTCACTGTCTCTATGCAACATTATTGTATATTTGCTAAATTGTGAGAATTCTTTGGATACAATTATAAAAAAGTTGTATTATTTATTGCCATTCTCAAGTAATGATAAATGTAAATGAAGTTTGATGTATATATTTTATTGTGTAATAGAGTTATCAATAGTGTAGTGTAGTTTTTTTTTGTTATGTAGGACAGTCATATAATTATAGATCTTTATGATTATTTGGTTTATATAGTTATTGTGCAATATGTTGGTTTTAAATAAAAATTAAAGTTTATTAAAAAACAATATCCAATGTGACCGTTTATTATAATTTGTTAACTTATAAAAATAAAAACAAATACAAAATCACACAAGTATATGATGAAAAAATAAAGATTTTATTCAGAAAGTGAAAATTTAGTTTTTTATTCAAAAGACCAAAAAATAGAAGTCCTGTGATTACAATCTTTTGATGAAATCAATCCTTAAAATAGTTCTCTGCGACAAAATTTTTGGCATTAATAGCCTGTCTTGTTGGTGCATCATTACAGATGACCTCAGGGAAGTTCTCAAATGATATATCATCTTCATCAATTTCAATTCCTCTTCTTATTGCAATGTTATGCAGAATGCAGCATACAAGAATAATTTTTGCAACCTTCTCGGGAGCATACTGCATGACACCACCTGAGTGGTCAAGACAACGAAAGCGCATTTTTAACAATCCAAATGCTCTCTCGATGATTCCTCTGGTGGATCTGTGTGCCTCGTTGAATTTCACCTCACATCTTCTTCGAGGATTGTTATAGGGTGTGAATAACCATTCTGTACTGAAATAACCAGCATCCCCTATGAAAAAAATTAAAAAGGATTAACATTTCAAAGATGATAAAGACGATAATTTCAATGAGAATTAACTATGTTTTTTAGTTAAATCTATCATAACAATGCATGACATAAACTACGTTTGACAATTATAATAATACTGTAACATAACATCCCAAAAATATAATTACCTAACAGCCATCCTTCAGGCATCTCTCCATCCTCAAACTTCCGATATAACCCAGACTGACGCAAGATATACGAATCATGGCAGGATCCAGGGAAGTTGGAACGGACACTGATTATTTTCATGTTATGGTCACACACCATCTGAACATTGAGGGAATGGTACTGTTTTCTGTTCCTGAAAACTTCCTCACGTTCTCGGGATGGTTTGACTGCAACATGGGTGCAATCGATGGCTCCAAGTACATTGGGCATTCCGGCCATTCTATAAAAATTAGACTTCACAGATTGCCACTCTTCTGGAGTCGCTGGAAGGCACACGTACCTTGGAAAGACGACCATCAAAGCATCAATAACTTTGGTTAGGTGCCTCGAAAAAGCAGACTGGCTGATGCCAATTATAACGTTAGACACAGCTTGGAATGAACCGGTGTCAAAAAAGTGTAAGGCTGCCAACAGTTTCAATAGTCCGGGTATGGCTTGTGAACGCGCTGTCATTGGTTCAAGGTATTCTGCTATTTCATTGTAAAGTTGCATAATAGCTTCTCTGTCCAAACGGAATCTCTGGATAATCTCTCGATCAGAAATGCTTTCCAAACCCATACGTGGAAGGAAAACTCTAGGGACTCTAATTCTTCTACCTCTCCTTCTTTGCAAGTTGTCAACCGGTGCCTGAATAGCCCTTCTTCCTCGTAATTGAATTAATCGGAAAAGAAACATGTGTAAAAGTGTCTCCATCTTCATTCACTGATCCAAAAACCAATAATGCTACAATAGTAGTCTAGTCCTTTCACTTAAGTACTTCTACCTGGCGTCAGGTTGATACCCCCTATAGTTTTCTATTGTATTCGCTACCTAAATGGTCGCGAAGCAAATCACGCGAAGTTACAGTGAAAGTTGGAGCGGGCGGATTAGTTGTAACATTCATAATTTCCAATTACAGCGAATTTACGTGCGATCGAACATGTAGTAAGTGGAAAAAGGCTTCGGAACGATGAGTTGAGTAAAATTACGATCGCTGATGAAAATAGTGGTTTTTCGAGCAGATCGTGAGCAAATTTTGACGCGGAAATACAGACGGACGGTCACTTCGAAGCTTAGTACATGGCGCCCATAGACTTCAATGGAGCGCACTAAAAATCTAAGACATCGCTCACGCGCTAACCTGACACTGCATTAGACCAAAAAATACCAAGAATAAGAGTGCGCTAATGAAAGCTCTACCAGTTAAAATTAGGAATTAAAATATTTTGATTTCTTGTATAAAATTATGGATGAGAGATAAAAACACTTATAATGACAATAACAATTATAATGATAATAACCTCCTTAAAAAATTAATAATAGCAATTTTATTAGTAATCTTGATAACAGTTAAAATAACAATGAAAACAAGTATAAGTTAAATTTTATAAATAAGGTGCACCTTATAACATTTCAATAATACAATTCTGTAGGTCAAGGAGATATCTATATATATATATATATATATACAACACATAGAAACACCCAGCACTCACCAGCTAGCTCACAGCTAAGATAAAATCACAACTGGAAAGGTTAGTTACTGCATCTGGCCAAATGGGAAAGCTCAGGCACCATGTCAAGGTCCTTTCCACTGCCTGATATATATATATATATATATATATATATATATATACTGCTCTCATACGTAAATAGCCCACAAAATAAAGAGGTAAGTTTGTCAATACTGTTCAAAAGAGCTCATTTGTGCTCCGTATTGTGGTTAAAAAGTAATGGTTAACTTCACTCCACTTTACACAGTTTGATACAGTTTGCCTTGTTGTTGTATTTGTAAAGCATATTTACTGTGTGTGTATGTGTATATATATATATATATATATATATATAGACTCTAAATAAGTGCACTCTCACTCGCCAACCTCAACATAGACCAGGGTGCATGGCAGGATATTCAATCAAATTAGGGATAAGCACTCACTGGATTTAAGTACAATAACTATTTATTGGTAGTGACGTTTCGGGGCATTCACCCCTTCCTCAGACAACCCAAACTGTGATACAAACAGTGTTATATAGCACATCAAACCCCTCCCCCATCACGTAATCAGCCAATCAAAATACATCAATATCAATCCATAAGAGATGTACATAACAGATGTCAATTAACAATCAACATTTCATTCATGTGTGATACCATCATAATATCTAACAATAAAATATGTACAGATAAAATAAATTTTTATCTGTACATATTTTATTGTTAGATATTATGATGGTATCACACATGAATGAAATGTTGATTGTTAATTGACATCTGTTATGTACATCTCTTATGGATTGATATTGATGTATTTTGATTGGCTGATTACGTGATGGGGGAGGGGTTTGATGTGCTATATAACACTGTTTGTATCACAGTTTGGGTTGTCTGAGGAAGGGGTGAATGCCCCGAAACGTCACTACCAATAAATAGTTATTGTACTTAAATCCAGTGAGTGCTTATCCCTAATTTGATTTTATATATATATATATATATATATATGTGTGTGTGTGTATGTATATATATATATATATATATATATATATATGTGTGTGTGTGTTTATATGTGTATATACACATATTTAGACACATATATATATATATATATATATATATATATATATATATAACACAATGTTACAGAGGTGGACACAACAAAGTGAGTCTCACCACTGCAAACTGAGTTGCGCACACTGACAACAATTTTTCAAATATATTGCAGATAGTGATATGATAAATAATGTTCAGCAGTATAATCGTTAATAATTGGAACTGCTAAGAAGGACTAAGACACATAACACAATGAATATGATAAAATGAATATATGAAAAACTGAATCAAACACTTCTCAAATATAAGCAATAAAATATATATGCAAAAAAAGTCTTATCCTTCTGTTGATAGTACTTGAACGGGAATAGAGAGCAATGTTCAGTGCTGCTCGTCAAAAAACAACTCGAGGTTCAAATTGAGTAATGTGATACAGCTGCGAGAATCTATAAAAACAAGCGCACAGAAACACCTCTCATGGTGCAGATCAATTTAATAAAAACAAACACATATAAAAACAAATAACTTTAGGGTGCTCCCTACTCACAAGTAAAACCCCAATCTAATGAGGTAAGTTTTGGCAGATGGATGTCAAAGTGTCCCCACTTGTTTCCAGGTGTTAACACCAAATGTAGTCTAAAGACTTGTCACTCCGGTTCCTCTCGATGTCCCCAGTGGAGCACACGGTCAATCCTATCCGCTTGTCAGTGGTTAAAGTCCACTAATGATTTTCAAAAGAACCGCTCTGTTAGGAGCTATCGAAAACGCTGTGAGTACCTGCAGTCTACACAGAAGCCTCTGACGAAGCGGACGAGTTCCGTGAAACGCGTAAGGCCACGCCCACCTTACTTCATTTGTGATACACACGCTGAAGTGGAGTTCTGTGTAGACTGCAGGTACTCACAGCGTTTTCAATAGCTCCTAACAGACCGTGTGCTCCACTGGGGACATCGAGAGGAACTGGAGTGACAAGTCTTTGGACTACATTTGGTGTTAACACCTGGAAACAAGTGGGGACACTTTGACATCCATCTGCCAAAACTTACCTCATTAGATTGGAGTTTTACTTGTGATTAGGGAGCACCCTAAAGTTATTTGTTTTTATATGTGTTTGTTTTTATTAAATTGATCTGCACCATGAGAGGTGTTTCTGTGCGCTTGTTTTTATAGATTCTCGCAGATATATATATATATATATATATATATATATATATATACCCTTTCCAGTCAAATACATTGACATACCCAATATCCCTTTAACCCCTATAAAAAGTTTTTATTAATATTTATTAAAAAACTATTTAGTGTTTGCTCTAGATTTTTTTAACCCTTATACTTTACACAAGATTTACAATCGCACTAATCTTTTTAAATCAAATTAAAATTACAATATCACTATCTTAAAATAAATAAAAACTTACCTGTGAAATTAAAAAATCCTAAGTTTAACAATTAACCTAACATATAAACTCAATTACACATTCAAAAAAACCTAACACTACTAAATTGTAATTCTAAAATTACAAAAAATAACAAATACTAAAAAAAAAACCTAACCTACAATAAATTACCAATAGCCCTTAAAAGGTCCTTTTGTAGGGCATTGCCCTAAAGAAATCAGTTCTTTTCCCTGTAAAAAAATACAATTTTGAAAAGGCTCCCTTGCACTGAAGATTCAGTGTACGGGGACGACCATATGAAGAGGATGCTCTGTGCCGGATGTCTTCAGGATGGACCTGCTCCGCGCCACCGGGATGAAGTTAGAAGACGTTGCCGGGATGAAGAAAGAAGATGCCCCCTGGATGAAGATAGAAGACGCCGCCTGGTTGGATGAAGACCTCGCTGCCTGGATGAAGACTTCTCACCATCTGGATATCCGGACTTCAGAAACTGTAAGTGGATCGTCGGAGGTTAGTGTTAGTTTTTTTTTTACTTTTTTTGGGTGGGGTTTTTTTTAGATTAGGGTTTGGGCTTTCTTAAAAGAGCTAAATGCCCTTTTCAGGGCAATGCAAAAGAGCTAAATGCCATTTTAAGAGCAATGCCCATACAAATGCCCTTTTCAGGGCAATAGGTAGCTTCGGTTTTTGTTAGAGTTAGGTTTTTTGCTTTGTATTTTTTTTACAGGGAAAAGAGCTGATTTCTTTAGGGCAATGCCCTACAAAAGGCCCTTTAAAGAGCTATTGGTAGTTTATTGTAGGCTAGGTTGATTTTTTATTTTGGGGGGCTTTTTTATTTTTATAGGGCTATTAGATTAGGTGTAATTGTTTTTATTTTGGATAATTTCGTTTGTTATTTTTCGTAATTTAGTGTTTGTTATTTTTGTAATTTAGTGTTTGTTATTTTTTGTAATTTAGTATTTGTTATTTTTTGTAAATTTAGAATTATTTTTTTCAGTAGTGTTAGGTTTTTTTAATGTGTAATTTAGTTTATTTAATTTGTAGTTATTTTAATTTTAGTCTAATAATTATGTTAGGTTAATTGTTAGTTTAAACTTAGTTTTTTTTTTATTTCACAGATAAGTTTTCTATATTTATTTTAAGATAGGAATATTGTAATTTTAATTTAAAGTTAGGGGGGTTTTAGGTTTAGGGGCTAATAGTTTAGTTTTTTTAATAGGTTTATTTAGTAGTGGTGATGTGGGAGGCCATATGTTATGGGGTTAGTAACTTTATTTAGTTGCGGCGATGTCAGGGAGCGGTGGAATAGGGGTTAATATTTTTATTATAGTGTCGGTGATGTTGGGGTGAGGGGGAGAAGGGGTTAATAACTTTATTATAGTGGTGGTGATGTCGGGGAGCGGCGGAATAGGGGTTAATAAATTGTATTAGTGGCGGTGATGTCGGGAGAGGCAGATTAGGGGTTAATAAATTTAATTTAGTATTTGTGATGTGGGAGGGCCTCGGTTTAGGGGTTAATAGGTAGTTTATGGGTGTTAATGTACTTTGTGACAGTTTAGTTATGAGTTTTGTGTAACAGTTTTGTTGCGCACAACCCATAACTACTGGTCTCACGTAGCGGAATGGATCATGTCGGTATAGGCTGTAATGCAAGCATTTTAGCCTCACCGCATAATCTGTAATACCGGCGCTGCGATGGAAATCGCGCAAAAACATAATTTTTTTGAGTGTGGGATTGACGTTGCGTTACAGGCTAAAATGCTTGCGGTACAGCTATACTGACACGACTCGTAATGGCTGCATTGCTGTTTTTACGCTAAAATGGCTATTTTTTCAGCGTTAAAACCGTAACGCAAAACTTGTAATCTAGGTGCTTATTTTCTTTTTGGCTACCTTTTCATTTAAAATAAAGAACAATGCAGGAAATTAATTTCCATAAAAGGAAAATGACTGCATCTTATCTTCTATAACAGGATTTTAACAGTTATATTACTGTTAATTGTGAAACCGCTAAGTGACGAGGTTTAAAATATCTGCAAAAGTTCCAAACCTTACTGTACAGAACAAGGTTTGTCTTTGCCAAATATCTATTACTGTAGGAAGATGGTGCCACAAGGTTCTAGATACTGTAATGTTTGCAATGTTTAGGGCTTCTGTTTAAGTAATAAGCTGTGCAAATGATCTTGGTTACTAATATGCAAAACAGAACAGCAAACTGTAAAATTCTGATCACAAATAGGTGGTATTACCCTAACTTGCAATCATGATAATACAAACGTGTGAATGCTAAACTCCATTTCTAGATGTTTCAGTAATATATGCAATCAACCCATATATATCATAAAGATCTTCAAATGAAGAATGGACATGTATGGACTTTCTTGACGTTGAGTTGTGGGCTGCAGCCTTGGATAAGAACTTTAAAGGGAAATGAAACCCAACATTTTTTATTTATTTTTTTACAATTCAAATAAAGAATGTGATTTTAAACAACTTTCCAGATTATTTCTTTTATCTAATTTGCTTCATTCTATTGGTATCCTTTTTTAAAGGAGCATCAAGGCACTGCTGGGAGCTATCTGAAGACATCTGGTGAACCAATGAATAGAGGCATTTTTGTGCAGCCACCAATCAGCCGCTAGCTCCCAGTAATGCATTGAAACAGATCTGCTGTCTGCTGAGTGGACGGGACCGGATGGCACTGGGAGGGGCTGGGATGGGGCCAGGCAGCAGCGGGCAGGATGGGGGCATGGCCAACGGGAGTGGGCATGGACAGTAGAGAGAGAGCGCAAAAGAGGGGGGAGAGAGAGCAAACAAGGGGGTAGAGAGAGCAAAAGAGAGGGGGAGAGAGAGCGCAAAAGAGGGGGGAGAGAGCAAAAGAGAGGGGGGGGGAAGGGAGCAAAAGAGGGGGAGAGAGAGAGATCAAAAGAGAAGGGGGAGAGAGAGAGTAAAAAGAGGGGGGAGAGAGAGCAACAGAGAGGGGGAAAGAGAGAGAGCAAAAGAGAGGGGGAGGGAGGGAGAGAGCAAAAGAGGGGGGAGAGCAAAATAGGGAGGGAGGGAGAGAGATCAAAAGAGAGGGGGGGTGAGCAAAATAGAGAGTGGAGAGAGAGAGCAAAAGAGAGGTGGAGAGAGAGAGCAAAAGAGAGGTGGAGAGAGAGAGCAAAAGAGAGGTGGAGAGAGAGTGCAAAAGAGAGGGGGGAGAGAGAGCAAAAGAGAGGTGGAGAGAGAGAGCAAAAGAGAAAGGGGGGGGAGAGAGAGAGAGAGAGAGAGAGCAAAAGAGAGGGGGAGAGAGAGCAAAAGAGATAGAGGGAGGGGGAGAAAGCAAAAGAAAGGGGGGAGAGAGCAAAAGAGAATGATGGGTAGGAATGGGCAGGACCAGGTGGCACTGGGAGGGGCTAGGATGGGGCTGGGCAGCAGCGAACGGGATGGTGGCATGGCCAACGGGAGTGGGCATGGACAGTAGAGAGAGGGGGGAGAGAGAGCAAACAAAGGGGTAGAGAGAGCAAAAGAGAGGGGGGAAAGGGGGAGAGGGGGGAGAGAGAGCAAAAGAGATCAAAAGAGAAGGGGGAGAGAGATAGAGAGAGCAACAGAGAGGCGAGAGAGAGAAAGCAAAAGAGAGGGGGAGGGAGGGAGAGAGAGCAAAGGAGAGGGGAGAGAGAGAGCAAAAGAGAGGGGGAGAGAGATAGAGAGCAAAACAGGGGGGAAGAGAAAGCAAACAAGGGGGTAGAGAAAGCAAAAGAGAGCGGGAGAGAGAGCAAAAGAAGGGGAGAGAGAGCAAAAGAGTGAGGGAAAGGGGGAGAGGGAGGAGAGAGAGCAAAAGGGTGGGAAAAAGAGTAAAAAGAGGGGAGAGATAGAGAGAGCAACAGAGAGGGGGATAGATATAGAGCAAAAGAGAGGGGGGAGAGAGAGAGAGCAAAGGAGTGGGGAGAGAGAGCAAAGGAGAGGGGGAGAGAGAGCAAAGGAGAGCGGGAAGAGATTGGAGGGGCTGGGATGGGGCCGGGCAGCAGCGGGCGGGATGGGGGCATGGCCAACGGGAGTGGGCATGGACAGTAGAGAGAGAGAGGGGAGAGAGAGAGCAAAGGAGAGGGTGGAGAGAGAGAGCAAAAGAGAGGAGGGGGGAGAGAGCAAAAGAGAGGGGGGAGAGAGAGCAAAAGAGAGGGGGGAGAGAGAACAAAAGAGAAAGGGGGGAGAGAGAGAGAGCAAAAAAGAGGGGGAGAGAGAGAGCAAAAGAGAGGGGGAGAGAGAGAGCAAAAAAGAGGGGGAGAGAGAGAGCAAAAGAGAGGGGGAGAGAGAGAGCAAAAGGGGGGGGGGGGAGAGCCTAAGAGAGAGGAGAGAGAGAAAAAGAGAGCGAGAGAGAGAGAGAGCAAAAGAGGGGGGGGAGAGAGAGAGCAAAAGAGAGGAGGGGAGAGAGAGCAAAATAGAGGGGGGGGGAGAGAGCAAAAGAGAGGGGGGAGAGAGCGCAAAAGAGAGGGGGGAGAGAGAACAAAAGAGAAAGGGGGGAGAGAGAGAGAGCAAAAGAGAGGGGGAGAGAGAGAGCAAAAGGGGGGGAGAGAGCCTAAGAGAGAAGAGAGAGAGAAAAAGAGAGGGGAGAGAGAGAGGGAAAAATAAAGGGGAGGAGAAAGAGAGCAAAAGAGAGGGGGAGAGAGAGAGCAAAAGAGAGGGGGGAGAGAGAACAAAAGAGAAAGGGGAGAGAGAGAGCAAAAGAGGGGAAGAGAGAGAGCAAAAGAGAGGGGGAGAGAGAGAGGGAGATAAAGCAAAAGAAAGGGGGGAGAGAGAGAGCAAAAGAGAGGGGGAGAGAGAGCGCAAAAGAGAGGGGGGAGAGAGAGCAAAAGAGAGCATAAGAGAGGGGGGAGAGAGAACAAAAGAGAAAGGGGAGAGAGAGAGCAAAAGAGAGTGGGAGAGAGAGAGAGGGAGAGAGAGCAAAAGAGAATGATGGGCAGGAGTGGGCAGGATTGGGTGGCACTGGGAGGGGCTGGGATGAAGCCAGGCAGCAGCGGGCATTATGGGGGTGTGACCAATGGGAGTGGGCATGGACGTTAGAGAGAGAGCACAAAAGAGGGGGGAGAGAGCAAAAGAGGGGGGAAAGAGAGAGTAAAAAGAGGCGAGAGATAGAGAGAGCAACAGAGAGGGGGGAAGGAGGGAGCAAAGGAGAGGGGGGAGAGAGAGAGCAAAGGAGAGGGGGGAGAGAGAGCAAAGGAGAGGGGGAGAGAGAGAGCAAAGGAGAAGGGGGAGAGAGAGAGAGCAGAGGGGGAGAGAGAGAACAAAGGAGAGGGGGAGAGAGAGCAAAAGAGAGGGGGAGAGAGAGAGGGGGAGAAAGCAAAAGAAAGGGGGGAGAGAGCAAAAGAGAATGATGGGTAGGAGTGGGCAGGACTGGGTGGCACTGGGAGGGGCTAGGATGGGGCTGGGCAGCAGCGAACGGGATGGTGGCATGGCCAACGGGAGTGGGCATGGACAGTAGAGAGAGGGGGGAGAGAGAGCAAACAAAGGGGTAGAGAGAGCAAAAGAGAGGGGGGAAAGGGGGAGAGGGGGGAGAGGGGGGGGAGAGAGCAAAAGAGATCAAAAGAGAAGGGGGAGAGAGATAGAGAGAGCAACAGAGAGGCGAGAGAGAGAAAGCAAAAGAGAGGGGGAGGGAGGGAGAGAGAGCAAAGGAGAGGGGAGAGAGAGAGCAAAAGAGAGGGGGAGAGAGATAGAGAGCAAAAGAGGGGAGGAGAGAAAGCAAACAAGGGGGTAGAGAAAGCAAAAGAGAGCGGGAGAGAGAGCAAAAGAAGGGGAGAGAGAGCAAAAGAGTGGGGGAAAGGGGGAGAGGGAGGAGAGAGAGCAAAAGGGTGGGAAAAAGAGTAAAAAGAGGGGAGAGATAGAGAGAGCAACAGAGAGGGGGAGAGATATAGAGCAAAAGAGAGGGGGGAGAGAGAGAGAGCAAAGGAGTGGGGAGAGAGAGCAAAGGAGAGGGGGAGAGAGAGCAAAGGAGAGCGGGAAGAGATTGGAGGGGCTGGGATGGGGCCGGGCAGCAGCGGGCGGGATGGGGGCATGGCCAACGGGAGTGGGCATGGACAGTAGAGAGAGATAGGGGAGAGAGAGAGCAAAGGAGAGGGTGGAGAGAGAGAGCAAAAGAGAGGAGGGGGGAGAGAGCAAAAGAGAGGGGGGAGAGAGAGCAAAAGAGAGGGGGGAGAGAGAACAAAAGAGAAAGGGGGGAGAGAGAGAGAGCAAAAAAGAGGGGGAGAGAGAGAGCAAAAGAGAGGGGGAGAGAGAGAGCAAAAGAGAGGGGGAGAGAGAGAGCAAAAGGGGGGGGGAGAGCCTAAGAGAGAGGAGAGAGAGAAAAAGAGAGCGAGAGAGAGCGAGAGAGCAAAAGAGGGGGGGGGGGAGAGAGTGCAAAAGAGAGGAGGGGAGAGAGAGCAAAATAGAGGGGGGAGAGAGAGCAAAAGAGAGGGGGGAGAGAGCGCAAAAGAGAGGGGGGAGAGAGAACAAAAGAGAAAGGGGGGAGAGAGAGAGAGCAAAAGAGAGGGGGAGAGAGAGAGCAAAAGGGGGGGAGAGAGCCTAAGAGAGAAGAGAGAGGGCAAAATAAAGGGGAGGAGAAAGAGAGCAAAAGAGAGGGGGAGAGAGAGAGCAAAACAGAGGGGGGAGAGAGAACAAAAGAGAAAGGGGAGAGAGAGAGCAAAAGAGGGGAAGAGAGAGAGCAAAAGAGAGGGGGAGAGAGAGAGGGAGATAAAGCAAAAGAAAGGGGGGAGAGAGAGAGAGCAAAAGAGAGGGGGAGAGAGAGCGCAAAAGAGAGGGGGGAGAGAGAGCAAAAGAGAGCATAAGAGAGGGGGGAGAGAGAACAAAAGAGAAAGGGGAGAGAGAGAGCAAAAGAGAGGGGGAGAGAGAGAGAGGGAGAGAGAGCAAAAGAGAATGATGGGCAGGAGTGGGCAGGATTGGGTGGCACTGGGAGGGGCTGGGATGAAGCCGGGCAGCAGCGGGCATTATGGGGGCGTGACCAATGGGAGTGGGCATGGACGTTAGAGAGAGAGCACAAAAGAGGGGGGAGAGAGCAAAAGAGGGGGGAAAGAGAGAGTAAAAAGAGGCGAGAGATAGAGAGAGCAACAGAGAGGGGGGAAGGAGGGAGCAAAGGAGAGGGGGGAGAGAGAGAGCAAAGGAGAGGGGGGAGAGAGAGAGCAAAGGAGAGGGGGGAGAGAGAGAGCAAAGGAGGGGGGGAGAGAGAGCAAAGGAGAGGGGGAGAGAGAGAGCAAAGGAGAAGGGGGAGAGAGAGAGAGCAGAGGGGGAGAGAGAGAACAAAGGAGAGGGGGAGAGAGAGCAAAAGAGAGGGGGGAGAGAGAGAGGGGGAGAAAGCAAAAGAGAGAGGGGGAGAGAGAACAAAAGAGAATGATGAGCAGGAGTGGGCAGGACCGGGCAGCACTGGGAGGGGCTGGGATGGGGGCCAGGCAGCAGCAGGCGGGATGGGGCATGGCCAACGGGAGTGGGCATGGACAGTAGAGAGAGAGCACAAAAGAGGGGGGAGAGAGAGCAAATAAGGGGGAAGAGAGAGCAAAAGAGAGGGGGAGAGAGAGCACAAAAGAGGGGGAGAGAGAGCAAAAGAGAGGGGGAAAGGGGGAGAGAGAGCAAAAGAGGGGGGAGAGAGATCAAAAGAGAAGGGGAGAAAGAAAGTAAAAAGAGGTGGTAGAGAGAGAGAGCAAAAGAGAGGGGGAGGGAGGGAGAGAGAGCAAAAGAGAGAGGGAGAGAGAGAGCAAAAGAGAGGGGGAGGGAGGGAGAGAGAGCAAAGGAGAGGGGGGAGAGAGAGCAATAGAGAGGGGGAGAGAGAGCAAAAGAGAGGGGGGAGAGAGCAAAAGTGAGGGGGAGAGAGAGGAAGAGAGCAAAAGTGAGGGGGAGAGAGAGGAAGAGAGCAAAAGAGGGGGGAGAGCAAAATAGGGGGGGAGAGAGACAGATCAAAAGAGAAGGGGGAGAGAGAGAAAAATAGAGGGTGGAGAGAGAGCAAAAAGGGGGTGAGAGAGAGAGGGGAGAGAGAGAGCAAAGGAGAGGGTGGAGAGAGAGAGCAAAAGAGAGGAGGGGAGAGAGAGCAAAAGAGAGGGGGGAGAGAGAGAAAAAGAGAGGGGGGAGAGAGAGCAAAAGAGAGGGGGGAGAGAGAACAAAAGAGAAAGGGGGGAGAGAAAGAGAGAGCAAAAGAGAGGGGGAGAGAGAGAGCAAAAGGGGGGGAGAGAGCCAAAGAGAGAGGAAAGAGAGAAAAAGAGAGGGGGAGAGAGAGCAAAAGAGAGGGGGGAGAGAGAGAGCAAAAGAGAGGGAGAGAGAGAGGGCAAAATAGAGGGGGGAGAGAGAGCAAAAGAGAGGGGGAGAAAGAGCAAAAGAGAAGGGGGCGAGAGAGAGAGAGAGGGAGAAAGCAAAAGAGAGGGGGAGGGGGAGAGAGAGCAAAAGATAATGATGGGCAGGAGTGGGCAGGACCGGGTGGCACTGGGAGGGGCAGGGATGGGGCAGGGCAGTAGCAGGCAGGATGGGGGCGTGGCCAACAGGAGTGGGCATGGATGTTAAAGAGAGAGCACAAAAGAGGGGGGAGAGAGAGAGCAAACAAGGGGGTAGAGAGAGCAAAAGAGAGGAGGAGAGAGAGCAAAAGAGAGGGGGAAAGGGGGAGAGGGAGGAGAGAGAGCAAAAGAGGGGGGGGAGAGAGAGAGAGAGCAAAAGAGGGGGGAGAGAGAGCAAAAGAGAGAGGGAGAGAGAGCAAAAGAGAGGGGGAGGGAGGGAGATAGAGCAAAGGAGAGGGGAGAAGAGAGAGCAAAGGAGAGGGGGGAAGAGAGAGCAAAGGAGAGGGGGGAGAGAGAGCAAAGGAGAGGGGGAGAGACAGAGCAAAAGAGGGGGGAGAGAGAGAGACCAAAAGAGAGGGGGAGAGAGTAAAAGAGAGGGAGAGAGAGAGAGCAAAAGAGAGGGGGGAGACAGAGCAAAAGAGGGGGGAGAGAGAGAGAGCAAAAGAGAGGGGGAGAGAGAGAGTAAAAAGAGGGGAGAGATAGAGAGAGCAACAGAGAGGGGGAGAGAGAGCAAAAGAGAGAGGGAGGGAAATAGAGCAAAATAGGGGGGGAGAGAGAGAAAAATAGAGGGTGGAGAGAGAGAGCAAAAGGGGGTGAGAGAGAGCAAAAGAGAGAGGAAAGAGAGAAAAAGAGAGGAGGAGAGAGAGCAAAAGAGAGGGAGAGAGAGAACAAAATAGAGGGAGCGAGAGATGGCAAAATAGAGGGGGGGAGAGAGCAAAAGACAAGGGGGCGAGAGAGAGGGAGAAAGCAAAAGAGAGGGGGAGGGGGGCGTGGCCAACAGGAGTGGGCATGGGTGTTAGAGAGAGAGCACAAAAGAGGGGGGAGAGAGAGCAAACAAGGGGGTAGAGAGCGCAAAAGAGAGGAGAGAGAGCAAAAGAAAGGGGTAAAGGGGGAGAGGGAGGAGAGAGAGCAAAAGAGGGGGGAGAAAGAGAGAGCAAAAGAGGGGGGAGAGAGAGAGAGCAAAAGAGAGGGGGAGAGAGAGAGTAAAAAGAGGGGAGAGATAGAGAGAGCAACAGAGAGGGGGGAGAGAGAGCAAAATAGAGGTGGAGGGAGGGAGATGGAGCAAAAGAGAGGGGGAGGGAGGTAGATGGAGCAAAGGAGAGGGGGGAGAGAGCAAAGGGGAGGGGGGAGAGAGATAGCAAAAGAGAGGGGGAGAGAAAGAGGGAGAGAGCAAAAGAGGGGGGAGAGCAAAATAGGGAGGGAGAGAGAGAGAGCAAAAGAGAGGGGGGAGAGAGAGCATAAGAGGGAGGAGAGAGAGCAAAAGAGAGGGAGAGAGAGAGCAAAAGAGAGGGGGAGAGAGAGAGCAAAAGAGAATGATGGGCAGGAGTGGGCAGGACCAGGTGACACTGGGAGGGGCAGGGATGGGGCCGGGCAGCAGCAGGCAGGATGGGGGCATGGCCAACAGGAGTGGGCATGGACGTTAGAGAGAGAGTACAAAAGAGGGGGGGAGAGAGAGCAAACAAGGGGTAGAGAGAGCACAAAAAAGGGGGAGAGAGAGCAAAAGAGGGGTAGAGAGAGCAAAAGAGAGGGGGAAAGGGGGAGAGGGAGGAGAGAGAGCAAAAGAGGGGAAGAGAGAGAGAGCAAACGAGGGGGGAGAGAGAGAGAGAGCAAAAGAGAGGGGGAGAGAGAGAGTAAAAAGAGGGGAGAGATGGAGAGAGCAACAGAGAGGGGGAGAGAGAGCAAAAGAGGGAGGGAGATAGAGCAAAAGAGAGGGGGGAGAGAGAGCAAAGGAGAGGGGGGAGAGAGAGCAAATGATAGGGGGGAGAGAGCAAAGGAGAGGGGGAGAGAGAGCAAAGGAGAGGGGGGGAGAGAGAGCAAAGCATAGGGGGGGAGAGAGAGCAAAGGAGAGGGGGGAGAGAGAGCAAAGGAGAGGGGGGAGAAAGAGCAAAGGAGATGGGGGGAGAGAGAGCAAAGGAGAGGGGGAGAGAGAGAGCAAAGGAGAGGGGGAAGAGAGAGAGCAAATGAGAGGGGGAAGAGAGAGAGCAAAAGAGAGGGGGAAAGAGAGCGAGCAAAAGAGAGGGAGAGAGCAAAAGAGTGGGGGGAGCAAAATAGAGGGTGGAGAGAGAGAGAGAGAGAGAGAGAGAGAGAGAGAGCATAAGAGAGGGGGAAAAGAGAGAGAGCAAGAGAGGGGGAGAGAGAGAGAGCAAAAGAGAAGGTGGAGTGAGAGCAAAAGTAGATTATAATTAGAATTCACTAATGGACAAATGTGACCAGTCTTTACTAGTTTTTTATGTGTCTTGTTCCTGGGTATAGGCTGTATTAGGTAAAACCCCATCAAAAAGATTTTTTAAACATTCCAAGCAACGTCAGTAAAAGTTGGAGCTTGAAAGTTATAATATAATTTAGATAGACCACAAGGCTCTGCTGTTTGTCAATTGGGAAGGTTTTAAATGTCTTAGGCCTAGATTTAGAGTTTGGCGGTAGCCGTGAAAACCAGCGTTAGAGGCTCCTAACACTGGTTTTAGGCTACCGCCGGTATTTGGAGTCATTAAAAAAAGGGTCTAACGCTCACTTTTCAGCCGCAACTTTTCCATACCGCAGATCCCCTTACGTCATTTGCGTATCCTATCTTTTCAATGGGATCTTCCTAACTCCGGTATTTAGAGTCGTGTCTGAAGTGAGCGTTAGAAATCTAACGACAAAACTCCAGCCGCAGAAAAAAGTCAGTAGTTAAGAGCTTTCTGGGCTAACGCCGGTTCATAAAGCTCTTAACTACTGTGCCCTAAAGTACACTAACACCCATAAACTACCTATGTACCCCTAAACCGAGGCCCCCCCCACATCGCCGACACTCGATTACATTTTTTTAACCCCTAATCTGCCGACCGCCACCTACGTTATCCTTATGTACCCCTAATCTGCTGCCCCTAACACCGCCGACCCCTATATTATATTTATTAACCCCTAATCTGCCCCCACAACGTCGCCGCCAACTACCTACAATAATTAACCCCTAATCTGCCGACCGCAAAGCGCCGCTACTTAAGTTATCCTTATGTACCCCTAATCTGCTGCCCCTAACACCGCCGACCCCTATATTATATTTATTAACCCCTAATCTGCCCCCCACAACGTCGCCTCCACCTGCCTACACTTATTAACCCCTAATCTGCCGAGCGGACCTCACCGCTACTCTATTAAATTTATTAACCCCTAAAGCTAATTCTAACCCTAACACCCCTCTAAGTTAAATATAATTTTATTCTAACGAAATAAATTAACTCTTATTAAATAAATTATTCCTATTTAAAGCTAAATACTTACCTGTAAAATAAACCCTAATATAGCTACAATATAAATTATAATTACATTGTAGCTATTTTAGGATTAATATTTATTTTACAGGCAACTTTGTAATTATTTTAACCAGGTACAATAGCTATTAAATAGTTAAGAACTATTTAATAGTTACCTAGTTAAAATAAGTACAAAATTACCCGTAAAATAAATCCTAACCTAAGTTACAATTAAACCTAACACTATACTATCATTAAATTAATTAAATAAAATACCTACAATTACCTACAATTAAACCTAACACTACACTATCAATAAATTAATTAAATACAATATCTACAAATAACTACAATGAAATAAACTAACTAAAGTACAAAAAATAAAAAAGAACTAAGTTACAAAAAATAAAAAAATATTTACAAACATAAGAAAAATATTACAACAATTTTAAACTAATTACACCTACTCTAAGCCCCCTAATAAAATAACAAAGCCCCCCAAAATAAAAAAAATGCCCTACCCTATTCTAAATTACTAAAGTTCAAAGCTCTTTTACCTTACCAGCCCTGAACAGGGCCCTTTGCGGGGCATGCCCCAAAAAATTCAGCTCCTTTTCCTGTAAAAAAACACATACAATACCCCCCCCCCAACATTACAACCCACCACCCACATACCCCTAATCTAACCCAAACCCCCCTTAAATAAACCTAACACTAAGCCCCTGAAGATCTTCCTACCTTGTCTTCACCTCACCAGGTATCACCGATCCGTCCTGGCTCCGATATCTTCATCTAAGATCTAAGCCCAAGCGGGGGCTAGACATCCATCATCCGATGGCTGAAGAAGTCCAGAAGAGGCTCCAAAGTCTTCATCCTATCCGGGAAGAAGAGTAGATCCGGACCGGCAACCATCTTCTTCCAAGCGGCATCTTCTATCTTCATCCGATGAGGACCGGCTCCATCTTGAAGGCATCCACCGCGGACCCATCTTCTTCCGACGACGACTTCCCGACGAATGACGGTTCCTTTAAGGGACGTCATCCAAGATCGCGTCCCTCGAATTCCGATTGGCTGATAGGATTCTATCAGCCAATCGGAATTAAGGTAGGAAAATTCTGATTGGCTGATGTAATCAGCCAATCAGAATCAAGTTCAATCCGATTGGCTGATTCAATCAGCCAATCAGATTGAGCTCGCATTCTATTGGCTGATCGGAACAGCCAATAGAATGCGAGCTCAATCTGATTGGCTGATTGGATCAGCCAATCGGATTGAACTTGATTCTGATTGGCTGACTCCATCAGCCAATCAGAATTTTCCTACCTTAATTCCGATTGGCTGATAGAATCCTATCAGCCAATCGGAATTCGAGGGACGCCATCTTGGATGACGTCATTTAAAGGAACCGTCATTCGACGTTCAGTCGTCGGCCAGGATGGATGTTCCGCGTCGGAGGTCTTCAGGATGCTGCCACTCCGCTCCGGATGGATGACGATAGAAGATGCCGCTTGGATGAAGACTTCAATCGGATGGAAGACCTCTTCTGCCCCGCTTGGATGAAGACTTCTACCGGATGGAGGACCTCTTATTGCTCCGCTTGGATGAAGAATTTGGCTCGGCTGGGTGAAGATGACTCAAGGTAGGGAGATCTTCAGGGGCTTAGTGTTAGGTTTATTTAAGGGGGGTTTGGGTTAGATTAGGGGTATATGGGTGGTGGGTTGTAATGTTGGGGGGGGGGGTATTGTATGTTTTTTTTTACAGGCAAAAGAGCTGAACTTCTTGGGGCATGCCCCGCAAAGGGCCCTGTTCAGGGCTGGTAAGGTAAAAGAGCTTTGAACTTTAGTAATTTAGAATAGGGTAGGGCATTTTTTTATTTTGGGGGGCTTTGTTATTTTATTAGGGGGCTTAGAGTAGGTGTAATTAGTTTAAAATTGTTGTAATATTTTTCTTATGTTTGTAAATATTTTTTTATTTTTTGTAACTTAGTTCTTTTTTATTTTTTGTACTTTAGTTAGTTTATTTCATTGCATTTATTTGTAGGAATTGTATTTAATTTATTTATTGATAGTGTAGTTTTAGGTTTAATTGTAGATAATTATAGGTATTTTATTTAATTAATTTATTGATAGTGTAGTGTTAGGTTTAATTGTAGGTAATTGTAGGTAGTTTAGGTAATTAGTTTAATTATAGTGTAGTGTTAGGTGTAATTGTAACTTAGGTTAGGATTTATTTTACAGGTAATTTTGTACTTAATCTAACTAGGTAACTATTAAATAGTTCTTAACTATTTAATAGCTATTGTACCTGGTTAAAATAATTACAAAGTTGCCTGTAAAATAAATATTAATCCTAAAATAGCTACAATGTAATTATAATTTATATTGTAGCTATATTAGGATTTATTTTACAGGTAAGTATTTAGTTTTAAATAGGAATAGATTATTAGCAACAGGAATAAAGTTTCCAGCGCCTTGGTTGAAATATACCTGCTACACTATAAGGAAGATCCCCTATCAGATCTAAATGAAGTAACAATGATTCGGTATATATAGGAGCGCCACAAAGGGCTTAGGTATATCACAGGACTAGTCTAGATCAAATATTCCAAGAAAACAGACTTATAAATCTAAGTCCAACAAATATCTGTTAAAATTCCTTTTAATCACTTTGGGTTATGTCCAATCAAACCCATCACATGTATTCCATTACAATACAATCTTAAATGCAATGCAAATACAATCGAAAAATACAAAATACAATAAAAAATTACAAAATACAATAAAAAATTACAATAAAAAAAAAATTTTTAAATAAAAATTTTTTTTTAATAAAAAAAACATGGGATCTCGAAGTTCTGTCTTTTAATAAAGTATAAAAACTGAACTTATAGCTACAAATCCGGATTTTTGACTACTATCATTCAGCTCTGTGATGCTGAAGAAGCTTAAAGCTGATAGTATGAAGTTTAACTAGATATATTTAAGATTCGAATGGGGGTCCGGGTAACGTCTACCCAATCACGGATAACACAAGTTAAAATAGGGCCACCAATATCCAATAGTGGAAGTAGTAAACAAGTGATGACAGAAGGTGTACGATCTAATTTGTGCTCAATGTAATATAATCAAATTACAATCCAATTTTTTTGTATAAAAATAATAATACAATTTTTTAAAAAATAATAAAATCCTAAATAATTGCACTCCAAACCCACAAGTGACAGAATCGAAAATTTCAAATTTAAAATGAAAAAGATAATATAAAATCAGAGTAAAAACTGTGATCCAAAGATAAAGTGACTTTGTGAAAAAAATACAAATGGTGCAAACAAATGATGTGTTATATATAAACCAAATCCAACCTAGCTAGAACAATACCGGTATGTTCTGAACATATTAAACTAAAATCATCTTAACATTAGTGGGAGATTTACAAACTTCTTTGTAAGAAAAAAGTACAAACAAATGCAAATAATCCCTAATATATAAAAAGTAATTATATGTGCGTGATACCTTAACTTCCTCAAAAAATATATATATTGGCAATCTCCTATTCGAATAGTATCCTAGAAATTCAGATGTAAACAATGAAACAAATACAAAATACTAAATCAGAAAAAATAATAAGGAGTTGAACATAAAAATAAAAAATTATATGGAATGTATAAAAAATAAATAAAAATAAAGTCTGAATGGTCCTGTGAACAAAGTCCTATTGTGGATTTAAAAGTCAATTAGAAAATCCAATCCCTGGTGTCCCTCGATAGGGTCCAATGTAGCTGATGATCCTAACTTTTTAAGGATCCCAGTCGTGATCATGGAATGTATATGGGAGCCTAAAATCATTAAATTCACCCTTATCTTATGGAAAAAATCCCATAAAAAATCCCATAACCAAACCAATTCTAAATAAATTAGAGATTATTGGACCAAAAACGGATGAAAAAGAATGAGACATAAAATTATGTTTATAATCTAAGAGCTAAATAAGTCTCGAATTGTGTACAAAAAAACACTCTCTAAAAATAGATATGGGAGCATAAGAGAATTATTCCCCAGTAACTCAATCTGCAAGTTTTATAGTCGCTCTATTACTATTCCAAATGCCCTTTTTCAAAATGGCTACGGAAACACCGGAAATGACCGACCGGAAGTATGTACAACTCAGACTTCCGGTTTAGCGATATTGGCCGAAAAATGTTGGCGGGCAATCCGGTCCCATCCTGAGGCATTTTGGCGCCAACACTCTAGAAAAATATCCCTAAGACCACTATATAAGGTTAGTAAACCCTCAGCCTCACTATGTCTTGAGAAAGGCCCATCAAAGGGCCGAAACGCGTAGACGGACAATCGGCATACGATTTGTGAGGCTTGCCATATTTCCAGGATATTGCTGAGTGGGGTGAGTTTATTTACCAATACTCCGCACCACATAGGCTGTCTGTTTAGTGCACTTTCTTTTTCTCTTTTAGGTATCTTTTGCATTGATCACGACTGGGATCCTTAAAAAGTTAGGATCATCAGCTACATTGGACCCTATCGAGGGACACCAGGGATTGGATTTTCTAATTGACTTTTAAATCCACAATAGGACTTTGTTCACAGGACCATTCAGACTTTATTTTTATTTATTTTTTATACATTCCATATAATTTTTTATTTTTATGTTCAACTCCTTATTATTTTTTCTGATTTAGTATTTTGTATTTGTTTCATTGTTTACATCTGAATTTCTAGGATACTATTCGAATAGGAGATTGCCAATATATATATTTTTTGAGGAAGTTAAGGTATCACGCACATATAATTACTTTTTATATATTAGGGATTATTTGCATTTGTTTGTACTTTTTTCTTACAAAGAAGTTTGTAAATCTCCCACTAATGTTAAGATGATTTTAGTTTAATATGTTCAGAACATACCGGTATTGTTCTAGCTAGGTTGGATTTGGTTTATATATAACACATCATTTGTTTGCACCATTTGTATTTTTTTCACAAAGTCACTTTATCTTTGGATCACAGTTTTTACTCTGATTTTATATTATCTTTTTCATTTTAAATTTGAAATTTTCGATTCTGTCACTTGTGGGTTTGGAGTGCAATTATTTAGGATTTTATTATTTTTTAAAAAATTGTATTATTATTTTTATACAAAAAAATTGGATTGTAATTTGATTATATTACATTGAGCACAAATTAGATCGTACACCTTCTGTCATCACTTGTTTACTACTTCCACTATTGGATATTGGTGGCCCTATTTTAACTTGTGTTATCCGTGATTGGGTAGACGTTACCCGGACCCCCATTCGAATCTTAAATATATCTAGTTAAACTTCATACTATCAGCTTTAAGCTTCTTCAGCATCACAGAGCTGAATGATAGTAGTCAAAAATCCGGATTTGTAGCTATAAGTTCAGTTTTTATACTTTATTAAAAGACAGAACTTCGAGATCCCATGTTTTTTTTATTAAAATTTTTTTTTTATTTAAAAAAAAAAAAATTTATTGTAATTTTTTATTGTATTTTGTAATTTTTTATTGTATTTTGTATTTTTCGATTGTATTTGCATTGCATTTAAGATTGTATTGTAATGGAATACATGTGATGGGTTTGATTGGACATAACCAAAAGTGATTAAAAGGAATTTTAACAGATATTTGTTGGACTTAGATTTATAAGTCTGTTTTCTTGGAATTATTTGATCTAGACTAGTCCTGTGATATACCTAAGCCCTTTGTGGCGCTCCTATATATACCGAATCATAGTTTTAAATAGGAATAAGTTATTTAATAAGAGTTAATTTATTTTGTTAGAATAAAATTATATTTAACTTAGGGGGGTGTTAGGGTTAGGGTTAGAATTAGCTTTAAGGGTTAAAAAATTTATTAGAATAGCGGTGAGCTCCGGTCGGCAGATTAGGGGTTAATTATTGTAGGTAGCTGGCGGCGACGTTGTGGGGGGCAGATTAGAGGTTAATAAATATAATATTGGGGTCGGCGGTGTTAGGGGCAGCAGATTAGGGGTACATAAGGATAACGTAGGTGGCGGCGCTTTGCGGTCGGCAGATTAGGGGTTAATTATTGAAGGTAGCTGGCGGCGACGTTGTGGGGGGCAGATTAGGGGTTAATAAATATAACATAGGGGTCGGCGGTGTTAGGGGCAGCAGATTAGGGGTACATAGGGATAATGTAAGTAGCGGCGGTTTACGGAGCGGCAGATTAGGGGTTAATAATAATATGCAGGGGTCAGCGATAGCGGGGGCGGCAGATTAGGGGTTAATAAGTGTAAGGTTAGGGGTGTTTAGACTCGGGGTACATGTTAGGGTGTTAGGTGCAGACGTAGGAAGTGTTTCCCCATAGCAAACAATGGGGCTGCGTTAGGAGCTGAACGCGGCTTTTTTGCAGATGTTAGGTTTTTTTTCAGCTCAAACAGCCCCATTGTTTTCTATGGGGGAATCGTGCACGAGCACGTTTTTGAGGCTGGCCGCGTCCGTAAGCAACTCTGGTATCGAGAGTTGGAGTGGCGTTAAATATGCCTCTACGCTCCCTTTTTGGAGCCTAACGCAGCCATTCTGTGGACTCTCAATACCAGAGTTATTTTAAAGGTGCGGCCAGAAAAAAGCCAGCGTTAGCTACGCGGGTCGTTACCGACAAAATTCTAAATCTAGCCGTTAGTGACCTTTTCCTGAGAAAATTAAGCTTTTAAAAAGCTAATGGCCAGATTACGAGTTTTGGGTTATGAGCTATGCGGTGCTACCATGCAATTTTTTTATCACCGCTCACTTAACTACAGTGCTGGTATTACAGGTTTTTACAAACCCGGCGTTAAAAGGTAAGAAGTGAGCGTTGAGCAAAATTGTGCTCCATACCGCACTTCAATACCAGCGCTGCTTAAGTCAGCGGTGAGCTGGTCGTACGTGCTCGTGCATGATTTCCCCATAGACATCAATGGGGAGAGCCGGCTGCGAAAAAGTCTAACACCTGAAAAAAAAGCAGCGTAAATCTCAGTAATGCAGCCCCATTGATTCCTATGGGGAAACACATTTTATGTTTACACCTAACACCCTAACATGAACCTCGAGTCTAAACAACCCTAATTTTACACTTATTAACCCCTAATCTGCCGCCCCCGACAGCTACATTATTCTTATTAACCCTTAATCTGCCGCTCCGGACACCGCCGCCACCTACGTTATACTTATGAACCCCTAATCTGCTGCCCCCAACATCGCCGACACCTACATTATATTTATTAACCCCTAATCTCCCGCCCCCAATGTTGCCACAACCTAACTACACTTATTAACCCCTAATCTGCCGCCCCCAGCGTCGCCGCCACTATATTAAATGTATTAACCCCTAAATCTAAGTCTAACCCAAACACCCCCTAACTTAAATATAATTAAAATAAATCTAAATAAAATTACTATCATTAGCTAAATTATTCCTATTTAAAACGAAATACTTACCTATAAAATAAACCTTAAGCTAGCTACAATATAACTAATAGTTATATTGTATCTAGCTTAGGGTTTATTTTTATTTTACAGGCAAGTTTGTATTTATTTTAACTAGGTAGAATAGTTATTAAATAGTTATTAACTATTTAATAACTACCTAGCTAAAATAAATACAAATTTACCTGTAAAATAAAACCTAACCGAAGTTACAAAACACCTAACACTACACTACAATTAAATAAATTAACTAAATTAAATACATTAAATTAAATTAGCTAAAAAACAAACACTAAATTACAAAAAATAAAAAACAAATTACAGATCTTTAAACTAATTACATCTAATCTAATAGCCCTATCAAAATAAAAAAAGCACCCCCAAAGTAAAAAAAAAAAAACCCTAGCCTAAACTAAACTATCAATAGCCCTTAAAAGGGCCTTTTGTGGGGCATTGCCCCAAAGAAATCAGCTCTTTTACTTGTAAAAAAAAATACAAACAACCCCCCCAACAGTAAAATCCACCACCCACACAACCAACCCCCCAAATAAAAGCCTAACTAAAAAAACTTAAGCTCCCCATTGCCCTGAAAAGGGCATTTGGATGGGCATTGCCCTTAAAAGGGCATTTAGCTCTATTACAGACCCAAAGCCCTAACCTAAAAATAAACCCCCCCAATACACCCTTAAAAAAATCCTAACACTAACCCCCGAAGATCCACTTACCGGGAGAAGTCTTCATCCAAGCGGCAAGATGTCCTCAAGGAAGCCGGCAGAAGTGGTCCTCCAGACGGGCAGAAGTGGTCCTCCAGACGGGCAGAAGTCTTCATCCAGACGGCATCTTCTATCTTCTTCCTTCCGACGCGGAGCAGCTCCATCTTCAAGACATCCGGCGTGGAGCATCCTCTTTAAACAATCACTTTAAGTGACGTCATCCAAGATGGTGTCCCTTAGATTCCAATTGGCTGATAGAATTCTATCAGCCAATCGGAATTAAGGTAGAAAAAATCCTATTGGCTGATGCAATCAGCCAAAAGGATTGAGCTTGCATTCTATTGGCTGTTCCAATCAGCCCATAGAATGCGAGCTCAATCCTATTAGCTGATTGGATCAGCCAATAGGATTTTTTTCTACCTTAATTCTGATTGGCTGATAGAATTCTATCAGCCAATTGGAATCTAAGGGACACCATCTTGGATGACGTCACTTAAAGTGATTGTTTAAAGAGGATGCTCCACGCCGGATGTCTTGAAGATGGAGCTGCTCCGCGTCGGAAGGAAGAAGATAGAAGATGCCGTCTGGATGAAGACTTCTGCCCGTCTGGAGAACCACTTCTGCCCGTCTGGAGGACCACTTCTGCCGGCTTCCTTGAGGACATCTTTTCGCTTTGATGAAGACTTCTCCTGGTAAGTGAATCTTCGGGGGTTAGTGTAAGGATTTTTTTAAGGGTGTATTGGGTGGGTTTATTTTTTAGGTTAGGGCTTTGGGCCTGCAATAGAGCTAAATGCCCTTTTAAGGGCAATGCCCATCCAAATGCCCTTTACAGGGCAATGGAGAGCTTAGTTTTTTTTTAGTTAGGCTTTTATTTGGGGGGTTGGTTGTGTGGGTGGTGGGTTTTATTGATGTGGGGGTTATTTGTATTTTTTTTTACAGGTAAAAAAGCTGATTTCTTTGGGGCAATGCCCTGCAAAAGGCCCTTTTAAGGGCTATTGATAGTTTAGTTTACTTTAGTTTAGGCTAGGGTTTTTTTTATTTTGGGGGGGCTTTTTTTATTTTGATAGGGCTATTAGATAAGGTGTAATTAGTTTAAAGATCTGTAATTTGTTTTTTATTTTCTGTAATTTAGTGTGTTTTTTTTGTGATTTAGCTAATTTAATTTATTTAATTGTATTTAATTTAGTTAATTTTTTTAATTGTAGTGTAGTGTAGTGTTAGGTGTTATTGTAACTTAGGTTAGGTTTTATTTTACAGGTAAATTTGTATTTATTTTAGCTAGGTAGTTATTAAATAGTTAATAACTATTTAATAACTATTCTACCTAGTTAAAATAAATGCAAACTTGCCTGTAAAATAAAAATAAACCCTAAGCTAGCTACAATGTAACTATTAGTTATATTGTAGCTAGCTTAGGGTTTATTTTATAGGTAAGTATTTAGTTTTAAATAGGAATAATTTAGTTAATGATAGTAATTTTATTTAGATTTATTATAATTATATTTGTTAGGGGGTGTTAGGGTTAGGGTTAGATTTAGGGGTTAATACATTTAATATAGTGGTGGCGATGTTGGGGACGGCAGATTAGGGGTTAATAAATGTAGGTAGGTGTCGGCAATGTTGGGGGCAGCAGATTAGGGGTTACTAAATATAATGTAGGTTGCGGCGATGTCCGGAGCGGCAGATTAGGGGTTAATAAGTATAATGTTGGTGGCGGCGATGTTAGGGGTGGCAGATTAGGGGTCAATAATATTTAATTAGTGTTTGCAAGGCGGGAGTGCGGCAGTTTAGGGGTTAATATGTTTATTCTAGTGGCGGCGATGTCCGAAGCGGCAGATTAGGGGTTAATACGTTTATTATAGTGTTTGCAATGCGGGAGGGCCTCGGTTTTGGGGTTAACAGGTAGTTTATGGTTGTTAGTGTACTTTTTAGCACTTGTTATGTGTTTTATGCTACAGCGTTGTAGTGTAAAACTCATAACTACTGACTTTAGAATGCGTTAGGAATCTTGGCGGTAGAGGGTGTACGCTCACTTTTTGGTCTCCCAGGACAAACTCGTAATACCGGCGCTATGGAAGTCCCATAGAAAAAGGGTTTACGAAGTTTACGTAAGTTGGTTTGCGGTAAGTTCAAAAAAGTGTGCGGTGCCCCTAAACCTGCAAGACTCGTAATAGCAGCGGTAGTGAAAAAGCAGCGTTAGGACCTGTTAACGCTGCTTTTTCAGCTTAACCCAAAACTCGTAATCCAGCCGTAAGTCTGGACAGGTATATTTGAGGAGTCAAAAACTAAGTTCCAAAACTTAGTTATAATTCAGTCTATGAAGCCAATTTACCAAGGGCCGAATGGCCCCTGATGCCCCTGTTTATGTGCGAGCCTTCCGCCTTCAGGCTCGCCGGAAACAGCAGTTATGGAGAAGCGGTCTTAAGACCTCTGCTCCTTAACTAGTCCACTGCTTCTGAGGCTGTGGTCTTCAATCTGCCCAATCCTATACGATCGGGTTGATTGACACCCCCACTTGCTAGCGAATCTGCAGGGGTCGGCATTGCACAAGCAGTTCACCAGAACTGCTTGTGCAATGATAAATGCTGACAGCGTATGCTGTCTGCATTCATCGATGTCTGGCGGACATGATAAGCTACAGCGTATCATGTAAGTCAGACTTTGAAAACTCGGCCCCTATGTGATTTTGAGTGTATAAATGTGGCAAATAATTGTTGAAATATACTTAAGGGGCATTAAATACAGTAGAATTGCACATATGAATGTGCAATTTAATTTAATTAAACTTTCATGAATCAGACAGGTCAGGGAATTTTAAACAATGTTTCAATTTACCTTTATCATCAAATTTGCTTGGTATTCTTTGTGGAAAGCTAAACCAAGGTATGATCATATGCTAATTTCGAAGCCGTTGAACTGCCTAATCTCTCAGTGCATTTTTACAGTTTTTGGCAATTAGACACTGCTAGTTCATGTGTATCATTTATATAACATTGTGCTCACTCTTGTGAAGTTAGTCTGCATTGATTGGCTAAACTGCATGTCTGTCAAATACAAGGTAATCACAGAGTTAAAAAGTATATTAGTAAGTATGTTAATTATGCAAAACTGGGAAATGGGTAATAAAGGGATTTTCTACCTTTTTTAAACAATAACAATTCTGGAGTAGACTGTCCCTTTAATGCATTTCATAAGCAATATTTATTTTTTTCTGACAAATTTCCTTAAATTTTTCTGGCCCCTTTATTATGTGACATCAGCCAATCACAGACTCATATACATGCTCTATACATTTTGTAAACCCTTAGACAATAGTAGCTGGTGCCTCAGAAAGTGTGCATCTAAAAAGACTGTGCACAGTTTGATAATTATAACTTCAGTAGTATGTGCTCATGAGCTTGTGTATATAATACAGTATGTTGTAATATACAGCGTTATTTATTTTTGTTTCAGGGTTTCATCGATCTAAAATACCTCAGGTAGCATCAATAGGTAGTGCACTCTTGTAATTTATTGCAATATTTACTAAAATGATAGTGCTCACATTCTAAGCAGTTCCAAGGCTGAATTCAGCATGTTTTACAAAGCACCACTGTGAGATATTTCAGAAGACTTAATAGCAACAAACAAGACATAAAAGTGCAAAAAGAAAAGCAAAGAACATTTTATTATTGAATTATTTTTTCTATATAACTATAAATTTGTTTCCATTGTTGTTGTAAACTATGTAAACTGGTGTTGATGTAAAATATCCCCATATACTTTAATTGAGATACAATTGTTACAACCAGTTTACACAATTTACAACAACAATGGGGACTGGGCCTATGTGTATAGCCTCTGTAATAGGTTGAGTGCCTCTACTGGAATCCAGCTGAACACTTATGGTGCGCCAATAACAAGAGGCATGTAGGTTTAGTTACTAATTATCAGCTAGTTCCCAGTATCAGCTGACTCCTCAGCCTAACTAGATATGCTTTTTTTTAACGAAGGATACTAAAAGAACAAAGTCAATTTGGTAACAGAAGTACATTTTAAGTCTTTTATCTGAACCATGAAACTTTAATTTTGACTTTTATGTCCTCTTAAAGGGGCATGATACCCAAATGTTGAAGCACTTGAAAGTGATAAAGCATAACTGTAAAAAGCTGACGACAAAATATCACCAGAACATCTCCATGTACAAAAAGAAGATATTGTACCTCAGAATTTCCTCAGTAGCCACATTCCATTGTAAAGGGACTTTAAGCAGCCAATCAAGATGCTAGGCATGTGCAGACATATTTTTGTTATTTCCCTCCCTTAGTTTAAGGAAGTTTACTATGAAATCTTGTAAGATTTCAGTGAAATCTCATGAGATCACAGTAAAGCACAGCATCATCTCAGCACTGCTGATGCTGATTAGCTATAGTTTTTTTCAACCCGCAGCTGGACAGCAGCTGAAAGGTAACTGCTCACAGAGCACTAACTATTGTGACCTGAATACATTTTGAGGTAAAATATCTTCCTTTTTACATAGAGATGCTCAGGTGAAATTTTCTTCTCTTTTTACAGTTATGGTGCATTATGAATATTATGTCCCTTTTAAGCTGATTATATGGCCCCTATTTATCAAGGTCTGGCGGACCTGATCCGACAGTACGGATCAGGTCCGCCAGACCTCACTGAATACGGTGAGCAATACGCTCGCCGTATTCAGCATTGCACCAGCAGCTCACAAGAGCTGCTGGTGCAACGCTGCCCCCTGCAGACTCGCGGCCAATCGGCCGCCAGCAGGGGGGTGTCAATCAACCCGATCGTACTCGATCGGGTTGATTTCCGGCGATGTATGTCCGCCTGCTCAGAGCAGGCGGACAGGTTATGGAGAAGTGGTCTTTGTGACCGCTGCTTCATAACTGCTGTTTCTGGCGAGCCTGCAGGCTCGCCGGAAACACGGGGCATCAAGCTCCATACGGAGTTTGATACATATGCCCCATTATATTAGAAATGCATTTTACATGCACCTTTACAGTATACATTTGCTATAAGCCCTTTATATCCCTTAAACTTATATGCAACATTAAAGGGACATGAAACCCACATTTTTTTCTTTCATGATTTACAAAGAGCATGTCATTTTAAACCACTTTCTAGTTTACTTCCATTGTCTAATTTGCTTAATTTCCGTGATATCCTTTGCTGAAAAGCATATCTAGATAGGCTCAGTAGCTGCTGATTGGTAGCTGCACATAGATGCCTCATGTGATTGGCTCACACATGTACATTGCTATTTCTTCACACAAAGGATATCTATAAAATGAAGCAAATTAGATAAAAGAAGTAAATCGGAAGTTTGTTTAAAATTGTATTCTCTATCTAAATCATGATAGAAAAATTTAAGGTTTAGTGTCACTTAAAATTTATTATGATAAAAAAAAAATATGTTCTAAAAATATTCTCGTAATATATCAACTAAGAGTAGAAATGTAGTCTTAAAAAGAAAATCTATATATATATAGCCTTGTGAAACATAACCTTCCTCTCTAGAACAATTCCTTTTCATTTTAATCTGTTCATTTCCTGGGTAACAAATTTTTTTTTTTTTTTTTAAAGGAAGTTGTTATTGACGTCCTTATCATTAAAATGTGTACATTGGGCTAAATGACAATTTTAGTCACTGTAGAATTGAATGTGGGTATACAATACAAACCCAAAATCCCTGACAGTGCTGTAAATTCTTGTAAGCAATATATAATGCTAAAATATAGTGCAGACATTCAAGGTCTAACTAAGTGCAGAATATGGCACAGTGCCCACATCTGTTTTCCGGATGAGGATGTCGTCAAAAAAACATGAGCAACTTGGCACTGGAGCATTCACAGGAATTGTGCTTAACAGAACTTTATACTGGAAGCCTTCAGTTTGGAAAAAGTGGTTAAACTTTGAAGACAAACAATAAAAGGCTCCAGGAGGAGTAATGAAATGTAGAAGCCCACAACAGCCAAAATGGAAGACCAAGATGTCTCAGATGCATAAAAGATGGCAACAATAACAAACTCAAGTAATGCTACAAAGTATAGCCGCACTGCTTAAAGGGATTGTCTAGTCAAAATGAACCTTTCATGATTCAGATAGAGCATTCAATTTAAAGCAACTTTCTAATTTACTCCTATTATCTATTTTTCTTCTTTCTCTTTGTATCTTCATTTGAAAAAGCAAGAATGTAAGCTTAGGAGCCAGACCATTTTTGGTTCAGCACCTGGGTAGCGCTTGCTGATTGGTGTCTAAATGTAGCCACCAATAAGCAAGTGCTACCCAGGTTCTGAACCAAAAATGTCATTCTCTATTTTCTATGTACATATTTTTGCAGTGTTTTTATGCTGTTTGCTAATTTGTATGTCACATTTATCATTTGTATCCTTGCTAATGATATCCAATCTTGACACCTGCGTATTGCAGTTAATAAATATGAGAGAAACTTTTTTCTCTCTAAACGTTTTTATGTGCAATTTTTCCCTTTCTTTAAAGTGATAGTAATGTATGTCACTTTTTTCTTTCTTTACTAATATTGTGCATATTATTTAAAAGGGTTGCACTTTAAACTAATTATACTTGTGGTATTATCTCCTCCCTCCTACCCATATATATATATATATATATATATATATATATATATATATATTGCAGTGCTAGATCCTCCCTGATCCCCCCCCCCAAACAGCTCTCTAACCCTCCCCCCTCTACCTATTTGCCACCATCTTGGGTACTGGCAGCTGTCTGCCAGTACCCAGTTTGCTACAAAATGTGAATTTTTTTATATATAAAAAAAAACATTTTTCTGTAGTGTAGCAGCCTCCCCCTGGTGTTAGGGGATCCACATATCTCTGAGCTAATAAATAATTACAGGTATAAAAATAAATGGGAGATTTGAGTTAGTGTAAAATAGATGATATTTTGTGAATTTCTATATAGAATGATTTTTTGTGAAATTATTGTCAAAATGGGTAAACCACCCATCTAGTAAATAATAATCTTGTGTAATATTAACATGTAGTCAGAGTTTGAAATATTTAAAGGGATAGGAAAGAAAAAATACACTTGCATGATTCAGATAGAGAATATTATTTTAAGACAGATGTAAATATACTTCTATTTTTAAATGTACTTTGTTCTCTTAATATTCATTGTTTATGGACATATCCTACACTAGTGGGAGCTAGCTAGTGATTGGTGCCTGCACTCATTTGTCTCTTATGATTGGCTAACTAGATGTGTTCAGCTAGCTCTAAGTAGTGCATTGGCGTTCCTTCAGCAAAGAATTTCAAGGGAATAAAGCAGATTTGGTAATAGAACATGCAATTTTAAACAAATTTTCAATTTAATTCTATGTGAATCCTGAAAGAAAAAAATTGGGTTTCATGTTCCTTTAACACAGACATTTTTTTATTTTTTTTATGATGTTATTCTCTAACATTAGGGTATTTTAGGGTGGATCCAAGCCTTGCAGGAACATGGCAGCAAAAGTGTAGAGCTCCGTAGTTATCAAGTCTTTTAAAAGATATAACAAGGTGGAAGATACCCAAAAGGGGTATATAACAACAGAACCCGAACACCTACTGACCCATAATATGATATAATTAGGTTCCGACCTCTTAATTAGGTTCCGACCTCTGAAGACAGCCCCAGGAGAACTTGGTAATTCCGGCCGCATTCACACAGGCCACAGACCACGCTAACACCGGCGACCGGACCACTAGCTGCAACGTGAGGAGCAGATAGCAAGAGTCAAGATCCTTGGATGTCTCACTGATAGCGGCTTGCAGAAGGCGGTGGATAGCCGAGACAGCAGCGACCGGCTAACATAACAGCCATTACAACACCCGGAGGAGGAGAAAAGAAGTGCGCCACACACCACTCGGCGGGTGAGAACGATAAGGTAAAGACTGTGAGCCTTACAAGATCTGTCTCCCAAGAAACCCTGTAAGATAGTTGTCTCTCCACAGCGAGAGCAGGGCGGACAAAAAAACAAACTTAGTAACCCCACAACGGAATTATAGAAAGTTAACACCTAAGCCGCCATAGACAAATAGATAACAAGTGCTTGCTGAAAAACAACGTTTGAGACTCTGAACATTTTGTGTGAGGTAGTTTAAAGGAGAATAAATGACTCTCAAATAGAGGTCGCCAAGGCCATATAACTATAATGATGGCTTTTTAAAAAAAGGCCTTAAAAATACAAAGTCAATGGACACCGCATCTTCATTACCCTCTGTCTTTTATCCGAATGAAAAAGTCACAGATGAAGATACTACTTTACTGGAACAACAGTTACACTCCAAGTCACAGCATAAATGATCAGATACACAACCATCCAGCCATCAGGATTCACTCCTGGCTATACAGAACAGATTGACAGAACTCCCCTCTAAAACCGATATTGAATCCCTGAAAACATTCATTAAAGGAGAATTGAAAGATCTTAAGAGAGATTAGAATGAGATAGGATCCAGAATCAAATGCATAGAAGAAGGCCAAGACAATCTAAACAATCTGGTGAGAGAAAACACAAAACAGCTTTCAATACAGGATTCAATGCTACAAGCAACCCACTACAGGACAAGGTAGAGGACCTCGATAATTGTGGGAGAAGGAACAATATTAGAATAAGGGGAATACCAGATGAAATAGGTTAAGACAGCTTCAAATCAGATGTGAAAAACCTATACCAACACCTCTCCCCTGGATCAGAACCTCTACATGACGAAGATATTGAAAGAGCTCACAGAGCCATGAGGCCCATACCAAAACCACCAACCCCACAAAGAGATATCATCATAAAATTCTTAAAATATACAGTCAAAGAGACGATGTGGCAAGTGGTGAGATCAAGAACGAATATATTATTCCAAGGCCATTCATTACAGATATACCAGGACTTAAGCCCTTACACCATCCAGAGAAGGAAATAAATCAGGTTTATCACCAAAACCTTACAAGACCATAATATACGATATAGATGGGGCTTTCCGTTCCACATTAACTACGATGGATCACGGTTAGTGTACAGAAATTTCACTGATCTAAAAACTCTGTCAAAAACGCTGAACATACATTTTTCAAAACAGCAGATGACCCAGTGCTGGTTAATAACCAAACACAAGACACAACTTCTCCAAGCAGCCCAAGAGAACAAAGATCCCATTGGATAAAGAATCAACCAACACCAGACCTTCAGGAAGAACTAGACACTTGGGCTTTAAAGGAGCCCTGATGCTTTACTGAATCTGAAAAAAACTTGGACGTTTGAACTTAACAAATTGTATGATGAGCCTATTGTAATGGCCATACGGCAATGTACAACATTTAAGACAAAAATGCCTGATTTTTAAGTTAAGTAACAGTTTTGTGTTAATAGTTATGTTGGTTGTTTGTTTACAAGGGGGGGGGGGGGGAGAACATGTTTTCCTTGAATGACTACTTACCATAATGATACAATAACCCAAACCATAAGCCAAAGACTAAAAGCAGTTCAGAGACTCAGATATAGAACCAAGTTAGTGCTCAAAACATAATAAAACACCTAACATGGCATCTACTGGCTAAACACCCCTCACCTTTTAGTACACACTAAACGCTCTCTTAGCCGACAAAGTTTAGAATACCGGGTCAAGGTGAATATTATTAGGTAGATTCCACCATACACACCAAAATATACAAAAAGATATGGCTTAGGAAGACTGACAACACACTTTCCCCCTTACTATAGTGTATGCAGTAGTTAATACACCTTTTTAGTTGTTGTTTAAACTTATGTTAACCCCTTAATGACCACAGCACTTTTCCATTTTCTGACCGTTTGGGACCAAGGCTATTTTTACATTTCTGCAGTGTTTGTGTTTAGCTGTAATTTTACTCTTACTCATTTACTGTACCCACACATATTATATACCGTTTTTCTCGCCATTAAATGGACTTTCTAAAGATACCATTATTTTCATCATATCTTATAATTTACTATAAAAAAAATATAAAATATGAGGACAAAATGGAAAAAAACACACTTTTTCTAACTTTGACCCCCAAAATCTGTTACACATCTGCAACCACCAAAAAACACCCATGCTAAATAGTTTCCAAATTTTGTCCTGAGTTTAGAAATACCCAATGTTTACATGTTCTTTGCTTTTTTTGCAAGTTATAGGGCAATAAATACAAGAAGCACTTTGCTATTTCCAAACCACTTTTTTTCAAACTTAGCACTAGTTACATTGGAACACTGATATCTTCCAGGAATCCCTGAATATCCCTTGACATGTATATATTTTTTTTTAGAAGACATCCCAAAGTATTGATCTATGCCCATTTTGGTATATTTCATGCCACCATTTCACCACCAAATGCGATCAAATAAAAAAAATTGTTCACTTTTTCACACATTTTGTTACAAACTTTAGGTTTCTCACTGAATTTATTTACAAACAGCGTGTGCAATTATGGCACAAATGGTTGTAAATGCTTCTCTGGAATCCCCTTTTTTCATAAATAGCAGACATATATGGATTTGGTGTTGCTTTTTGGTAATTAGAAGGCCGCTAAATGCCACTGCGCACCACACGTGTATTATGCCCAGAAATGAAGGGGTTAATTAGGGAGCATGTAGGGAGCTTGTAGGGTTAATTTTAGCTTTATTGTAGTGTAGTAGACAACCCTAAGTATTGATCTAGGCCCATTTTGGTATATTTCATGCCACCATTTCACCGCCAAATGCGATTAAAGAAAAAAAAAAGTAAAATTTTTCACAATTTTAGGTTTCTCACTGAAATCATTTACAAACAGCTTGTGCAATTATGGCAAAAATGGTTGTAAATGCTTCTCTGGGATCCCCTTTGTTGAGAAATAGCAGACATACATGGCTATCCTTGATAAAAAAATGTTTTAAAAAAAGGCATATTTACATATGCTGCTCTGGAGGATCCACCCTTAGCCCCCAACCTCCCTGATACCCCCCAAACAGCTCTTTACCCATCCCCCTCTAACTTATTAGTAGCCATCTTTGGTACTGGCAGCTGTCTGCCAGTACCCAATTTATAGTAAAACATTTGTTATTATTCTTTTTTAAAATAATTTTCTGTAGCGTAGCTTGCCCCTCCCAAAAGACCAACCCCCCACCCCCTCTCAGATCTCTTAGATTGACATAATTTAGATATATGTGGCCCTCACTGCCACTTTTCTCCCATCATTTTTCTGTAGTGTAGCGGTTCCCACCCGCTCCCTACCCGTTCCCTACCCGCGCGCGCGCCCGCGCGCCCCCCCCCTCGTGCACGCGCGCGCACCCGGCGTTCCCGCCCACGATCCCGCCCCCCTCCACATCATACGGCCCATCGATGGCCCATCGATGGCCGGCCACCCGCCTCCCAGACTAGCTCCCACCCACCAACGAAACCGGCCATCGATGTCCGGTGCAGAGAGGGCCACAGAGTGGCTCTCTGTGCATCGGATGGCCAAGGGGGGTTATTGCAGGATGCCTCGATGTTGAGGCATCACTGCAATAACCGGACAGCAGCTGGAAGCGAGCAGGATCGCTTCCAGCTGCTTTCCAGACCGAGGACGTACGCCATACGTCCTCAGGCGTTAAGTGTATTTTTTTTGAGGACATATGGCGTACGTCCTTGGTCGTTAAGGGGTTAAAAAGTTTTAATTTAATTAATGTTGGTACCCAAATTGTTCCACATGATGCAGCCATGTTTTCTAATGTTTTTTTCTGTCTCCATTTTAAAGCATAGATCAGCAGGACCCTCCATGCCCTCCCTCACTACTATGGCTCAGACACCTAAATATATTTGCCTCCTCTCTCACAACGTCAAAGGCTTCAATATTCCCCAGAAGAGATCCATGGCCATCAGTTTAAATTTTGCAACAAAGGTGATATAATTATGTTACAGGAGACCCACTTTTGGAGGGGCCATGAGCCCAAGAACTCCTTGAAGCAATTTGGCCAAGTTTGTACAAAAGTCACAAGCTGAACCGCGCTCACAAATGTAGTTAATGAAACCAACAGAAGAAAGGGGATTTTAAATTTGGCGAAGTTTACCTAGCTTCACACACCACAAAACACAACGGGGGCGGGAATCCTAGTTCATAAAGCCCTTCCTTTTAAGGAAACTAGCGTATACAAAGACAAAGAGGGAAGATACCTAATAGTTAAAGGAATTTTATTCCACCGACCAATTACCATAGTGAGTGTATATGCTCCGAACAGCATTTTTCCAGAAATTAAGAGATAAGATAATGGAGGTTAAAAATCAAAGTCTGATTATAGGGGAGACCTGAATGTAGCACGATTATAACCTGCAATCTACATTGGCCAACCAACGACAGGATCTGGAAAATAGATAACTCCTTACTTAAAGACCTGATTGTCCGAGTCCAAATCCAAGAAAACATTCAAGACTATTTTACCACAAATAATACCCCAAAGATAGACCCACAAAACCTATGGAATACACACAAATGTGTAATTAGGGGGAACTGATTGCATTGAAAGCGGGTCAAATTAAACAAAACCACATATATCTCGAATACAAACAATAGATGTTGGAGATGTGGGCATGTGGGGAGTGGAATGGGCCACATATGGTGGTGGTGCTCTCAGGTTAATGGATATTGGTACTTCATAATAAAAGAAATAGAGGGAATATTACAGATACTCATCCCAGCCGACCCCCTTATATGGATATTGAATAAACCACTCAAAACACCATTCAAACACAAACAAATATTGTTACAAAATATGGTCAATTGTCAAGCCGTGCCGCTCTAGCCGTTGCTAGGGGCGCGACGTCTCCTTCCCTGCTCGTTGCCAGGGGTAGTGTTGGATCCGGATGCGTGCAGTGCTGACAGCATCGCCGCACGCTCCTGATGCCGGTCGGACCTCTGTGACGCAAATTCTGCACCTATTTAAACTGTTTTGCAACGATCTGTCACTGCCCAAGTATAGGTGTTACTTTGTGTGCTCAAGGGTGTGACAGATCGTTGTACTTTTGCCTACTATTGTTGCTGAACCTGCCTGAAAGACTACTCTAACTGCTTAACCCTTAACTGCTGGATTGAACTATTGTTGCTGAACCTGCCTGTCTGATTACTCTACCTGCTTAACCCTTAAATGCTGGATTGAACTATTGTTGCTGAACCTGCCTGTCTGACTACTCTACCTGCTTAACCCTTAAATGCTGGATTGAACTATTGTTGCTGAACCTGCCGGTCTGACTACTCTACCTGCTTAACCCTTAACTGCTGGATTGAACTATTGTTGCTGAACCTGCCGGTCTGACTTGATAAAGGCGCATATCCAGCGCTGAAACGCGTAGATTTTGAAAATCTAGTGTGACCGAATTTGGCTCCAGCAAACAAATCCGATAGAACCGCTATCGCACCACTCCCCCCAACGACCCGGCTATCCGATTGGACCTCCGAGGACCACGTGACTACTCTGTGTAGACGTCAGGGTAGGAAGGACTGACCGGGAAATTTGAAGGTGAGACGCTCACATACTACCACAGCTGCACGGCAATACGCCGAACTGAGACACATCCCGGGCTAATAACAAACCTTCCCATAACCCACGATAGTAGAAGAGGAGGTAAGGGATATCGGTAGTCCGGTAGGGGTGAGCACCCTAAGAACTCCGTATACTCCATTTTATATAACGGGACATTACAAGCTACCTGAGCTACCCAACAGGAAATAGCTCTTTGGAGCTCTTTGGATCCCTTACAAATAGTTGTGGCCACAACTTTTAAACCATACATTTCATGTTGAACTATAATCATTATATCCTTTCAAGGATATAGTTTGAATTAGAGTGTTTATTATCCTATTAGCTCAATCGCAGTATTTTTGTCTATGCTGACAGGTTAATTTTACCAACACCATTTCCACTGATTCAGTGAATTATTTGTGAAATTTCATAACAAAGATATGCTCATTTTATTTGTTTTTATATGTTTTTATTTGCTTATATCTATAAACTGAATATCAATTCAACGAATATTTTGTTTTGTTTTTTATTAGGAAGTATCTGTTTTTTTCACATCACATATTGTTGTTTGTATCCACCATATGCATATTGCACTTTAAAGTATTGTTTCAAGCATTGTTCTTGCAACTTATTGTATCACAATTTGTAACGAACCACATTACACACACCCTGCACTTACCCTATTGAGGATTCACTTTTAATATCCCCTCTCTATATAAATCATATGGTATCACGGCAATATATCTTCCCTAACTAGGTATCCAAATCTAGAACAATATATTAGTTAAAGCCAAATAGACTGAGTCCCACTCACTGCTCTGCTTTTGAGCGCACCCCTCCCCCATTTGTTTTAGGTCTGACTACTCTACCTGCTTTACCCCTTATCTGCTGGATTGATCTGCTGTTGCCAAACCCCTGCTTGACCATTCTAGTGGTTTATCCTTGGACTGCTCTGCCATTGCCGCTGGGGACTGTCCTGCCTGTAGTGAGGGCCTTCCTCATCTTACTACTTTCTCTGCTCTGGGATATTCCCTATCATTCCGGCCCAACGCGGGATAACAAGACTACTGGCCGAGTTTGGTCTGATAGAGGAGTATCCCATGAGCGTTACATCAATTGAGTGAAAGTATTAATAGCTAAAAACTGGAAAGCTGCAAAAATTCCAACTCTGTCAATGTGGAAACAAATTATCAGGCCTAATAGAAAGGGTAATTTCTTTATTGAAATTCAAATCACTTGGGACAAAGACAAGGGGGCTGGAGGCGGACACCTGCCACTAACTTTTCACTTTGAACAATATGGACAAACTGTGATATTATTACAGTCAATATTGGAAAAATGGAGAAACCATAAGAGAGTATACAGACACTTGGGACTTTCGAAGCTATGTTATCCACTTATTTTTTTTTTCTTTTCTGTGAAATGTGAAAACTGAGAATGTATTCTTGTTAATATGTGATTTTCTTCAGTATTATAAAAAAGATTTAAAAAAAAAAAAAATCTTTTATTATTTCCATGCTATCGTTGTACCAATAAAATGTAGTCAGATTCAGAGCTATGGTTTCTGCATCTAACTAAAAACTAACGGCTAGATTACGAGTTTTGCGTTATGAGGGGTGCGGTACTAACTTGCACGTTATTGTCAACGCTCACTTACCTACAGCGCTGGTATTACAGGTTTTTATAAACCCGGCGTTAAAAAGCAAGAAGTGAGCGTAAAGCAAAATTGTGCTCCATACCGCACTCCAATACCAGCGCTGCTTAAGTCAGTGGTGAGCTGGTTGTACGTGCTCGTGCACAATTTCCCCATAGACATCAATGGGGAGAGTCGGCAGAAAAAAAGCCTAACACCTGCAATAAAGCAGCCTAAAGCTCAGTAACGCAGCCCCATTGATTCCTATTGGGAAAGAAAATTTATGTTTACACCTAACACCCTAACATGAACCCCGAGTCTAAACACCCCTAATCTGCCGCCCCTGACATTGCCGACACCTACATTATATTTATTAACCCCTAATCTGCTGCCCCCAACATCGCCGGCACCTACATTACATTTATTAACCCCTAATCTGCCGCTCCGGACATCGCCGACACCTACATTATATTTATTAACCCCTAATCTGCTGCCCCCAACATCGCCGGCACCTACATTATATTTTTAACCCCTAATCTGCCGCTCCCAATGTCGCCGCCACTATATTAAATGTATTAACCCCTAAACCTAAGTCTAACCCTAACACCCCCTAACTTAAATATAATTAAAATAAATCTAAATAAAACCTACAATTAATAACTAAATAATTCCTATTTAAAACTAAATACTTACCTATAAAATAAACCCTATGCTAGCTACACTATAACTAATAGTTACATTGTATCTAGCTTAGGGTTTATTTTTATTTTACAGGCAAGTTTGTATTTATTTTAACTAGGTAGAATAGTTATTAAATAGTTATTAACTATTTAATAACTACCTAGATAAAATAAATACAAATTTACCTGTAAAATAAAACCTAACCTAAGTTACACTAACACCTAACACTACACTACAATTAAATAAATTACCTAAATTAAATACAATTAAATAAATTAAATACAATTACCTAAATTACAACAAAAAAAACCACACTAAATTACACAAAATAAAAACAAATTACAAGATATTTAAACTAATTACACCTAATAGCCCTATCAAAATAAAAAAAGCCCCCCCAAAATAAAAAAACCCTAGCCTAAACTAAACTACCAATAGCCCTTAAAAGGGCCTTTTGCAGGGCATTGAACCAAAGAAATCAGCTCTTTTACCTGAAAAAAAAAAAATACAAACAACCCCCAACAGTAAAACCCACCACCCACACAACCAACCCCCCAAATAAAACCCTAACTAAAAAAACCTAAGCTCCCCATTGCCCTGAAAAGTGCATTTGGATGGGCATTGCCCTTAAAAGGGCATTTAGCTCTATTGCGGCCCAAACCCTAACCTAAAAATAAAACCCACCTAATAAACCCTTAAAAAAAAACTAACACTAACCCTTGAAGATCCACTTACAATTTTGAAGAGCCGACATCCATCCTCAACGAAGCCGGGAGAAGTCCTCATTGAAGCGTAAAGAAGTCCTCAACGAAGCCAGGAGAAGTCTTCATCCAAGCCGGGAGAAGTGGTCCTCCAGATGGGCAGAAGTCTTCATCCAGACGGCATCTTCTATCTTTATCCATCCGGCGCGGAGCGGCTCCATCTTCAAGACATCCGGCATAGAGCATCCTCTTCCAACGAAGTCTTCTTCCCAAATGAATGTTTCTTTAAGTGACGTCATCCAAGATGGCGTCCCTTAGATTCCGATTGGCTGATAGAATTCTATCAGCCAATCGTAATTAAGGTTGAAAAAATCCTATTGGCTGATGCAATCAGCCAATATGATTGAACTTCAATCCTATTGGCTGATCCAATCAGCCAATAGGATTGAGCTTGCATTCTATTGGCTGTTCCAATCAGATTGGATCAGCCAATAGGATTGAAGTTCAATCCTTTTGGGTGATTGCATCAGCCAATAGGATTTTTTCAACCTTAATTCTGATTGGCTGAATTATATCAGCCAATCGGAATCTAAGGGACGCCATCTTGGATGACGTCACTTAAAGAAACATTAATTTGGGAAGAAGACTTCATTGGAAGAGGATGCTCTATGCCGGATGTCTTGAAGATGGAGCCGCTTTGCGCCGGATGGATGAAGACAGAAGATGCCGTCTGGATGAAGACTTCTGCACATCTGGAGGACCACTTTTCCCGGCTTCGCTGAGGACTTCTTTCTGCTTCGATGAGGACTTCTCCCGGCTTCGTTGAGGATGGATGTCGGCTCTTCCAAACTGTAAGTGGATCTTCAGGGGTTAGTGTTAGGTTTTAAGGGTTTATTAGGTGGGTTTTATTTTTAGGTTAGGGCTTTGGGCTGCAATAGAGCTGAATGCCCTTTTAAGGGCAATGCCCATCCAAATGCCCTTTTCAGGGCAATGGGGAGCTTAGTTTTTTTTTAGTTTGGGTTTTATTTGGGAGGTTGGTTGTGTGGGTGGTGGGTTTTATTGTTGGGGGTTGTTTGTATTTTTTTTTACAGGTAAAAGAGCTAATTTCTTTGGGGCAATGCCCCGCAAAAGGCGCTTTTAAAGGGCTATTGGTAGTTTAGTTTAGGCTAGGGTTTTTTTTTTATTTTGGGGGGCTTTTTATTTTGATAGGGCTATTAGATTAGGTGTAATTAGTTTAAATATCTTGTAATTTGTTTTTTATTTTGTGTAATTTAGTGTTTGTTTGTTTTTTTAATTTAGGTAATTGTATTTAATTTAGTTAATTGTATTTAATTTAGGTAATTTAATTGTAGTGTTAGGTGTAACTTAGTTTAGGTTTTATTTTACAGGTAAATTTGTCTTTATTTTAGCTAGGTAGTTATTAAATAGTTAATAACTATTTAGTAACTATTCTACCTAGTTAAAATAAATACAAACTTGCCTGTAAAATAAAAATAAACCCTAAACTAGCTACAATGTAACTATTAGTTATATTGTAGCTAGCTTAGGGTTTATTTTACAGGTAAGTATTTAGTTTTAAATAGGAATTATTTAGTTATTAATAGTAGGTTTGATTTAGATTTAATTTAAGTTAGGGGTGTTAGGGTTAGAATTAAGTTTAGGGGTAAATAAATTTAGTATAGTGGCGGCGACGCTGCGGACGGCAGATTAGGGGTTAATAACTGTAATGTAGGTTGCGGCGATGATAGGGGCGGCAGATTAGTGGTTAATAATATTTAACTAGTGTTTGCAAGGCGGGAGTGCGGCGGTTTAGGGGTTAATATGTTTATTATAGTGGTGGCAATGTCCGGAGCGGCAGATTATGGGTTAATAATTTTAATTTAGTGTTTGCGATGCGGGAGGGCCTCAGTTTAGGGGTTAATAGGTAGTTTATGGGTGTTAGTGTACTTTTTAGCACTTTAGTTATGAGTTTTATGCTACAGCTTTGTAGTGTAAAATTCATAACTACTGACTTTAGAATGCATTACGAATCTTGCGGGATAGGCTGTACCGCTCACTTTATGGCCTAAAAAAAAAAAGCTTGTAATAACGGCTGTGACAGACCCTTCTGTCAGTACTGGAAGGGTTAACTCTGTTCAGCTTTGAGAAGCTATTTTCTAAAGACAGGTTTGCTGGCATCAGCTATAATTAAGTTTAAGGGATAAACATTCCCATTGTTCAATCACATCTAGAGAGCAGACGCCCCAGTGATAAGAAAGGATCAAGTGTGTCTTATGTTTAACTTGTTATCTGCCTAAGTAAAGTAATGTGATTCTATTGTGGCCTGTCAAAGGGCGTTGTCTCTCTATCTAATGTACAACATTCTTTCAACCCCCCATCTGGGGTCTGACCTGCATAAATACTGGGCATATGGCCCTTAATAAAGTTCACTTTGTTTTACCTTGAATGTGGAGCCTGGTCTCATGTTTGAGGGGGGAACGGATTGGGGTTGTGAATTGCTGGTTCCCTATTCAGGACATTGTTCATCTGGTATTAACCCTTGGTATCCTGTTGGTACCGTAACACCGGCGCAATGGAAGTCCCATTGGAAATAGACTATACGCAAATTGCGTAAGTTGATTAGCGGTAAGGCCAAAAAAGTGTGCGGGACAGCTGTACCTACAAGACTTGTAATAGCAGCGGCAGTAAAAAAGCAGCTTTATGAGGCTTAACGCTGCTTTTTTACTCATACCGCAAAACTCGTAATCTAGCTGTATATATTTTATGTCAGACATGGCCAGACATAAAATAGCTGTTTCTGCTTTAACTGATTGTCTTGAGTTTAAATTAGTGTTGGCAGATTTAGTCACTAAAATATCTGGTGCATAATGCAGGCATTGTTTATTATTCTGGATCCTTTAATCCAATGCGTGCTACTACACTGAAGTTAGTGGTACAACAATATAATGGTATATAGCTGCACAACTATTAGTAAATCATCTTTTATAACATGAGAGCTCTATAGTTTTGGTGTGGCTTGTGCAAACTCATCAGTCGGACCTCCTCCTCTCATTGGGCTCTCATGTGCCTGTAGTTTCTAGGTTGCTGGCCCAGTCTGATCTTGACTTTGGGTTCCATATACTAAGCAGCGGAGGCTGATTTAGAGTGCTTGTGGTAGTTATACGACCATTGCTTTACAATCTCTCCACCACCTCTGAGGTTGTGGAGCTAAATAATTATTAGATTGACAGGCCGTACACTTGCATGATTGGTTATACAAGAGTAGGGGTAGTGCTGCAATAAAAAATATGGGAAGAGGATGAGAGTGTCTGCTGCCCATCCATCATGAAGACAGGTGGACAATTATGTCCTATCTATTAGTTCATGGGGCCCTATGAGTTTGCAAAGTCCTGGACTGCAGTTCTCAAGTTGCTGACCAGAGCTGTTGCTGATTGTCAAGTATAGGGGTGGAACAATAGTAGGTTGCAGCATGGGAAAAGCACTAGAGCCCACATGCCAAAGGGAGCCAAGATAGTATCCGGTAGTTACTACTGATGCTTCCCCCACTTCTGCCCACCATGCAAACATTAAACTGCTTGGCCTCTGTGCAGGTGATGCAACCAGGATGTCTTTACTCTTTACAAATCCCTACAACCAACACAGCAGTGACACCAGCAATAAATGCTAAAGGATTGCAGATGCCATACATCTGATCAGAGATCCAATATGGGCATGTAGCTGGCATAATGAGAGATACCAGACTAAACCTCTGGGTCCTCATTTGGGCATATAGATAGTATTATGGGTGATTCCATCATGCAGAGTTTAATCTGAAGTATTACTTGGGCATATAGCTGCATAATGGTCTTACTTGGGCATATAGCTGCATAATGGTCTTACTTGGGCATATAGCTGCATAATGGTCTTACTTGGGCATATAGCTGGAATAAAGGGACACACGCGGAACAGACATTTGGGCCTCGATCCGATATGCAGCGTCGCCCGCAAAAGCCGGCGACGCCGAATTTTGCGCGGGTTTGGTATCCTATATACGGCGTAACCTAGAAGTTACGCTCGTATATTTCTGCCTTCGGCCGTAGTTTTTTGGCCCATAGGCAGGTATACCAAACCCGCGCAGTTTGGTATCCAATATACAGCGTAAGGACTTACATGGCGAAAATGGAGAAATCTTACTCCATTTTCACCTTGCCACAAAATGCAGCCGTAGTAAGCCTTACGCTGTCTATTGGAGCCCCGTAACTCCCTAAACTACCTGCCAAATAAAACCTAACACCTAACGCATGCGCAATGTCTATCTACCTGTCAACCGTGATCTGCTAAATAAAACCTAACACCTAACGCATGCGCAATGTCTATCTACCTAACAACCGCGATCCCCTCGCCGCAATCCCTAATAAAGTATTTAACCCCTAAACCGCCGCTCCCGGACCCCACCGCCACCTACATTAAAAGTATAACCCCCTAATGTGATCCCCCTAGACCGTCGCCAGCTACATTACATACCCCCTAATGTGAGCCCCTTACACCACCGCCATCTACATTACCTACCCCCTAATGTGAGCCCCTTACACCACCGCCATCTACATTACCTACCCCCTAATGTGAGCCCCTTACACCGCCACCATCTACATTACCTACCCCCTAATGTGAGCCCCTTACACCGCCGCCATCTACATTACCTACCCCCTAATGTGAGCCCCTTACACCGCCGCCATCTACATTACCTACCCCCTAATGTGAACCCCTTACACCGCCGCCATCTACATTACCTACCCCCTAATGTGAGCTCCTACCCCGCTGCCAGCTATATTAAAATTATTAACCCCTAATTTAATCCCCCTACACCGCCGCCAGCTATATTAATTACATTAACCCCTAATTTAATCCCCCTATACCGCCGACCAGCTATATTAATTACATTTACCCCTAATTTAATCCCCCTACCCCGCCGCCAGCTATATTAAATACATTAACCCCTAATTTAATCCCCCTATACTGCCGCCAGCTATATTAATTACATTAACCCCTAATTTAATCCCCCTACCCCGCCGCCAGCTATATTAAATTAATTAACCCCTAATCTAATCCCCCTATACCGCCGCCAGCTATATTAACTATATTAACCCTAATTATATAAGGGTTAATATAGTTAATATAGTTATTATATTATATATATTAACTATATTAACCCTAATAATATTAGGGTTAATATAGTTAATATCGTTATTATATTATATATATATTAAGTATAATAACCCTATCTAACTCTAACATCCCTAACTAAATTCTTATTAAAATAAATCTAATTAATATTAATATTATTAATTAAAATATTCCTATTTAAATCTAAATACTTACCTATAAAATAAACCCTAAGATAGCTACAATGTAATTAATAATTACATTGTAGCTATTTTAGGGTTTATATTTATTTTACAGGTAACTTGGTATTTATTTTAACTAGGTACAATAGCTATTAAATAGTTAATAACTATTTAATAGCTACCTAGTTAAAATAATTACCAATTTACCTGTAAAATAAAAATCCTAACCTAAGTTACAAATACACCTACACTATCAATAAATTAAATAAACTACAAATATCTAAACTAAAATACAATAAAATAAAATAAACTAAATTACAAAAAAAAAAACACTAAATTACAAAAAATAAAAAAAGATTACAAGATTTTTAAGCTAATTAGACCTATTCTGAGCCCCCTAATAAAATAATAAGCCCCCCAAAATAAAAAAAATTCCCAACCCTATTCTAAATTAAAAAAGTTAACAGCTCTATTACCTTACCAGCCCTTAAAAGGGCCTTTTGCGGGGCATGCCCCAAAGAAATCAGCTCTTTTGCCTGTAAAAAAAACCACACAATACCACCCCCAAAATTACAACCCACCACCCACATACCCCTACTCTAACCCAAACCCCCCTTAAATAAACCTAACACTACCCCCCTGAAGATCTCCCTACCTTGTCTTCACCCAGCCGGGCAGAACTCTTCATCCGATCCGGGCGATGTCTTCAATCAAGCGGCAGAGAAGAAGTCTTCCATCCGGCGATGTCTTCATCCAAGCGGCAAAGAAGAAGTCTTCCATCCGGCGATGTCTTCAATCAAGCGGCAGAGAAGAGGTCCTCCATCGGGGCGAAGTTTTCTTCCAAGCGGCATCTTCAATCTTCTTTCTTCGCTCCTCCGACGCGGAACATCCATCCGGCACGACGACTTCCCGACGAATGAGGTTCATTTAAATGACGTCATCCAAGATGGCGTCCGTCGAATTCCGATTGGCTGATAGGATTCTATCAGCCAATCGGAATTAAGGTAGAAAATTCTGATTGGCTGATTGAATCAGCCAATCAGATTCAAGTTCAATCCGATTGGCTGAACCAATGTTTGTGTGTTTGTGTGTGTTTGTGTGTGTGAGTATATGTGTGTGTGAGTATGTGTGTGTGTGAGTATGTGTGTGTGTGAGTATGTGTGTGTGTGAGTATGTGTGTGTGTGAAAACTGGTTTAAATGGGCATGAAAAGTCAAAACTAAACTTTCATTATTCAGAGAGAGCACGCAGGTAAAATATACTTTGTTCTTTTGATACTGTTTGTTGAAGAGCATACCTAGGTAAGTTTAGTAGTGTACAAGTAGAAAAGATAGGCAGGCACTGCTCCAAACCGGTGAATGTTAAAAACAAAAACAATGCTTTATTGAAGTTCCATGTAAAAACAGCACATGCAGACAGGCAGTGAAGGAGACTAAAAGTCTAACATGTTTCGCGCCTCCAGGTGCGCTTACTCATAGACTGACATCTATGTCTATACTCTAACCCTTTATAGGCCAAGGAGGCAATAGAAATTAACCCCTTCAGGTCTAAGCAGGGTGAAAAAGAGTAAAAACAATATCCTAGTGTGACACTGTATAATATTAGCTATTAGTTACATAAAGTACAAGTATACATAGACCTTGACTTCCTAAGATGAAACATATTACTTATATAAATATGAATTTACAAAGCAAAACAAAAAGCTGAGAAAATAATAACGACATAAGAAAATTTAGAATTTTAAATAAATAATAATGTAAAAATAGTGATATAAATTGGCAACCTACACAATATTTCCACTTGATATTTTGTGTCAAAAGACAAACATTGTATAGAATCCCAATTATGTAAAAGAAGATTAAACATTATTATGTTAAGTAGGTATCAACATTACAAGATTATTATTGAAAGGCCACCAAATGCATAAAAGCATTTTTCCTATATTTGAGATGATTATAACCGAATAGTGTGACTACTTTATATAATGTTAGATGCACTTTAGAATATGTAATGATCTAATCAATAGTTACCAAAATATATCAATAACATATATACTAAGTATCAATAAAAAAAAATAATATCACACTCTCGGTTCATTCCATTTGGTAGGCGTGTGCACAATTTCAAAATCCAATAGAGTTCTTTTTTCTCTAAGATTTTATCCCTATCGGTGGTACTTTGGCAATATCTATAATTTGAAATGATAGACTAGCTTTATTTGTTAGATGAATATTGTTAAAATGGTCCGCTACTGTAGAATCTTTACTGTAATTTTTTACATCTCTTACATGTTCATTGTAACGTGTCCTCACAGTACGAGTGGTCTTACCCACGTATTGTAAAGAACAGAGATTACAAGTGAGTAAGTATATAGCAAATTTTGCACCACAGTTGGCATAGAAATCAAGAGGATAAATCTTCTTATTAACTTGACACAAAAAATAATCCTGTTGAAGGATATTAGAACATGCTAAACAGCTTCTTATACCACACTTGAAGCTACCTTTTTTATTTATCCATGTAGTTGGTTGAAGTGTAGTGTCTAATTTTACCAAACTTGGTGACAAAGTTTGTGCCAAAGTTTTAGATTTTCTTGGCACAAATTTACAATTTTTGATGTATGGCTGTAATGTTTCATCTGAATTTAATAGATTAAGATGCTTTTTTATTATTTTAACTACTTCATTATATTGTTGACTGAAGGGTGTGGAAAACACAATAGCATCGTCAAAGTTGGTGTCTAAATCCTGCTTTTTTACATTCATGTTTGTATCTAGATGTTTGACTGTGTTTCTCACATCCTCCAGTTTTTTAGGTTTATAACCCCTTTTAACCAACCTATTTCTTATCTCAATCGATTGTTCCTCATAGATTTCATCAGACCGTGTATTTCGTCTAATCCTTAAGAATTGGGATTTAGGGATGGAATCAATTAGATGTTGTGGGTGTTGTGACTTTGCATGCAGGATAGTGTTGCCTGCAGTAGGCTTTCTGTAAGTTCTAGTAATGATAGAATTATTATTTATTAAAAGTGTCAAATCTAAATAGTTAACTTGTTTCAGACTATATTCTCCTGTAAATTTTAGGTTCATGTCATTATTATCACAATAAGATAGAAATTCACTAAAGATGTTATCATTAAAAGGAATATTAAATATAAAGAGCAAATCATCTATGTAGCGTACATAAAGTGCTATTCTATCACTCCAAATATTGCTCAGTGTATAGAGATATAATTGTTCCCACCACGCTACATAGATATTGGCAAACGAGGGGGCAAATTTCGCCCCATCGCCGTACCACAAGTCTGAATAAAATATTCATTATTAAACAAAAAATAGTTGTGTGATAATAAAAATCTTAACACCTCACAGATTTAGTCTATCTCTGCAGGAGTGTAGAGTGAATCTCTTTGCATAAAATACTTTACAGCTTTAATACCCTGACCCTGAGGAATGGAGGTATAGAGAGAAGCTATATCTATAACTCCCCAAGAAAAATTTGGATACCATTGTATATCCTCCAATGTAAAAAGGAGATGCGAGGTGTCCTGCAGGTAGCTCAACTGTGACCTTGCAATTGGTTGTAAAATGGAATCAAGCCATTCTGCTAAAGGCTCAAATAATGAGCCGATTCCTGCCACAATTGGTCTACCCGGAGGACACCTCGCATCCTTGTGGATCTTGGGTACGTGATGGAATATAGGACAGATAGGATTATCTGGTACTAGTACAGTAACATCTCCTTCATCAAAAATTCCCAAAAGTACACCATCCTTAACTAACTTTTCTAGTTCTCTCTTAAAGATAAGTGTTGGATTCCTATCTAGTTTTTGATATGTCCTATCATTCAAAAGTTGTCTGTATGCTTCATCAAATGCAAGTATATCCCTTTGCACAGCCTTTTGGAATGCATTAATGAGTGGCCCCCTATAATTAGTAGGGTAAAAATTAGAATGATGTTTTTTTGGTTTAGGAAAAGTGGATGATTGATATTGTTGGTTATCATCACTATACATATTGATTAAAGTGGTAAGTGTACATGCTTCTTTGAAATCAATATGCTTGGTTTTGTTAAATTTCTGAGGGTGTGCCACACTACCCGGAGTCAAAACTTCACTCTTTTTATTCAATGCAAAATACCTTTTCAAGGTTAACTTGCGCACAAATTTATTAATATCCAGCAGTGTGGCAAACCCTGAGAAACTTCTAGTTGGAGCAAATCCCAGACCTCTTAAAAGGACATTTCTTTCATTATCATTAAGAATATAGTCCGATATGTTTATAATATTAAGTCCTTGTGTGTCATGACTATCAATTGATTGGACCTCATTAGGACTGTTATCTGAAATTAATGTCCCTTCTTTTTCTTGCTCTTTTCTTCTCCTTTTGTTTTTCCACCGTCTCCTTCTTCTTTGTTTTTTTGATATTTTTGAGGATTTCTTCTTGTCTTTGGTTTGTTCATCTGTAACTCCTCGTCTGCATCCTCCATTGAAGATTCCTGTAAAAAAGAGGAAGAAAGAGAGGGGGAAACAGAAGGAGAAGACAGAGGAGAGAAGGAGCTGGTAGAAACACTTGTACTTCTGGCACTTTCTTCTGAGTCTGTGGATTCTCCCTCGTCGGTACTGAACACCACTTTCTTGTTATCTTTCTTTTTCAATATGGATTTGGGTTGTCCCCCATCTTGCTGTGTCACATTCTGATTTTTATTGCCAGAATTTTTATTGCCCTTTTGACTAAAATTTGAATTCCTTCTATATGAGTTTTGTCTACGCACAGCTGCCCAGTTATATACATGATTTTGTTCATAGTCCTCTTTATCACGCACAAATTTTTTGCCCTATCTTGCAGCCTGCTCTTCATCAAATTTATCTAGGGACTCATCATTAGACTTTTCGTCTCCTTCACTGCCTGTCTGCATGTGCTGTTTTTACATGGAACTTCAATAAAGCATTGTTTTTGTTTTTAACATTCACCGGTTTGGAGTAGTGCCTGCCTATCTTTTCTACTTGTGCATACCTTTGCGGTTTAATCCGCCGCTTTTGGCTACGGCACTCCGGGAGGTCAGGTTAACTTGCCCATTCAGGTTGTTTTTGGGCTTCCGGTTCAGCTTGTCATGGTTGCGGCTTTCTTCACGCTGGAAGTTTAGTAGTGTCCCTGTGCCTTAAAAACTATATAGCAGCAGTTTCTGCAGTGGTATATATTGTTGAAAACACTGTTGCTATATAGTGCTTATTACATTTACACTCTGCTGAGCCTACCTAGGTATGCTTTTCAACTAAACATACAAAGAGAACAAAGTAAATGGGTTAATAGAAGCAAACTTTGGAAGTATTTTTATTTATTTCATGCTCTTACTGAATCATTAAGGTTTAGCTTTAACTTTGCTTTTATTCCATATATTTTAGCACTTGTCATGTATCTCTTCCTCGTGTCTTTTTATCCGTATAAACGGTGAATAAGTTAAAAAGACATAATAGTACATTTGAAATGCACATTAGATGAGCAAAACAAAGCTTCCTTTAAATTGTGTTTACATATCATGGTGCACTAAGCATATGCTGGTAGGCTGTGTGCAAATGCTCCAAGTGCCACTAATGCAAACATACTGCAAAATTGCTTCTAATGAAATTTGAAAGGAATTTCCGATTGACTTTTATATCCATTAAAGAATGGAATACAATATATTTTTATAGAGATTTTACTCTAACAGTAGCAGTGAAAGCACCTGAGGTTTGCCAAAATAGATATCTTAATAATTCCAGTGAAAGATTTATGAGTGCCTGTGGTCCTCTGAAATAATAAAACAACGATTACATAAAATGTGTGAAATGATTTATGGATAAAGCGGAAGGAAGGTGATAATGAAGGAAAACACATCTTAAACTGTAAAACAATAAAACCATTCATATTAACCCACAGCTGTACTAAATGTCAGTATTCTCATAAGGGCCACAGAGAGAATCCACCCATTGGTGTCTATTTATCACAGCTCCAGAATAAACATTGCTTTAGTCTGAACATTCCATTTCACTCCTGATTCTGAAATGCTTATACTTTATCTTTGGCATTTGATTCCCAAGCCTGACATTGGTTGTATCACTTTTGAACTGCAACTTACTGGAATATCTGAAGCAAATAGGGTATGTGTGCCATTTTTTGCTAAATGATTTGGTTTTAGATTATTAAAGGGATATGAAACCCAAACTATTTCTTTTGTGGTTTTGATAGAATTATACCATTTAAAAAAAGTTTTCCATTTACTTCTATAATCAAATTTGCTAAGTTAATTCCCATTATATTCTGTTTTGAAGAGACACCTAGGTAGGCATCTGGAGCACTACGTGACAGGAAATCGTGCTGCCATCTACTGCTCCTGCTAATGGATAACATTCTTGCAAAACTGCTGCCATATAGTGCTCCAAAAATGGGCTGGCTCCTAAGTATACGTAACAACTAGCAGAGTAATTGTACAAGATTATACAATTAAGTATAAAGAGCTTGGGATCTGCGTTAAAGAATAAAGATTCTGCTGATAATATATTAATCATCCAGTTTACATTAGTGAAAAATCAAATGTCATTCATTCCAAATAACTTTATTCAAAATATCTTAAATTTTTTTTTATTTTTTATTTTTTTAAAGAAAAAGCACACATGCACAAATAGCTTAAGCTTGTGTAATTTAAAACACCTTAACCAGCAACAGAGCTGAGACTTCCATTCAAATAGTAAATATAAAGTAAATATAAACCAGCAGTAACTATATCAGACTATGAAAAGCCGTTTCAATACGAGGGCAAGGATTAAGTTATTTTTAAACATTAACATTTTAAGCTAACTGCTGGAATTAATTATTATTATAAGTACGTGGAAGGTCAGTATATGAGCATGGTGAGCAAGTTAAAACAACGGAGAGACAGAGCTACTCCAAAGGACCCCTGACGCGCGTTTCACAAGAACGCTTCCTCAGAGGGGGTGCGGGCAGCCGCTTTTGTGAGTCATTTATTGCCTCATTACTCCCTCCTCACAATATGATAGGAGTAACTCATTAATAGCCGATATGTAATTGGCTTTCAGGACTGTCACTTATACTGTGATAGTCAATCAAAGAGATGCTGTGCGTATAGCCTCTGACGTCAATCGCCGTGTCATATGAGGGCGGGACGGAAAATCATAGGAGGTTGTATTTTTAGAATATGCGACCAATTGAAATCTGATAAACTTCATACTGACAGTGTCATAAGGAGGAGTGGTTCAATCAGCTGTGTTATATTTACCTAGACGCTATTGGCAGATTGTATTTATACGGCCATGGTGTATACAAAACAATGGCAGGCACAGCAAAAGGACAAAGTAACTTATGATATTGTAAATACTTATGTCACTCATGTGATCAGTATAGTACACATAGTTAGTATGACTCTATATGTAATTTACACTGTCATCATACATTTACTTGTCCCACTTGTGTCTGTGTAATATACTCTGACGTAGGTCCCTGTGTCATAGACGGCGGGACGAGAGGACATCAATAATTGTTGTTGGTAAGTTGCCTAACCAATCAGAATGTGATAAGCTTCATACTGACAGTGAAAATGTCACAAAGGCAATTATATAAAAATCCACTGTGTTATATTTGTCTGAATGCTATCGGTAGATCTTAATCAACCATGGTATAATTAAAACGGTGATAAGCACAAAAGAGGAATAAAACAACTCGAGGTATAACAAAAACATGTATAACTATTATGATTGGTACTGCCCAGCTCGTTGATGTAAACCTAGATATAATTTATACTGTCATAATACATTATTAAAGTCATAGCAGGTTATCCCATATATGTTACGTCAATCATACAGCGTAACATCTTTAAATATTATATGAGAGTTCAATTGAATGTTAAGCTGTTTAAGAAGGGGGAAAAATTATTTATGGAAAAATTGAGAAAGTCCCTAAAGAAAAAGTGTCGGATTAATCTTACCCAAGATTAATAACCACTTATAATCCTCAAATGTCATAAGCAATTACAATCATTAATGACCATTGGAGAATATTACAGAATGATCCCATCCTAAATTCTGCAATTGGAAATAACATATCTATAGGATATAAAAGACCTACTAATCTAAAGGATAGATTAGTATCCAACCACTTTGTGAGATCTGCTAAAAGAAAGGATCCAGATCCAGGGATGTATCCCTGTAGTACATGCTCAGCATGTAAGTATGTTCTGAAAACCAAAACCATAACTGAGAAAAGGGCCAAAAATATGAACTAAAATCGCATTTCTCGTGCCGAACTGTAGGAGTGATATATGCACTTTTTTGCTCATGAAAAATGACCTATGTTGGGATGACTACACATGAAGTAAGGGTACGCATCCTAGAACATGCTGATAATATCAAGAATGCTAATAGGGATGAAGCAAGGGGTAAAAAATTAATCACTGTAGCAAAACATTTTCAACAATGCCATAAAAGCGCAACTAAACACCTTAAATATACAGTAATCCAAAAGGTATCCTTAGGGATAAGAGGAGGTGATGTAGAAAAAGCACTGTTTAAAATGGAATGTAAATGGATTTATCTATTAGACTCGGTAAAACCTAATGGTATGAATGATTTTAATCATTTTTTTGTATATCTTTAATGTAATTCACCTTTGAGAATAGTTTTCTCTTTTTCATAATTTTGTACTCACAACTCTTATTACCTTGATTCACATTGTATTTGGATGGGTTGTTCCCATTCCTTCTCACTTCTCTCATTAAATTATTATAGTCTTATTCTCACATATATCCTGTATATATGTTGTAATTGTGCACATTTTGCATATGTGTTTCACATATTATTAATTTTTTTATTTGCACTATATTTTTGTCACCTGCCCACACTTACAATTTTTACACAATTTTTAATAATGGCTATTTTGGTATATTTAATACAATCCTTGCTGACAGTGTTTCTCAATTTTTCCATAAATAATTTTCCCCCCTTCTTAAAGATGATTTACTGACTACTATATGGGGAATATGAACAGCTTAACATTCAATTGAACTCTCATATAATATTTAAAGATGTTACGCTGTATGATTGACGTAACATATATGGGATATATATATGGGATAAACTGCTATGACTTTAACAATGTATTATGACAGTATAAATTATATATAGGTTTACATCAACGAGCTGGGCAGTACCAATCATAATAGTTATACATGTTTTTGTTATACCTCGAGTTGTTCTATTCCTCTTTTGTGCTTATCACCGTTTTAATTATACCATGGTTGATTAAGATCTACCGATAGCATTCAGACAAATATAACACAGTGGATTTTTATATAATTGCCTTTGTGACATTTTCACTGTCAGTATGAAGCTTATCACATTCTGATTGGTTAGGCAACTTACCAACAACAATTATTGATGTTCTCTTATCCTGCCGTCTATGACACAGGGACCTACGTCAGAGTTAATATGTATATTACACAGACACAAGTGGGACAAGTAAGTGTATGATGACAGTGTAAACTACATATAGAGTTATACCAACTATGTGTACTATGCTGATCACATAAGTTACTTTGTCCTTTTGCTGTGCCTGTCATTGTTTTGTACACACCATGGCCGTATAAATACGATCTGCCAATAGCATCTAGGTAAATATAACACAGCTGATCGAAACACTCCTCCTTATGACGTTGTCATTGTTAGTACACATGTGGGATAAGTAAATGTATGATGACAGTGTAAATTACATATAGAGTCATACTAACTATGTGTACTATACTGATCACATGAGTGACATAAGTATTTACAATATCATAAGTTACTTTGTCCTTTTGCTGTGCCTGCCATTGTTTTGTATACACCATGGCCGTATAAATACAATCTGCCAATAGCGTCTAGGTAAACATAACACAGCTGATCGAACCACTCCTCCTTATGACGCTGTCACTGTCAGTATGAAGTTTATCAGATTTCAATTGGTCGCGTATTCTAAAAATACAACCTCCTACGATTTTCCGTCCCGCCCTCATATGACACGGCGATTGACGTCAGAGGCTATACGCACAGCATCTCTTTGATTGACTATCGCAGTATTTGTGACTGTCCTGAAAGCCAATTACATATCGACTCTTAATGAGTTACTCCTATCATATTGTGAGGAGGGAGTAATGGGGCAATAAATGACTCACAAAAGCGGCAGCCCGCACCCCCTCTGAGTAAGCGTTCTTGTGAAACGCGCGTCAGGGGTCCTTTGGAGTAGCTCTGTCTCTCCGTTGTTTTAACTTGCTCAACATGCTCATATACTGACCTTCCACGTACTTATAATAATAATTAATACCAGCAGTTAGCTTAAAATGTTAATGTTTAAAAATAACTTAATCCTTGCCCTTGTATTGAAAGGGCTTTTCATAGTCTGATATAGTTACTGCTGGTTTATATTTACTTTATATTTACTATTTGAATGGAAGTCTCAGCTCTGTTGCTGGTTGAAGTATTTTTAATTTATATTATCAGCAGAATCTTTATTCTTTAACGCAGATCCCAAGCTCTTTATACTTAATTGTATAATCTTGTACAATTACTTTGCTAGTTGTTATTTGCTTTTAGCTTTCATTCTGCGGCAGGTAGTCTTGCTATATATACAATCAGAAATTATTCTAGATATTATTTTTTTACAATAAGTCTCCTGTTTCTAATTTATTCTGCTTCCCCCACCTTATATTGTAACTTATCCTAAGTATACATCCCTGCTTTTCAACAAAAGAAAATTAAGATAAATTGATAACAGAAGTAAATTAGAAAGTTGTTTGGAATGGCATGCTCTGGCTGAATCATTTAGGGCATTTTTTGAGTTTCATATCCCTTTAAAGAGATACAAACAAATGTGCACTAAAGGATATAGTTGCAAAAAATATCCACTGTCTCGTAATCTTCTTCTCCTTTGAAAGACAAAAAGAACTGCAAATGGTGAAGTATGTTTTAAAATACCACATACATATATGACAAGAGCCGTACTCACATTCTATTGAGCTTATAACTTAGCTCTAAACTGTGCACATTCAAGATTAGCCTTCTCAGGCTCAGGGGCAAATATAGGAAATACTGCTCACACGCAGTCTTCTCTTAACATTCGCTCCAAAATAAATTACCAGAATGAGGTAAAAGTTGATACGTCAGGCTTTAAGCTATTTCACAAAACTGCTTCACATGTATTACAGCTCAGCCATTTCCACATAAATACAAACAATACTCGCAGTTCAAAAGTGAGCTCCGCCTTCCCAGTGATGTATGTCAGTAACATCCAACGTACGTTTCACCGACTGGCTTTATAAAGCTGTCCCTTATATATTCCATTGTTAATAGTCATTGGTTAATTAAAAAGTTCAGCGTTATCCACTTTTGGTTCATCCATGAGGACTTTTTACAAAAAGTATTGTATATCTTGCAGGCATTGGGGTATTCTGCAGAGGTATATTATAGTGCAAGCGGACATGATACGATGTAGAGTATCATGTCCACTGCACATCGATAAATGCCGACAGCATACGCTTTTGGCATTTATCATTGCACCAGCAGTTTTTGTGAACTGCTGGTGCAATGCCACCCCTTGCAGATTCGCAGCCAATCGGCCGCTAGCAGGGGGTGTCAATCAGCCTGATCATATTCGATCAGGTTAATTTCTGTCCGCGGGCTCAGAGCAGGCGGACAAGTTATGGAGCAGCGGTTATTAGACCATACGGAGCTTGATAAATTGGCCCCATTGAGTATGGAAATCTTTATGAGAAACTTTGTCATAATCCATATTTATATTATAGCTATGTTAAAAACAATAACCCATTAAGTGGGTTTGAAACTCACATACATAGGTATATCCCTTTAAAGCAATCATCACAAAGGTATATCCCTTTAAAGTGATTATCTTTATATGCACCGCAGAACTGTATTTTGCTTTTGTTTTTTCAATAATACATTTTTTGAATCTGCATGACTGTTGCTTTTGTGTATGAATAGTCTTTCCTACAGAGGATAAAAAGCATATTATGTAACCAAGGTTCTCTCTAGGGAGTGTGGATCAAGGATAATTTTTACACAAAAGCAAGTGGTTTTTAATGTCAATGTAAGCTATATTTTTAGTTCATCAGTGAGTAAATGCATTTGGTTTGGGCACTGGTGTATCATTCTGATATGGGTGGAGAGCAGATAATATGAATATTGATGTGCTGAGTGAAACAAAATGTTTTGAAAAACTTCTTATATGGTTAGTGGAGAGACGTTATCAATCTCCTGCCCATCATAAGCTAAATAAACCTCTTGGCTTTAGTGCAGGAGTCACAGCAAACAGCGTCATGCAGTTAAGCCTTATCATGGTTACGCAGGCTGTCTGTGCCTGGTCTGACTCATGTATTAAAGCTTTGAACGCAGATCTCCTGGGGTTTTACTCATCTAATCTTAGTCCGGCCCTACCTGTTTTGCCACAAGAGGAGCTCTCTGAGTGCTTTTGTAAATATAAACTGGAACATACAAAATGTAACAGGCGAGACATTGTCACCATTTTTTTTTAATTCTATGGAATACAGTTTTTTCATGAACTGAGAAGAGGGGTTGATAGAAAACACATCTTACATAAAAAAGGGGTGTGTTTTTTTCATTATAGACAAGAATCCCAAATGGAATTAATCATAATTGAGACATAAATGTATATTTTTGAAAATATAAATGATTGCCTTTTATTGGGACAGTAAACACCTTGAGACTGTAATTCAAATTCTTAAATATACTTAGCACAACTTTGTAATATACTTCACACATCTAAACCTGTCACACATCTGTCCCTTACTGGCTTCAGTAAATGGTAAGCTTTGGTTTGCTAACAAAATGAGCGTGGTTAGCTTTGTCTACACCAGGGGTCCGATTTATCATGCCCCATATGCATCTTAATGCAGCTGTTTCCACGCGAGCCTTCAGGTCTTAAGACCGCTGCTCCTTAACTCATCTGCCACTTCTGAAGCGGCTGACAGCAATCCGCATACGATCGGGTTGATTGACACCTCCTGCTAGCAGCCGCGAATCTCCAGTTGGGACGGCATTGCACAAGCATTATAAGTGAAATGTTTGTGCAATGATAAATGCCGACAGCGTATGCGGCGGACATGATCTGATAATTCGGCCCCCAGATGTCTGGTTCCTCCAAATAACATAAGTGGGTGGAGGGAGTATGGCTATTTAAAAAACTCTGCAGCAAACCAAGTGTTTATCCATTAAAAAAAAATATCACGATCTTATAATTACAAGGTGCATTCTCTCTAATATACTGTAAAATTTTTACAGCTCACTTCCTCTTATGGTCTGTCTCAATGGTCCAACTCTCCTACTCACAAAGATGGACGTTCCCTTGATCTGATTTTTAGTTATTGATGCAATCTCGCAAACTTCACCAATTCCCCTTTTCCTATTTCTGACCATCATCTCCTCACTTATAACATTGCAACACTTCCTACTGTTCTCACTGCTTCTAACGCTAGTCAAGTCGCTAGATTGGGAACATCTTTCATACTCTCTTAAACCTCTGCTCTCTTCTATCTCCTCCTTTTCCTGTCCTAACCAATCTTTCTGTTACTATAATTTAATTCTTACACCAGTCCTTGACAATTTGGCACCTCCTACCACAGTTTGAAAGTCACACACTGATCATCAGCCCTGACATACTCCTTCGACACGCTACCTACGTGGATGTTCCTGCAATGCTGAGCAACACTGGAGAAAATCCTGGCGTTCAGCTAACTTTCCTCATTACAGGTTGATCTTAAACTCCTACTATTCTGCTCTTAACCTCTCTAAACAGGATTACTTCTCTACTCTGATCTCTACTCTTTCTTCAAACCCAAAACATCTGTTCTCCACTTTTAATACCCTCCTCCCCCACTCCCACCTCCTATTTCCAGCTCTCTCTGAGCTCAAGATTTTTTTTATTTTTTTTATATTTTTATTGAGATTCAAATCAAGGCATACAAACAATATATGTCAGTCTATACAGAGAAATTGTTTCCAGACATGCAATTAACATAATCTAAACAAAATAGACAAAGTATGTTTATATGACCATTTTCAGTAGTATTGGTAAACATAATGTTTGCTAGGCAAACTATGTGCCTTCCAGATGACACCTGAGGCTGCTTTTAGACCTCTTAGTACTATGGCAAACTCTAAGCTACAGAGGGCAACCAGGGACCATAGGAGACCACTCTTTCGTCTCAAGCAGTGAATCTCCATTTTCTAATTTTATGAAATAAGTGTTTGTGTGACAAACTAGGAACATAAAAGCAAACACTGGACTCTTCTGTATTTCTAACTAGCTACAACATAACTTATAAGAAACATGTACGTGCAAAAGGGAGGATTCAGCCTAATACACCATGCAAATTATACATAATAGGAAATACAAATAATAAGCTATATAGTGGCTTTTCAAAATATAGGCAAAAATACTATCAGGAACATAGAAAATAATGGAATGGGTCTTTTATGAATTTGCACGGCTTATGCTGCATGTAAAACACTTGTATCACTTGTCAACATAAGATAGTAGAATGTCTAGCTATTAGCGAGACTGCTTAGGAAAGGTATTGCGCAGTGAGATGGCTGCCCTCAGCAGTTGTGTAGTCATATCCAAAATCAATCATTATTAACGCTATTAGACACCAATAGTAAATAACTATGGGCATAAAACTAGATAATGGAGGATAGCTTTGGGAGTATAAATCTTGACTTGACTGAAATGCCATGCTGTCCCGGCCGCTGGCAGCACGGAAAGTAGTGTAAAAAGTAAAGAAAATACGTCACATATTATATTGAGCTTTGGTTTCATCTGTATCATCTGCTTCACAATCCTTCTTGTATGAGGTAACCAATATAGTAAGACTTCATTCCTTACTTGTGGGAATACAGAACCTGGCCCCCAGGTGGAGGCAAAGACACCCCAGACAAAGGCTTAAATACCTCCCCCTTCTCTCATATCCCAGTCATTCTTTGCCTTTCATCACAGGCAGAGACAATAAGGTCTATCCTTCCCTTAGTCCAGAAGGGACAGTTCATAACCACTATAGATGTAAGGGTTAATTCCTTGTGTATAATTCCCAAGTTTAAACAGCAGTTTTCCTGAACGCAGCTGCAGACCTTTTAAAGGTTTGTACCACAAAGCTATAGTTACTGAAACAATGTATTCAGTAACTACGAATTGCACAGTGGAGTTGATAAAGTAAATGGCAAAATGTAACAAGTATGGTATTACATAATGCGAGTTGAACACATAAGTAAGAAGTCAGCAAGCTAATAATAAGTAATGCCTGTTTAGGTAAAGTGGCAAGGTGGTAATGTTCTCACTATTAACAGATATGCTTAAGTTGGCTGCCACAGCTTATTTGACAGAGTCCAGCACAATAGGAAACGATTTAGCAAGAGAAGCCTCGATCCCACTTACTGTTCTAAATTAGCTCTGGTTCCTTGCTTGACAGAGCAGCTGTTGTGCGTAGAGGTGCGGTATACGACTAAGTACTTTGGAGGCAGAGAGGGTGTTTAGTTGTTTACCGATCACCTGAACGGTTACTGCAGGCGTGGCTGAAGTCGGATCCTTGAGTGACGGGTGACGTCACACGCTGGCGGTCGGACCGCAAACGGCTACATTTTGGCAGTAAAAAGTAAGCGAATTGTAGCTTTGGTATGAGATGGATGTTGTCAGTAATAAGAGTTCTGATATCCAAGGCGAAGGAGAGGCAGATTAACTCAGGATGGCTTGTATGCAAACCCAGTTTGCTGGCTGATGATTTGGGATTTAATTAGCAGACAAGTTCCAACAGGCTTGAAAGCAGCTTGTGCTGCAGAGATTTGTAATCCACAGATAGGTAGGAGAATGAGTAACAATAAAAGTTACTAGATAAATTTCAAATAGCAGAATAGAGCTCAGGAGCTAGCAACTAGCTTAGGAAAAGTAGCAACAATACTAAGCACTAGGAATAGGGCGTAGCTAGCATTTAAAGGGCAGGAAGCATGATGACACAACAGTGGGAGGTAACAGGTAGATTCCTGACATCATTCCCCCCTCAAGAGAGACCACGAAAGTCAAGGAGCAGGACAATCCGGATGATGTCGATGGAAGAGAGACACCTTAAGAGGAGCATGGACATTTGAGGTGGGCTCCCAAGAATCGTTATCGGAAGGGTAACACTTCCAGGCAACGAGATACTGTAGTTGTCCATTGCAGATCCTTGAATCTTTGATTGAAGAGACTTCAAACTCATCGGTAGATGGAAAGGATGCCGGAGGAGGACCAATGGTGTCCCGGGACCTCATATTTTTGCATGGTTTCAGTAGAGATATGTGGAAGGTAGGGTGAATCCTGATGGTAGGTGGTAATTCCAGAGTAACAGCATTCTCATTGACAATCCGGCTTATCCGGAAAGGACCAATAAACAACCCACCCAACTTCTTACTGGGGATTCTGAGTTTTAGGTTTCTTGTTGATAACCACACATAATTACCGATCTCGTATGATGGAGCCGGCATTCTACGCAGATTGTAGTAATGCATCTGCTTTTCTTGAGCGGTAGCAATGTTATGTTTTAGGTTATCAAAATTTTGTCGAAGATTAGCAGCGAAGTCGTTTGCAGTGGGACAATCTGTTAAACTGGGATTTGGAGAGCCTGATGTAGGATAAGGGGTAGGATGGAAGCAATAGTTAGCGAAGAAAGGTGAGCACTTGTTGGATGAGTTTTCTGAATTGTTGAACGCAAATTCTGCCATTGACAAATAGGACAGCCATTCTTCCTGTTGATATGAACAAAAGCAACGAAGATATTGCTCCAACCATTGGTTAGCCCTCTTCACCTGTCCATTTGTTTGTGGGTGGAAGGACGTTGAAAACCGATGGTCGATCTGGAGAAGAGAAGTTAAGGATCTCCAGAAGCGAGAAGTAAATTGGGTCCCTCGATCCGAAGTTAAGATCTTAGGGAAGCCATGGAGTCGAACTACATTTTCTAGGAATAGTTTCGCTGTTTACGATGCTGTTGGTAATTTGTTATATGGTACGAAATGAGCCATTTTGGTGAAGAGATCAATAACAACCAAGATTGTGTTCATTCCAGAAGATCTTGGAAGATCCACAATGAAGTCCATTGAAACGTGAGTCCAAGGGTGTGATGGAATGGGCAATGACATGAGGTAACCCACAGGATATGACTTGGTACTTTTGGAAGTAGCACAGACAACTGGAGACATGTTCTTTAATAGCTTTTGACATAGATGGCCACCAGTAATTCCTTGTAAGGGTTTCCAAAGTTCTTCTTTCTCCAGGATGGCCTGCAAGAGGAGATTCATGGTGTAGATTCAATAAAGTTAATCTCATACTCTGTGGTACATAAATTTTTCCCTAGTGAAACAACAAACCATCCCTATCGGACTGTAAGTCATGATGTGTTAGTTCCTCATCTGTGCCGTACGCATCCTTGATTGATTTTGTGAGGTATGAGGTTACTCCTATGAACCTTTCTGCAGGGAGTACAGAGGTGGACTCAGATTGATACTCAGGAGGTTGATCTTTCCTTGACAAGGCATCAGCCTTCCCATTTCTGGAAGATGGTCTATAAACTATATGGAAATTGAATCTGGTGAAGAAGAGACACCAACGTGCTTGTCTCGCAGACAATGTTTTGCTGTTTTAGAGGAAAGCGAGATTCTTGTGATCCGTGTATATGATGATGGGGAGTCTAGTACCCTCTAATAGATGTCTCCAATTTTCCAAAGCCTTTTTAATTGCCAGCAGTTCTTTCTCACCAATAGGGTAGTTTCTTTCTGAAGAACTGAGAACTTTTGAAAAGAAGGCGACAGGGTGCATGGGTTCTGTAACCCCAGACTTTTGAGATAGAACTGCTCCTAAAGCGAAGTCAGAAGCATCCACTTCAAGAATATACTGATGTTCGGAATTAGGGAAGCGGAGAATAGGTGCTGAGGTGACCTTAGTTTTCAAGAGATCAAAAGCTGAAGCAGCGTCTGAAGTCCAGTGGAACTTATTTCGAGTACTTGTAAGTTGAGATAGAGGTTTCGCAATCTTTGAGAAATCCTTCACAAACTTTCTGTAGTAATTTATGAAGCCTAAGAATCTTTGAAGTTCTTTCCGAGTCTTTGGTGTCTGCCAATTTCTAACGGTCTCCACCTTTTCCTCTTGCATGCTGATTCCTTTAGGTGAGATGTTGTAACCCAGGAAAGAAATTGTATTTGTGTGGAATTGACATTTCTCAAGTTTGGCATACAATCTGTGTGTTCGTAAGCGTGCAAGGACTTGCCGTACATGTTTTACATGGGCATCAACGGATCCAGAATAAATAAGGATGTCGTCAAGGTATATGACTAAGCAGACATCAAGAAGATCGCAGAAAACGTCATTGATAAAGTGTTGGAAAGTTCATGGGGCATTACAGAGCCCGAAAGGCATAACCAGGTACTCAAATAGACCATACCTGGTCCTGAAAGCCGTCAACCATTCATCTCCCTCGCGTATTCTCACAAGGTTGTATGCACCTCTTAGGTCTAATTTAGTAAAGATGGTTGCATCCTGTAGACGCTCTATGAGCTCAGGGATCAGCGGGAGCGGGTAACGGTTCTTTATTGTGCGTTGATTAAGTTCTCTATAATCTATGATGGGCCGTAGAGAACCATCTTTGTTTTTAACAAAAAACATACCAGCACCCGCTGAAGATGTGGAGGGTCGAATGAAGCCTTTGCGAATGTTTTCCTCAAGATACAGTTTTAGATGTTCAAGTTCCGGTGTGGATAATGGGTAGAGACGTCCAAATGGAATCGAAGAACCTGGTTTGATGTCAATTGGGCAGTCGTAGATACGATGTGGGGGTAGTGATTCTGCCTCTACTTTACTGAAAACATCACTGAAGTCGGAGTACTCTTCAGGAAGTTGAGGTACATCTGAAGGGAGTGAAAGAAGGGAGTGTTTAGTTAAACAGTGTTGCTGACAGTGGGCTGAGGTCAAATTTACCTGCAATGATAACCAATCTATCTGAGGCTGATGTTTCTTGCACCAGGACACTCCTAAAACTAAAGGGAAAATTGGTGAAGGTAAAACATCGAATTCTATCAATTCAGCATGACCTTGTGATGTAGTTAGTAATAAAGGTATGGTCTGATGAGTGACAGGACCACTAGCAATAGATGAACCATCAATGACACGAATGGCAACAGGGGAATGCTTAATCACACATGGTATTTTATTTAGTTTAACAATGGATAAGTCAATGAAGTTTCCGTAGGTGCCAGTATCTATGATGGCCTCAGTTTGTAGTTTTCGGAGGTCCCACTGCAAAGACATAGAAAGTTTACAGTAATTGTGAGGAACTTTAGAAGCTGGTAATGTTGATAATGAGTTGCACTTACTTTTCTTAGATTTTAGAAGGAGGGGACAGTCGGTCACTGTATGTGAAGAATTTGCACAGTACATGCAAAGCATGTTCAATCTCCTGCATGTCCTCTCCTGTAGTGTCAGTGGAGCTCTTGCTAAGCCAACCTCCATAGGTTCTGGAGCTGTTCTTGTGGGTGTCATGGAAGATGTTGAAGATTGTATTGGTTTAACAACAGAATCATAGTGACCTCTTTCTGACCTCCTCTCTCTTGATCTCCTGTCAATCTGAATGATTAGAGACATCAGATTTTCGAGTGTCTTGGGTAGTTCAACACGGGCCAATTCATCTTTAATGTTGTCAGCAAGCCCCAATCTGAACTGATTACGAAGAGCTATGGGATTCCATTGTGAGTCACGTGCATACTGCTTGAATTCTGTAATATAATCTTCCACGACAAGTTTTCCTTGTCTCAGATTATGCATGGAAGTCTCAGCAGATAATTGAGCATCAGAATCCAGGTATAATTCATCCATATGGGTGAATAAATCGTCAAGTGAGCCTAGTATGGGTTGATTGGTTTCGAAGGTGGCGTCAGCCCATACTCGGGGTTCACCCCTGAGAAAAGATATGACTGTGAGTACTTTTACTCTTTCAGTACAATAAGTTTTCAGTTTTAAACCAAATAAAAGCTGGCAAGCTGTCTTGAACTGACGATATTGCTTCCTATTGCCAGAAAAGGGTTCTGGGAGCGAGACAGTGGGTTCAGGTATGGACTCTGGTTTTGGTGACAAAGAATCTCTTATAATCCTTCTTAGGGATTGGTTCTCAATCTCAAGTTCCCTGAGAGCAATTCCCATTTGATCGACTCTTTGAGATAAAGAGTAAACAATTTGGGGCAGGTCTGCTGGTTCAGACATCTTTGGGCTTAGTATTCTGTAAGGGTTAATTCCTTGTGTATAATTCCCAAGTTTAAACAGCAGTTTTCCTGAACGCAGCTGCAGACCTTTTAAAGGTTTGTACCACAAAGCTATAGTTACTGAAACAATGTATTCAGTAACTACGAATTGCACAGTGGAGTTGATAAAGTAAATGGCAAAATGTAACAAGTATGGTATTACATAATGCGAGTTGAACACATAAGTAAGAAGTCAGCAAGCTAATAATAAGTAATGCCTGTTTAGGTAAAGTGGCAAGGTGGTAATGTTCTCACTATTAACAGATATGCTTAAATTGGCTGCCACGGCTTATTTGACAGAGTCCAGCACAATAGGAAACGATTTAGCAAGAGAAGCCTCGATCCCACTTACTGTTCTAAATTAGCTCTGGTTCCTTGCTTGACAGAGCAGCTGTTGTACGTAGAGGTGCGGTATATGACTAAGTACTTTGGAGGCAGAGAGGGTGTTTAGTTGTTTACCGATCACCTGAACGGTTACTGCAGGCGTGGCTGAAGTCGGATCCTTGAGTGACGGGTGACGTCACACGCTGGCGGTCGGACCGCAAACGGCTACACTTTGGCAGTAAAAAGTAAGCGAATTGTGGCTTTGGTATGAGATGGATGTTGTCAGTAATAAGAGTTCTGATATCCAAGGCGAAGGAGAGGCAGATTAACTCAGGATGGCTTGTATGCAAACCCAGTTTGCTGGCTGATGATTTGGGATTTAATTAGCAGACAAGTTCCAACAGGCTTGAAAGCAGCTTGTGCTGCAGAGATTTGTAATCCACAGATAGGTAGGAGAATGAGTAACAATAAAAGTTACTAGATAAATTTCAAATAGCAGAATAGAGCTCAGGAGCTAGCAACTACCTTAGGAAAAGTAGCAACAATACTAAGCACTAGGAACAGGGCGTAGCTAGCATTTAAAGGGCAGGAAGCATGATGACACAACAGTGGGAGGTAACAGATAGATTCCTGACAATAGATCTGAAGGATGCTTACCTTCATGTTCCAATCCACAGAGAACACTTTCAGTTCCTAAGGTGTGCCTTCCTGGAACAGCACTTTCAGTTTATTGCTCTTCCGTTTGGCCTAGCCACTGCCCCAAGAATTTTCACAAAGGTTCTGGGGGCTCTCTTAGCCATGGTCAGAACCCAGGGCATTGCAGTAGCACCTTACTTGGACGATATTCTGGTACAAGCACCATCCTTTCATCTAGCGTAAGAACATTTGGAATCTCTTCTCTCACTTCTTCGATCCCATGAATGGAAGATAAACTTGTAAAAGAGTTCTCTTATTCCAAGCACCAGGGTAGAATTCCTAGGCACTATAATAGACTCACTAGTCATGAGGATATTTCTTTCAGACCAGACGCTGCAAGCTGACTTCAGCATGTCTTGCCCTCCGGACCTCCTCAAGGCCCTCTGTGGCGCAGTGTATGGAGGTGATTGATCTCATGTTGTCCTGCATGGACATAATTCCCTTTGCCAGGCTCCATCTCACACCGTTACAACTGTGCATGCTGAAACAGTGGAATGGCAATCATTCAGATCTGTCTCAACAGATCTCTCTGGACAACCGGTCAAGAGAATCGCTCTCTTGGTGGCTCTGTCCAGGTCTCGGGACATCCTTTTTAAGACCATCCTGAGAGATTGTGACTACAGGCGTAGGTCTCTCAGGATAGGAAGCCGTTTGGGGAGCCAAGAAGGCTCAGGGCCTTTGGTCTTGGGAGGAGAGCTCTCTTCCGATCAACGTTCTGGAACTTCAAGCAATCTTCAATGCTCTGAGGACTTGGCCCCGTCTGGGTTTGGCCCCTTCTGGGTTTGTCCCAGTTTATCAGATTCCAATCAGAAAATATCACCTCAATGGCTTACATCAACCACCAGGGAGAAAGGAGGCGCTCCCTAGCAATGAGGGAGGTATCTTGGATTATGGAGTGGGTGGAGGCCCACAACTGTTCGCTGTCAGCGATCCACATTCTGGGTGTGGACAACTGGGAAGAGAATTTTCTCAGCAGGCAATCCATTTATCCCGGGGGAATGGTCTCTCCATCCCAAGGTGTTTGCGGAAATATGCAACATGTGGGGGACTTCGGAGATAGATATCATGGCGCCCCATCTCAATACCAAGCTTCCCAGGTATGGGTCGAGATCAAGGGATCCTCAGGCGGAGCTAATAGATGCATTAGTGGTGCCTTGGAGGTTCATTCTAATATGCCTTTTTTCGCCATTACCTCTCCTTCCTCGAGTAGTGGCCCGCATCAAGCAGGAGCGGGCATCAGTGATACTGATTGCTCCAACATGGCTGTGAAGGATGTGGTTCCCGGATCTAGTGGGGATGTCTTCATCTCCTCCATGGAGGTTACCTTGTCACAGGGATCTGCTGGAACAAGGTCCTTTTGTTCATCAAAATCTAGATTCTCTGAGGCTGACTGCGTGGAGATTGAACGCTTGGTCTTAGCCAAGAGAGGTTTCTCTGAGTAAGCCGGTTACTTGTCGCATCTATCATAAGGTGTGGAGGACCTATTTATTCTGGTGTGAAGAGCATGGATTCCCCTGGCATAAGGTCAGGGTTTCCAGGATTCTTTCCTTTCTCCCGGATGGTCTGGAGAAGGGCCTTTTTGCTAGCTCCTTTAAGGGACAGATTTCTGCCTTACCTGTTTTACTGCTCAAGAGGCTCACTGAGCTTCCAGATGTTCAGTCTTTTATTCAGGCTAGAATCAGGCCTGTGTTTAGATCTAGTGCGCCTCCTTGGAGTTTAAATATTGTTCTTAAAGTTTTGCAGAAGGCTCTGTTTGAGCCTATGCATGTAGTTGACATTAAATTACTGTCTTGGAAGGTTTATTATTCTACTGGCTATTGCTTTGGTGCACAGAGTCTCTGAGATGGCTGCCTTGCAATGTTAGCCTCCTTACCTAGTATTTCATGCTGATAAGGCTGTTCTTCGTACTGGGTTAGGTTTTCTCCCTAAGGTCTTTTCAGATCACAACATCAATCAGGAGATTGTGGTTCCTTCCTTGTATCCTAATCCTTCTTCTTCGAAGGAACGGTTAAACATTTTTGCTTCGGCTTAAGCAGCTTTTGGGAGAAATGTTTTGCAGGCTGTGGTGCCCTTAGAATAGGGTCCGCCTCCCTTTTTTTTTTTTGCCCTACCATTCATTCAGTGTCCTCTGGAGTTTGGGTATATGTTTCCCACAAGTAAGGAATGAAGCCATGGACTCTCCTCATATTAAGAAGGAAAACATAAATTATGCTTACCAGATAATTTCCTTTCCTTCTGTATGAGGAGAGTACACAGCCCCCGCCCGTATTCTCCGATGGGCGTTCCTAAATTTTGTTTTGTTCTTCTGGCACCATTTATACCCTGATATTTCTCCTACTGTTCCTTGTTTCCTTGGCAGAATGACTGGGATATGACGGAAGTGGGGGAGGTATTTAAGCTTTTGACTGGGGTGTCTTTGCCTCCTCCTGGTGGCCAGGTTCTGTATTTCCACAAGTAAGGAATGAAGCCATGGACTCTCCTCATACAGAAGGAAAGGAAATTATCTGGTAAGCATAATTTATGTTTTTTGGCTTGTCAGCAACATAAGACATTTATATAATCGTTCAGCTTCTCAGATCGATAGACCTTCATAAAGAGACAGTCTAAGGCATTTAAATAGCATCTTTCTCTCTAAAGTTGGATGGATTCCTGTCAGGGGCAATAAAGTTACTCACAGTATAGCCAATCAAAAATGTGAATGCTATTAATGTGAGGAATGTCTGTACTTTCATCCAATTCCGGATTTGACTTGAAATCTATATCGACTCACAGCATTCCAGGCTAGGATATCCGTAGGAATTTTTTAGTAAAAGCTGGGAATGAGGAGAAGGTACCGCTCATCTGCTCTGTGGGCTGATATACCAATAAATGTCCAGCCATATTAGTATGAGGTGAAGGCTGTAGTTCAAGGCGTAGCGGAATCCATATAGCTATCGATATGTCTTACCAGTGTCTCATGATCGTAAGTCCACCTCTCCACATCTCAGTGCTACTGTAGGTATGAAACAGATTTCTTATTCAGGTGGGGATTCACGGGCCGTCATTTTCAACTAGCATTCCACTAATGTCAATTCCGGGTTTAACTGGTTGTATATTTAGTAATGGGGAACATGTCTGGTCCGCAGTTAGCTGTATTATAGATGCAGGGTCAGGGTGGAAAGTAGTTCTCATCGTCGGTCTTGTTATCACTCCAAAGATCTCCAATTCTATAGGTCCGCTATCTAGTTGGCATGTGAGAACATTTTCTGGGGTTACCGCTCTGCATCTCCATATTATCAGCCCCCTTCCATGCCGCCAGTCGTGAAAAATGACTACATAGTATGCAGTCTAGTGCCTCCAGCAAAGTAGGATTCAAATGTTCCATCATGTAGCTTCAAAGATACTATTTCTTCAGCACAAATGGCTGGTTAGCCTGATTCATCAGGGAGATGGGGAGGAGATGGAGGTTCAGGCCATTATCAGGCCTCCGCTGTGTATCTCATAATTGGCTGTCTACTGGGCCGAAATCTATTATAAGAATTGCTTAAATCAGCTCCACAAGTATTGATTGTCACCATGTTGCTGGGGAGAGACTTGGTATGTGGAATAAAGGAGTGATAAACAGCAGTTTTAACAGCTCCTCCATTCAGTCATAATTAAGAAGCAGCCATCTTGGTCACTGGTCAGACCTGCCCCCTCCTCAGCTCAAGATTTTGCTAACCACTTCACTAAAAAAATTGATTCAATCAGAAACCGATGTTTGCTAATATCCAAAACCCACAAAGCTACAGATATAGCTCTTTTGCCCCTACTACTGAGGAAGAAGTTTCTGCCCTTATACCTCACTACCTGTCCCCTTAATCCCATCCCCTCAAAACTACTGCCCTCCCTCTCTCCTACTCAAATCTTCACACATTTTTTAATCTCTCCCTCAGCACTGGTATATTTCCTTCATCTATTCTTGGTTCCCTTCATTTTTCAAAGTATACATCATTCTTAGGTTCCTTAATAAAGTCCCATGGGTTTCAATATCATTTGCTTGTTGATGATACCCAAATCTACCTCTATGCACCAGACCTATCCCCTTCCACGTGTCACTAACTTTCTTTCTAATATTTTATCCTGGATGTCCTCTCACTACCTTAAGCTAAATCTCTCCAAAACTGAGCCCCCCCCCCCATTTTAAAATCTCTACCTTGCCAACTTTCTATAACTGCTGATAATAACATCATTACCCCAACCTCATATGCCCAATGTCTTGGGGTCACACTTGAATCAGATCTCTCTTTCACCACCCACATCCAGTCTTTGGCCAATTCCTACCGCTTTCACCTTAAAAACATTTTCAAAATGTACCACTTCCTCACACAAAACACTCAACTCTCTCTAATCATTTACAGCCTTGACTATTGAAACTCCACCCTCTCCAGTCTCCCTAGCTGCCTCTGTCCCTCCCGTCCCCATCGCTCTGCTCATGACCTCCTTCTCTCCTCCTCTCTTGTTACCTCCTCACATTCCTGCCTACAAGACTTCTCCAGATTGATCCCAATCTTGTGAAAATCTCTGCTTCGCTCCAAAAGACTCTCCCCTAGTTTTCAAACTTTCAAATGCTCTTTAAAGGCTCTACTGTTCAGGTATGCATAAAATATACACTAACATTTTCTTATCTTAGTTCCTCTCCTCCTTTTGTCATCCCCTTGAACCCCCTTAGCATGCAAGACTACAAGCCCTGCTGCTTTGTAGATCACGTTCATGAGAGCTGATTTACAACAGTGCAACTCTTGGCAGAGCCCTCTATCCCTTTGTCTCCCATAATTGTTGCCTTGCATATTAGATCAATTTTTATAGTGCTGCTGAATCTGTTGATGCTCTACACATAACTGATAATAATAATAATAGTAGTCTCCCTTGTCTTCTGTCATTCTGCCTAGGCACCCTCTGTTGGAGCTTTGTGAATTACAATTAACTATCCAGTAGGAACATTTATCAGCTGACTTTATAAGCCTCAATGGTGTGAGGTTAGTGTATACAGACCTTATGCAGTGGGTTTTTAATTCTGACCATTGGCTTGTCTATGGATTCTTCTTGTCTGCTACCTGGCTTTGACCACCTAGGCTGTCTGTGTCCTTGAATCTGCTGTAATCTTTCCTGGTAATCTTCTGACTGTGTGTTTACAGTATTGTCTGTTTTCACCACCTACAACCTATATCAGCTGTACACTATAAATTAAAAAAAAAATACACTATGGCCTTGACTTACTTGTGAATGCCATTTCTAAATTAAACATAAAAATGAACTTTTATTCAAAACATATAAAATGGCAATTAATTTAAAAGCTGAACTCAGTGTTTTCTTAGACTGTGTATTGTATTGAGTAACAATAAAAATAATTTGTCCAACTCAGGTGGCTGCGTATTATTTTGATATCTAACACGGTGTCATTATCTTAATATGTGCATTAATCTATTCACTTCCGGTTATATTAACCAAATGTTAAAAATATGAATAACTAGGAAAAATATATTTTAAGAGTCAAATTTCAAACACCTAGATTACAAGTTTTGTGCTATAGAGGGTACTTAACGAAGGCAACAAAAGTTGCGTTATTTCACCCTCCATAGCGATGCCATTATGAGTTTTAGAAAAGCCGGCTTGTGCGTGCGATATGGTTGCGTTGAGCTCCATACCGCACAAAATACAAGTGCTGCCTTGACGTGCTCATGCACACTTTCCCCATAGACATCAATGGGGAGAAAGTGTTAGTTTTTTTTCTAACACCTGAAGCGCGGAATGAAAAGCTCCGTAACGCAGCCCTATGGATGTCTTTGGGAGAAAAAAAAAGTTACGTTTAAACCTAACACCCTAACATAAACCCCACGTCTAAATACCCCTAATCTGCTGCCCCCAACACTGACACCTACATAATGTTATTAACCCCTAATCTGCCACTCCCGATATCGCTGCCACCTAAATAAATCTATTAACCCCTAATCTACTGCTCCCGTTATCGCTGCCACTATACTAAAGTTATTAACCCCTATTCCCCCACTCAACAACATCGCCCACACTATAATAAAGATATTAACCCATATTCCACCGCTCCCGACATCGCTGCCACTAAATAAAGTTATTAACCCCTAAACCTCTGGCCTCCCACATCACGACAACCTAAATTAAATTATATTAACCCCTAAACCTAACCATAACCCTAAACCTAACCGTAACCCTAAACCTAACCGTAACCCTAACCCTAACACCCCCTAACTTTAACATAATTAAAATAGAGCTAAATTAAAGTTACAATTATTAACTAAATAATACCTATTTAAAACTAAATACTTACTTACCGGTGAACTAAAACCAAAGCTAGCTACATTATAACTAATAGTTTTATTGTAGCTAGCTTAGGCTTTATTTTTATTTCACAGGTAAGTTTGTATTTAGTTTAACTAGGTAGACAAGTTAATACATAGTTATTAAAAATTTACTAACTTCCTAGCTAAAATAAATACAAACTTACCTGTGAAATAAAACCTAAGCTGCCTTACACTAAAACCTAACATTTTCAAAAAATAAAAAAACATACCATTACAAAAAATAACAAACAAAATTATCCAAAACAATAAAAATTATTCCTATTCTAATACCCTGTTTAAAAAAAAATAACCCACCCCAAAATAAAAAACCCTAATCTATAATAAACTACCAAGGGCCCTTAAAAGGGCCTTTTGTAGTCCATTGTCCTAAAGATAACAGCTCTTTTCCTACAAAAGAAAAACAAACACCCCTAACAGTATACAAACCCCACCCCCCAGACCCACAAAATAAAAATAAAGTAAAACCTAATCTACCCATTGCCCTGAAAAGGGCATTTGCATGGGCATTGCCCTTAAAAGGGCATTCAGCTCTTTTGCTGCCCAATAAAAATAATAAATGGCTATTCTAAAAAAAACAAAAAACACCAAAACGGGATAAAAAACATTACACAAAATAACAAACAAATTATCCAAAATAATAACAATTATTCCTATTCTAATACCCATTTAAAAAAACACCCCAAAAAAAAAGAAACCTAATCTATAATAAACTACCAACAGCACTTAAAAGGGCCTTTTGTAGGGCATTGCCCTAAAGAAATCAGCGCTTTTTCTAAACAAAATACAAAGACCCACTAACATTACAAACCCCCACCCACCCCCCAAACCCACAAAATAAAAAAAACGATAAAAAAAAACCTAATCTACCCATTGCCCTGAAAAGGGCATTTGTATGGGCATTGCCTTTAAAGGGGCATTCAGCTCTTTTTCTTGCCCTTAAAAGATCATTTAGCTCTTTTAAGAAATGCCCAAAACCTAATAAAAATAAATAAATAAAAAAACACCCCAAAAAACCTAACACTAACCCCTCTTTAGGTACTCACAGTTGCTGAAGTCCCGCTTGAAAGATCTTCATCCTGGCGGCTCCATCTTTATCCATCGCAGGACCGGCATCTTCTTCATCCCTGCGGAGGAGTCGATGAGCGGAGGCGGAGGTCCAGGCGAAGGTCCAAGGCGGAGTTAGGGGGTTGTTAGGTTTAGGGGTTAATAGGTTTATTTAGTGGTAGTGATGTGAGAGGCCAGAGGTTTAGCGGTTAATAACTTTATTTAGTGGCAGCGATGTCCAGGAGCGGCGGAATAGGGGTTAATATATTTATTATAGTGTGGGCAATGTTGGGGTGTGGGGGAATAGGGGTTAATAACTTTAGTATAGTGGCGACGATGTCGGGGAGCGGTAGATTAAGGGTTAATAACTTTAAAATAGTGTTTGCGATGCGGGAGGGCCTCGGTTTAGGGGTTAGTAGGTAGTTTATTGGTGTTAGTGTACTTTGTAACCCTTAGTTATGAGTTTTATGTAACAGTTTTGTTGCGTAAAACTCATAACTACTGCACTCAGATGGCGGTACGGATCTTGTTGTTATAGGGTGTAACGCAAGTTTTTTAGCCTCATCGCAAAACTCGTAATGGCAACGCTATGGGAATCCCATGAAAAAACGTAATTTTTACGAATGCGGGACTGACGTTGCGTTACAGGCTAAAAGGCTTGTGGTACAGCTTTACCGACAAGACTCGTTTAAACACGAACGCACAACTCGTAATCTACTTGAAGGTCAATAAACCTTTTAAGTAAAATGTAAAGACATGAGTAAAAATAAAAGTATTCCCTTTAATTAAATCTGGTATATTGTAAGAGACACCAGTAGAGATAAGTGATATTATAATATTCAACATATTAGATATACCATATAATTGCCCTATCTGTCCCTGTGATAAAGAATTTAGTGTTGTCTTAGATATTGTGCCACATCTATTCTACCCAGTGTTGGACAGTATTATTATCTAGGGGTTTGGATAATTGGTGTGCCAACCAGTTGCTAAGTGGGAGTTGTTGGATAATTGATGTTTTAGCTAGTTGCTGGGTGGGAGTTTTGGGATAAGTCAGGTTGGAGTCACTTCCTGTGTATATAAATATGAGGAAGATGAATATTCACTTTTAAAGACTTTCTATTTTGTGTGTATTCATAGAAGATAAAGATCTGTTCTCCGGTACTTTGTTAAAAATAAATCTCCTTACCCATTTTATAGAAAGAAAGATGAATCACCAGTAAATTTAGAAACCATTTAAAGATTTAACTTTCTTTGGTGTTAATTGGACCTTTGCTGTTGGTAACGTAATGTTGTAATAACTTACTGAGTCTTTTTTAAGTCAGATAGACAATACAATTTTAAACAACTTTCCAGTTTACTTCCATTATCTAATTTGCTTAACTCTTTGGCATCCTTTGTTGAAGAGGCAGCAATGCACTACTGACAAAGCTAGCTGAACACATAGGTGAGCCAATAGAGGCACACATGTGCAGCTACCAGTCAGCAGCTCCTGAGCCTACCTATTTATAATTTTAACAAAGGATACCAAGAGAACAAAACAAATTAGATAATAGAAGAACATTGGAAATTAGTTTAAAAACACATTCTCCATCTGAATCATGAAATTAAACATTTGGGTTTCATGTCCCCTTAATATGATTTTGTGAATTTTAAAATTAGCATTTTTAAAAAATCCAAGCGTTATCATAATTACAAACAACTAATGATCAAGTTATTCCTTGTGCAAAAGTTTTATGGTTTTAAAAGTTTTAATGGAAGAACAAATAAAATGTATATGTTGGAACTGATAAACCATTAAAAGGATGAAAAAAGGAACAGTAAAGTCAAAATGAAACTTTCATTATTCAGATAAAACATGCAGTTTGAAACAACTTTACAATTTTCTTCTAATATCTCATTTGCTTCATTCTCTTGGTATCCTTTGTTGAAGAGTACAATTTGGTAAGCTCGGGGGGAACAACACACCGATCGGGAACTATCTAAACACATTGGGTGAGCCAACATAAAGGAGCAAATATGCAGAGCCACCAATCACCAGCTAGCTCCCAGTACTGTATTCCTGCTCCTAACAAAAAGACAAAAGGGTTAACTGCGCAAAAAAGGAAACTATTAAACCTGTGATGATAAAGAGGAAACTCCCAACCTCAATTAGTAAAGTGATTTGGAAAGAATATATATGGACTCTGGGAGGAGACCATAAAATTCAAAAACACAGGCGCTAAACAGCTTAAAATAGAAAGTGTATATAAAAAATGTGTATAAAAAAGTGATTTTCGAGCATATAACGCTATCTATATATGCAGATAGTGACACCCAGTGTGGATTGGTTCAACAAAGGAAGTGTAAACAATAGTTATATATAAAAAATATATTTAATTACATAATAAATAAAAATGATTTACACACATAAAAAAGCGCTGATCAGGCGCGAAATTGAAGTGTAGTATACATATTGGCAACAATGTAATACAAATAATAAAACAATGTGAAAAGTTTAATTAATTTTCCAGTTGAGATTCGATGTGATGATATTTCCAAATGGCCCAAATTTCGAAGAAGGATTTAAATCTTCGATAGGAGCTGGAACGAGATGAGGAAGACCAATAAACGACAGAAAAGGCAACAAAATAAGGTTTTCACTTTTACTTACACCGGAGATCGGTAGTTGAATCCTGTATGTTCCTTTCAGTGGCGTAAAACTCCAAGCCGCAGTGGGCAGCGAAAATCAATCCAGCAGAGAATATGCAAACACCTTTGCACAGGTAACTGGAAAACTGCACCTACGGAGGCTGGAGAGGGACAAGAGAAGAACAGAAAAGAGCAACGCGTTTCAACCCGTAAACCGGGTCTTTTTCAAGCTCCCAACAGATAGAGAAATGTCTTATATATAGCCGATACAATTAGGCTATTGGTTAATTCGCATTAGTGGGCGTATGTATTCCAAGGTAGTTTACCAGCCGTAATATTTGTGTATCACAGCTCACTCGATACTTTAACATATATTGTATCAATAAACAACTATTATTGTATCAAAAAACAACTGTATGTATACATATATGCCTCTATTTAGGAAGCACAACTCTGGTTGTATCCAATCCACACGGAGGACTCTCTGACCATATATAAAAGATCAAGCTCTATGTAAAAAACTACTTATAAAAATATGGAATATAATTGTGCATATATAAAATTGTTAGAAAAAATGAAATCCATAAAAATATATACAAAATATATATATATATATAAAAAATAGGCTCATAATATAAATTTTAATAGTTTGGAAGAATATAAAATATATAAAAAATATATATATAAAGATATACTTATATTAGTGACATATAAAAAAAGGTATATTTTGAGGAGGAACAGCAGATGACCCTAGAAGGATACATTGAAAATTTAGAGTTGAAAATTGAAAAATGTAAAATGTGTATATGAGCTAGATATATAGAATAGGAGGTCAATCTTTTAGGAAACAGCCAATGTCAAAATCGACATTCAGACCTAGTGGATGTAACGTTTTTAGATCGAAGATCCATTTGCTTTCTCTTTTTAAAAGATCATTAATTATATTTCCTCCTCTCCATTTCTTTTTTACTTTTTCTATTCCGAGAAAGGAGAAATAGCCTAGATTCCCATTATTACACATCCCAAAATGTTTGGCAATTGGTAGGTCTTTGTTTCTTTTTAATGTGAAATTTTCTATAGACCACATATGTTCTCTAATACGCGTACGTAGGGGTCTTGAGGTCTCACCTGTATATTGTAGACCACATTTGCACTGAATGATGTAAATGATATTGCTATCTGAGCATCTAATGAGATCTTTTATCTTGTATGATTTTCCTGTTACATTTGATTTAAACTCTCTACATTTAGTTGAGTGTTCACAAGACTTACAGGTTAAACAGGGATAAAAGCCTAAAAGGCTATTACCCTTTATGTCTAATTGATTAGCACTATTCACAGAACTATTGGTGTTATGTGTTGGTGCCAAAATGGTCTTAAGATTTTTCACTTTTTTGTACACTACTTGCGGTCTCGGTGGAAGGACAGGACCTAGTATTTCGTCATTTTTAAGTAACTTCCAATGTTTGTTCAAAATCTTCTCTAGTAAATATTTATTTTGACTATAATTTGTAATAAAGGGAATAAATATCTGCTCGGTCCCTTCCTTGTCTTTGTTAGCAGTGTATATAGTTTGTTTAGGTTTGGTGATTAATAAGGAATTTCTGTCAACTGATCGAACCTCATTTAGAGTTTTATCTATCTCACTTTCTCTATACCCTCTCTCTATAAATTTCTGTTTTATCAAACCTGACTGATTTTCAAAGTCTGTTAGATTTGTACAGTTTTTGCGAATCCTCAAAAATTGCCCTTTGGGGATATTGTCCAACCATTTTTTATGGTGACAACTAGTATAATGGATATAACTATTCGCATCAACCTTTTTAAAAAAGGTCCGAGCATTTAATTCATTATTATTAACAAAAATTTCTAAATCAAGAAAATTAATCGTAGTTTTATCACGTGTATGGGTAAATTTGAGATTAATTTCATTGGTGTTCATATCTTCAACAAATTTATCTAGTGATAGACAATCTCCTCGCCAAATGATTAAAATATCGTCAATATATCTCTTGAAGGACACCAGGCTTGCCCCAAGTGGGTAATTGGATAAGAAAGAATGTTCCCAATATCCCATAAATAAATTGGCATAACTTGGGGCAAACCTGGTGCCCATCGCTGTTCCTCTTTCTTGATTATAAAAATATCCTTCATAAAAAAAGAAATTATGTGTTAAAATAAACTCAATGGCTTCTAAAATAAAATTCTTCTGTTCATAATTCATGGATATATCTTGTTCTAAATAGAAATTAATAGCTTTAAGTCCATCTTTATGATTAATACACGTATATAGAGATGCAACATCGCAGGATGCCAACAAATAGTCATCCTGCCATAATACATCCCCAATAAGATTCAATACATCTGTTGAATCCTTTAGAAAGGATGGAAGGAGTTTTACATATTTTTGCAAGAAAACATCCAGATATTCGGATAAATTGGCTGTTAATGAGCCTATGCCTGAAATAATTGGCCTGCCTGGGGGATCTATCATGCTCTTATGTATTTTAGGCAAACAATATAACAGAGGAATTCTTGGAAACTTGGGGAGAAGGTATTCACGTTCTTTTACATTTAGAATTCCTTCTTCTTTAGCTTTATTAAGAATAGATGTTAAGCTAGATTTATATTTCTCTGTAGGATCAAACTTTAGTTTTTTGTAGGTTGATTCATCTGTGACTATATCATTACACATTTTTTGATAATTGCAACTATCCATAACTACAATCCCGCCGCCCTTGTCGGCGGGCTTAAACGTGATGTTTTTGTTTTCCTCCAATTCTTTTATTACTTTTAATTGCTTTCTAGTTGTGTTATTATGAGCATTTTTAAGTGTTTTTTCAGATAAATTTTCAATATCTTTGAGTATCAGTTTTTCAAAAGATTCAATGATAGGTCCCTTTTCATTTTTTGGGTAAAATTTAGATTTCTCTTTTAGGTTGGTATGAATAAATTTATCAGATACCAAACAGTTAGAGGCTGCTTTCTCAGTACTAGATCTCATAAACCATTTTTTTACTGTTAATTTTCGTACAAATTTGTGAGCATCTACAAAAGTATTAAATCTATTTAGATTGCTAGTTGGAGCAAAAGACAATCCTTTACTTAAAATTTCCTCATGTTTTTCACTTAAAGGTTCTTTGCTAAGATTACAAATGCCTATATTTGGGTTCTTTTCAGTTTTTATATTAGTTAAACCCTTGACTTTTTTGTTCCTCCTAAATCCTCCCCTGTTGCCTCGCTTTCTGAAGCCCTTCTTTTTCTTACCATTCTTTGTGGTAATGGGCTTGGTTGAATACTTGAGCCATGGCCTAAAAAACGGTTCCCCAAATTTTGTGGAGATCCGTTATATGAATCAGATCTTCGATATTCTATGTCTACATAATTGGACAACGGAGAGAATCTATTTGATAGTCTTAGATCATAGTCTGAATGTCTATTGGATTGATGTGTATATTCATAATTTCTGGTTGGAACATTGGAGTTTCTGTACTCAATATTCTGGGCATTTTGTCTTCTAGGAAAAGAGTGAGATTGTGCATGGCTATTTGAAGTAGTTACATTTAAATACGTTTCATCTTTAGTGGTATGTTGGTTATGAGGACCTGACCTCTCTCGAGTTCTAAAATGGTCAACATCATGCTCATAATTATTGTCCACAAACTGTCTTCTATTGGTGTTCTGAAAATAACTATTTTTGTCTTTTTCTAGTTGTCTTTGGACTGGCCTGAAATGGTTTTCTCTAACATTTTCTCTGTATATGGGATTGTTAGTGTGGGCCCTATTGGTATGAGAGATCCCCTGATGTCTATTATTTCTCCTCGGTGTATATGGCATATGTGTATTCGAAATTTCTTTTGTACTTTCTTCATTTGATGTTTTCACATCACTTCTCCATCTATGTGAAATATAATTATCCCAATTTGGGTTTTTGATATGTGATAGATAATCCTCTCTATCTCTTTCAAATTTTTTCACCTTTACTTTCAAAATATCTTCTTTAGTATTATTGATAGTTTTTACCCAAAAAATGAAAAGGGACCTATCATTGAATCTTTTGAAAAACTGATACTCAAAGATATTGAAAATTTATCTGAAAAAACACTTAAAAATGCTCATAATAACACAACTAGAAAGCAATTAAAAGAAATAAAAGAATTGGAGGAAAACAAAAACATCACGTTTAAGCCCGCCGACAAGGGCGGCGGGATTGTAGTTATGGATAGTTGCAATTATCAAAAAATGTGTAATGATATAGTCACAGATGAATCAACCTACAAAAAACTAAAGTTTGATCCTACAGAGAAATATAAATCTAGCTTAACATCTATTCTTAATAAAGCTAAAGAAGAAGGAATTCTAAATGTAAAAGAACGTGAATACCTTCTCCCCAAGTTTCCAAGAATTCCTCTGTTATATTGTTTGCCTAAAATACATAAGAGCATGATAGATCCCCCAGGCAGGCCAATTATTTCAGGCATAGGCTCATTAACAGCCAATTTATCCGAATATCTGGATGTTTTCTTGCAAAAATATGTAAAACTCCTTCCATCCTTTCTAAAGGATTCAACAGATGTATTGAATCTTATTGGGGATGTATCATGGCAGGATGACTATTTGTTGGCATCCTGCGATGTTGCATCTCTATATACGTGTATTAATCATAAAGATGAACTTAAAGCTATTAATTTCTATTTAGAACAAGATATATCCATGAATTATGAACAGAAGAATTTTATTTTAGAAGCCATTGAGTTTATTTTAACACATAATTTCTTTTTTTATGAAGGATATTTTTATAATCAAGAAAGAGGAACAGCGATGGGCACCAGGTTTGCCCCAAGTTATGCCAATTTATTTATGGGATATTGGGAACATTCTTTCTTATCCAATTACCCACTTGGGGCAAGCCTGGTGTCCTTCAAGAGATATATTGACAATATTTTAATAATTTGGCGAGGAGATTGTCTATCACTAGATAAATTTGTTGAAGATATGAACACCAATGAAATTAATCTCAAATTTACCCATACACGTGATAAAACTACAATTAATTTTCTTGATTTAGAAATTTTTGTTAATAATAATGAATTAAATGCTCGGACCTTTTTTAAAAAGGTTGATGCGAATAGTTATATCCATTATACTAGTTGTCACCATAAAAAATGGTTGGACAATATCCCCAAAGGGCAATTTTTGAGGATTCGCAAAAACTGTACAAATCTAACAGACTTTGAAAATCAGTCAGGTTTGATAAAACAGAAATTTATAGAGAGAGGGTATAGAGAAAGTGAGATAGATAAAACTCTAAATGAGGTTCGATCAGTTGACAGAAATTCCTTATTAATCACCAAACCTAAACAAACTATATACACTGCTAACAAAGACAAGGAAGGGACCGAGCAGATATTTATTCCCTTTATTACAAATTATAGTCAAAATAAATATTTACTAGAGAAGATTTTGAACAAACATTGGAAGTTACTTAAAAATGACGAAATACTAGGTCCTGTCCTTCCACCGAGACCGCAAGTAGTGTACAAAAAAGTGAAAAATCTTAAGACCATTTTGGCACCAACACATAACACCAATAGTTCTGTGAATAGTGCTAATCAATTAGACATAAAGGGTAATAGCCTTTTAGGCTTTTATCCCTGTTTAACCTGTAAGTCTTGTGAACACTCAACTAAATGTAGAGAGGCATATATGTATACATACAGTTGTTTTTTGATACAATAATAGTTGTTTTTTGATACAATATATGTTAAAGTATCGAGTGAGCTGTGATACACAAATATTACGGCTGGTAAACTACCTTGGAATACATACGCCCACTAATGCGAATTAACCAATAGCCTAATTGTATCGGCTATATATAAGACATTTCTCTATCTGTTGGGAGCTTGAAAAAGACCCGGTTTACGGGTTGAAACGCGTTGCTCTTTTCTGTTCTTCTCTTGTCCCTCTCCAGCCTCCGTAGGTGCAGTTTTCCAGTTACCTGTGCAAAGGTGTTTGCATATTCTCTGCTGGATTGATTTTCGCTGCCCACTGCGGCTTGGAGTTTTACGCCACTGAAAGGAACATACAGGATTCAACTACCGATCTCCGGTGTAAGTAAAAGTGAAAACCTTATTTTGTTGCCTTTTCTGTCGTTTATTGGTCTTCCTCATCTCGTTCCAGCTCCTATCGAAGATTTAAATCCTTCTTCGAAATTTGGGCAATTTGGAAATATCATCACATCGAATCTCAACTGGAAAATTAATTAAACTTTTCACATTGTTTTATTATTTGTATTACATTGTTGCCAATATGTATACTACACTTCAATTTCGCGCCTGATCAGCGCTTTTTTATGTGTGTAAATCATTTTTATTTTATCTTTTCACTTATGTAATTAAATATATTTTTTATATATAACTATTGTTTACACTTCCTTTGTTGAACCAATCCACACTGGGTGTCACTATCTGCATATATAGATAGCGTTATATGCTCGAAAATCACTTTTTTATACACATTTTTTATATACACTTTCTATTTTAAGCTGTTTAGCGCCTGTGTTTTTGAATTTTATGGTCTCCTCCCAGAGTCCATATATATTCTTTCCAAATCACATTCCTGCTCCTAAACAATGCCAACAGAAAGAAGCACGCTTGATAATAGATTTTTTTTAGAGTTCATTGATGCCCCTTCACTTACCGGGGCAATACGAGGTGGTCAAGGGTATCAACATAGCTGGGGAAATCCGTGGATTGAATAACTACCAAATGCATAATAAAAATACAGTACAACAGCACTTCAGTTCAATTTGAAATGAGCAGTAGAATGTCAAAGTTAATTTAATGTGTTCTCCCCCTTTACCATGTGACAGACATCAGCCAATATAAAAAACATAATTTATGCTTACCTGATAAATTTATTTCTCTTGTGGTGTATCCAGTCCACGGATCATATATTACTTGTGGGAAATTCTCCTTCCCAACAGGAAGCTGCAAGAGGATCACCCACAGCAGAGCTGTCTATATAGCTCCTCCCCTAACTGCCACTACCAGTCATTCGACCGAAGACAAGCAAGAGAAAGGAGAAACTATAGGGTGCAGTGGTGACTGTAGTTTAAAAATAAAAAACACCTGCCTTAAAATGACAGGGCGGGCCGTGGACTGGATACACCACAAGAGAAATAAATTTATCAGGTAAGCATAAATTATGTTTTCTCTTGTAAGGTGTATCCAGTCAACGGATCATCCATTACTTGTGGGATACTGTAACATATCTCAGCCTAATGTCACTATCCCTTTAAGACTTCCCTGACTGCTGGTTTTGGGCAGTATTCACATTCAGCTTGCTTGCCTGCCTGATTAATCATTCATGCACCTGATTACCTCAGCCTCTTTTTAAGCCTTCTCAGGTCTAATGTGCTTTGCATTAACATTGAAGTGTGATCCTGAATAACAGAGGCTTGTGTCAGTTTCCTGCTTGAACTTACCAACTATTCCAAGATACAGCAATTTCTTTTACCTATGCTAAATATCATCAAAACGCAAGTATCAAAAATATCTCCATTCTGTTTCCTGGACACAGCTACTTAACAATCTCTGAACTTTATTATAAATCAACTATGCTTTTGCTTACCATTACTCTCTAATTACAATAACATCATCTTACTCAGAACTTTATATCTATTTCTGTGCTTCTAGTTGTCATTGAACAGGCTGAATTAACCTGCAACAAACCTAGTTTGATCAAACAGTAATTAATGCCTAAGACTTGCAACCTGTTTATCACTTGTGCTGCTGTGTTTATCCCTGACATACAACCTTATAAAACATTATGTACTGTGAACCTACAACAAACCTTAGTTTGCATCTAAGTATCAAACTTCTACCTGTTTACTTTGGAGCCTGAACATTGCTATATATTTCTCTCATTGAATCCTGCAGCTACTCCTGTTAACTAATTATAACTCACAGTGAAGCCAGAATATATTGTAAACAAATATCGCACTCTCCATTCATTCTTCAATAACTTCTAGCAACTATGAATCACAGAATATCATCTATCCACGTCCAGGATACTCTTCCCCGGGTCAGGGGTCAGTGTCTTCAAATCCCTACCACTGCCCCGAGGGTCTGTTTCCTGAGCGCAAGTACATCGGATCATGACAGAATGTTAATGCCTAAAAAAGGGATCCGCAGTGGTAGTAGATGCACCGACCCTCAAAGGAAAATAAAAAATTACAACGTAACTCAGACCCAAGCAATCCCTAAAGGAAAAACAGAAGATTTTCAAACTTTTAAAAATTTAAAGACACAGTACTCCCATTCTAGACAATCCTCTACTCTTGTTCGTGGTTACCATTTTGGTGAAACTGATCCTGAATCTGACTATGAAAATGAAGAGGATTTAACCATAGCTTCAGCAGAAATAATTCAGATTTTTAAAGATTTAAAGAGACAGAACCACTTTTCTAAAATGTCATCTGTTCCTCAATTTCGTGCTTACCATTTTGGTGAAACTAATCCTGAATCTGACTATGAAAACGAAGAGGATTTAACCATAGCTTCAGCAGAAAAAAATCAGATTTTCAAAGATTTAAAGAGACAGAACCACTTTTCTAAAATGTCATCTGTTCCTCATGATCGTGATTACCATGTTGGTGAAACAGATTCTGAGTCTGACTATGTAACTGAAGAGAATGCATTCATAGATTCAGCAGAAAAAAATCAGACCTTTAAAGATTTAAAGTGACAGGACTACTGTTCCAGATTACCATCTAATCCTCCTGTTTGTGATTCCTATCCTGGTGATACTGATTCTGAGTCTGAATATGTCAACAGGGAAGATGACTTCACGGATCCAGCTGAACTGGCATTAGACTGGTATGAGCGCAAGTGTAATTTGCCACAAACTCAGACAAAAGCTCAATCTATTGTTTATAATGACATGCTTGGTTGTTATATTTATGAAACAGACAGCTCCCATCAAGAAACCTCTCATGGAAATACTGATCTTCCTATTTCTGATACTCCCATGGATTCGTTAGATTGGACAGATTCAGAGCCGGAAGAAAAAACATCTGGTTTACAGACCACTGTTTGGAGAAAAAGTTCCCTCAACTACTATGCTGATTTATTACATCAGAATTATGCATCCAGTGATGAATAGGATTTCTGTTCTCAACCTGATATAAGGTACTACAAGCCACAATGGCAGCAACCTAAGAAGCCTCATACCGGGAAGAAATATCAGTTATCCAAGCTCTCTAAGAAAAAGAAGAAGAAGAAGAAGAAGAAGAAGAAGAAAATCTTTCTGCCTACAGAAAATCAGAAGTGCAAAGAGGAAACTCAGCCTGAATCTCCTGTTTTAGTTTCTGTTGTATCAGACCCTCTCTTGCCTCATGACACTGTCAACACCGAGCTGGATGATGTCTCTAGTCACCATCTGTCTGTTCTTAAAGCATCTAATGGTATCTCTTCTCAGACTCTACAACAACTACAAAAACTGTTTCCAACTATTGATTTCTTGCATCCCTCTCATGCTGCCTCAATACCTGTAAACCCTGTGCTAGAAGCAAAAGATAATTCTGATCCAGATATACAACCTTTCAGTTTATCAGAGATAATCCCTGGAGAATTTAGCTCTAAAATTCAAACTCAAATAAGCATGTCTGCTGAACTCCAGATAACTTCTCAGTCAGAATCTGGTGTCACAATTCCTCCGCATCTACCTGAGTGTGGCATATTTCAGTACATTTCACCTTCTCAAAATTCTTCTGTTACTGCATCTAAGAAATTGTTTCCCTTGGGAGATACTTTGCATCAACCTACATTTTCTACTACATCAGTTTCCTGTACAGGAATTACTGATACTGATTCCTGTGAGGACAACTTTGAACCACGTTCGCAAGTGGACTTTCTTGACCCTGAAACTTGTACAAAAGTCCTTCAAGAAGATTCCCCAGTGCCCATTCCTGTTCTTGTTTTCCATGATTATACTACTAAACCTGACATTAAGGTGGACTCTCCTGTTTTTGACCCTGGTATGGGTATTCCTTTGTTTAACCCAGAAATGGGTATAATAATACTTGATCCTGAAGATAGCCATGCCCTCAACTCAGAAGTGAGTATGGTTCTTCGCTCTAAAGTGGGTCTTGTTAATTCTTCGTTTATGAACCCTGAAGAAAGCCTTGCCCTCTGCTCAGAAGAGAGTATGGTTCCTGGCTCTAAAGTGGGTTCTTTTTCTTTCTCTATAGTTGAACCTTGCCCTGGCATGGGCATTCCTTCACCCTATCCTACTGAGGATATTCCTGAACCTTGCCCTGGTGGGGGCATTCCTACACTTGATCCTATTGAGGATATTCCTGAACCTTGCCCTGGTGTGGACATTCATATACCTGTTCTTAGTGAAGACACTTTTGATTCTGAATCCAGTAAGGAGACATTTCATATTGAATTAGAAGATGGCAAGAACTGGACAAATCTTGCACTCTACACTCCTATCTCCTACTTTGAAGAAAACCCTGCTATTGCGTTAGAAGTGGCTATAGCTTTTTCTTTTGGAGTATATCTAATCCTCAGCCAAGAGGTTAATTCTAAGGATACTCAAATCTCTGACCCAAAGGAGGTTAATCTGCTTATCAATCCGGAATGCTGCATCTCTATTTCTGAAGCTGAGGAAAGCCTATTCATATCTCTAGGACTGGCTGCCTTTTCATTGGCTATGTACATGGTCATCTATAATGAAGAACATCCGCCTATCTACCCTCAGGATGATTCTGTTGTAGGAAGCTCATTGTATGTTATGTTCATGCATTCTCACGATGACTACAAAAAAGTTGACTTCAAGTTTTGCTCTCATCATTGTCAAGATCTTTTAATACCTGAATTACATGGCCTTTACTTCATCATTCAACTTTTTCAAGAGATCTCCAACCCTCCTTTCTTGATTTCCGAATGGACTCACTACCTCCATACACCTACTACCGGTTCTCCATATCATTTTTGTTCTCTCTCTCCTTTTGGATTGTGTTGGGCGCCCGGAGGTCGCCTTTGAGGAGAGGGATCTGTAACATATCTCAGCCTAATGTCACTATCCCTTTAAGACTTCCTTCCCTGACTGCTGGTTTTGGGCAGTATTCACATTCAGCTTGCTTGCCTGCCTGATTAATCATTCATGCACCTGATTACCTCAGCCTCTTTTTAAGCCTTCTCAGGTCTAATGTGCTTTGCATTAACATTGAAGTGTGATCCTGAATAACAGAGGCTTGTGTCAGTTTCCTGCTTGAACTTACCAACTATTCCAAGATACAGCAATTTCTTTTACCTATGCTAAATATCATCAAAACGCAAGTATCAAAAATATCTCCATTCTGTTTCCTGGACACAGCTACTTAACAATCTCTGAACTTTATTATACATCAACTATGCTTTTGCTTACCATTACTCTCTAATTACAATAACATCATCTTACTCAGAACTTTATATCTATTTCTGTGCTTCTAGTTGTCATTGCTGAATTAACCTGCAACAAACCTAATTTGATCAAACAGTAATTAATGCCTAAGACTTGCAACCTGTTTATCACTTGTGCTGCTGTGTTTATCCCTGACATACAACCTTATAAAACATTATGTACTGTGAACCTACAACAAACCTTAGTTTGCATCTAAGTATCAAACTTCTACCTGTTTACTTTGGAGCCTGAACATTGCTATATATTTCTCTCATTGAATCCTGCAGCTACTCCTGTTAACTAATTATAACTCACAGTGAAGCCAGAATATATTGTAAACAAATATCGCACTCTCCATTCATTCTTCAATAACTTCTAGCAACTATGAATCACAGAATATCATCTATCCACGTCCAGGATACTCTTCCCCGGGTCAGGGGTCAGTGTCTTCAAATCCCTACCACTGTCCCGAGGGTCTGTTTCCTGAGCGCAAGTACACCGGATCATGACAGAATGTTAATGCCTAAAAAAGGGATCCGCAGTGGTAGTAGATGCACCGACCCTCAAAGGAAAATAAAAAATTACAACGTAACTCAGACCCAAGCAATCCCTAAAGGAAAAACAGAAGATTTTCAAACTTTTAAAAATTTAAAGACACAGTACTCCCATTCTAGACAATCCTCTACTCTTGTTCGTGGTTACCATTTTGGTGAAACTGATCCTGAATCTGACTATGAAAATGAAGAGGATTTAACCATAGCTTCAGCAGAAATAATTCAGATTTTTAAAGATTTAAAGAGACAGAACCACTTTTCTAAAATGTCATCTGTTCCTCAATTTCGTGCTTACCATTTTGGTGAAACTAATCCTGAATCTGACTATGAAAACGAAGAGGATTTAACCATAGCTTCAGCAGAAAAAAATCAGATTTTCAAAGATTTAAAGAGACAGAACCACTTTTCTAAAATGTCATCTGTTCCTCATGATCGTGATTACCATGTTGGTGAAACAGATTCTGAGTCTGACTATGTAACTGAAGAGGATGCATTCATAGATTCAGCAGAAAAAAATCAGACCTTTAAAGATTTAAAGTGACAGGACTACTGTTCCAGATTACCATCTAATCCTCCTGTTTGTGATTCCTATCCTGGTGATACTGATTCTGAGTCTGAATATGTCAACAGGGAAGATGACTTCACGGATCCAGCTGAACTGGCATTAGACTGGTATGAGCGCAAGTGTAATTTGCCACAAACTCAGACAAAAGCTCAATCTATTGTTTATAATGACATGCTTGGTTGTTATATTTATGAAACAGACAGCTCCCATCAAGAAACCTCTCATGGAAATACTGATCTTCCTATTTCTGATACTCCCATGGATTCGTTAGATTGGACAGATTCAGAGCCGGAAGAAAAAACATCTGGTTTACAGACCACTGTTTGGAGAAAAAGTTCCCTCAACTACTATGCTGATTTATTACATCAGAATTATGCATCCAGTGATGAATAGGATTTCTGTTCTCAACCTGATATAAGGTACTACAAGCCACAATGGCAGCAACCTAAGAAGCCTCATACCGGGAAGAAATATCAGTTATCTAAGCTCTCTAAGAAAAAGAAGAAGAAGAAGAAGAAGAAGAAGAAGAAGAAGAAGAAGAAGAAAATCTTTCTGCCTACAGAAAATCAGAAGTGCAAAGAGGAAACTCAGCCTGAATCTCCTGTTTTAGTTTCTGTTGTATCAGACCCTCTCTTGCCTCATGACACTGTCAACACCGAGCTGGATGATGTCTCTAGTCACCATCTGTCTGTTCTTAAAGCATCTAATGGTATCTCTTCTCAGACTCTACAACAACTACAAAAACTGTTTCCAACTATTGATTTCTTGCATCCCTCTCATGCTGCCTCAATACCTGTAAACCCTGTGCTAGAAGCAAAAGATAATTCTGATCCAGATATACAACCTTTCAGTTTATCAGAGATAATCCCTGGAGAATTTAGCTCTAAAATTCAAACTCAAATAAGCATGTCTGCTGAACTCCAGATAACTTCTCTGTGATGTCCTGTTTTATGCAGGAACTTTTGCAGTGTTATTGAATTAAGGGTTTGTTGCTCTTTTAATGAAAAAAACAGGCAGTATTATTTGAACTACCTGTTAGATCACTGGTGAGACTTTTACTGGTAGAAAACTTCGTAGATGCCAAAATAGAGGCAAGGAATATTTAGGTAGAAACAATTGTTGCAATATAAGTAAGGAACAAAAAGCAAACAGTTCTGAGTAAATGATAAATGAATATGTATATTGATACACTTTGTGAAAGCGTCAGTAATTGATTCTTGTTGTAGCAATGTTCAGATATGGCTTCACGCACTCACACACTCATTCCTAAAATATATACATCACAGACAGACTATGGTAATAACCGGAAGATTCAGCAAGGTAATGCGGATGGTTTCCAGAGAGAGACAACGTAAGAACAATCCTTTGTAAATAGGTTAAATATTACCTTAAGTTTGAAGAGAGCGGTTTTACCTCTGTGACCGGTATACAGCTTCAGTGAGAGTGCGGCTTCCAGACGCTGCAAGTAGATCCGGAGCTCCTTGATTCAGTTTGTTTGTTAGATTAGAATTCCGGAATATGAGTAATTACTTTGAAAGTAAAATGTGCAACAAAAAGGATTCTAGCCTACTACTCCTGTTTAGAGAGAAAGAAATCAAATCAAGTTAGGAATTTTCAAAGTAGAATCACAGCAATAGGGATGCGGTCAAATAAGCTGCAAAGGAAAAACAATTTTCAGGCAAGGAATGATGGTTCAGGTGTGCCTGATATAGGGTGGAGGAAAGGTAGGCGGGATATACCTTAAAGGTATATCACACACTCCCCCCACTAAGGGGTCCCCCAATTGACGAGAGGGATGGCTTCAAAGGATATCTGCGATGAAAGGATCTAATCAAACGGGGAGCAGAAATGTCAGTGCTACGATGCCAAGAATTGTCCTCAGGACCAAAACCTTTCCATTTTAATAAGTACTCTAAGTGATGATTCTTGATCCTAGAATCCAGAATATGTTCCACCTCAAATTCGTCGTGGTCATCTATTTGTAACGCAGTTGGAGTCTGAAGACTGGATGGTACGGTAGAAGTATAAGGTTTAATTAGAGATACATGTATAGTGGGATGAATCCTATAAGCTGCAGGAAGGGTTAAACATACTGTCATAGGGTTCAAAATTTTATTGATTACAAAAGGTCCAATGTATTGATTTGCCAATTTCTTAGAGGGTACATGGAGTTTTAGATTCTTTACAGATAGTAATACTTTGTCACCCACTTTATAGACTGGACTGGGTCTGTGACGTTTATCATAATAAGCTTTCTGATAATTCTTTGCGTCAGATAAATGTTTTTTGACTAGGGCTAGTCTTGCTTCTAGTTGTAAAGAATATTCTTTGGCAGCTGGAGAATTTACATCAGTTTTAGATAGAGTCAAAGTTGTTGGATGATAGCCATAGGTTACATAGAACGGTGTCATTTTAGTTGAAGATGATACTGAATTGTTGTAAGAGAATTCCGCCATTGATAAATAATCTATCCAATCATCTTGCAAATGGGAAATGTAACAACGAAGATATTGTTCTAATGTTTGGTTTAGTTTCTCAGTCATCCCATTGGTTTGGGGATGGAAAGCTGTTGAGTATCTTGGTGTAATTTTTAATAATTTGCATAATGATCTCCAAAAGGATGAGGTGAATTGTGTACCTCTATCTGTTATAATATCAGTGGGTAGTCCATGAAGTTTTACTATGTGATTAAGAAAAACATTAGCTGTAATAAAAGCGGAAGGTAACCTTTTTAGAGGTATAAAATGTCCCAACTTTGTTAAATGATCTATTACAACTAATATAGTGTTAAAGTTCCTTGATTTAGGTAGCTCTACAATAAAGTCCATCGAGATCATGGACCAGGGTTTATCCGGAACTGGCAATGGGGTCAACAATCCGATGGGCCCTTTATGATCTATTATATTTCTAGCACAAATGTCACAGGAATTGACATATTCTTGAATGGTTTGATTCATGTGGGGCCACCAAAAGTTTCTTCTTGTTTTTTCAATGGTTTTTTGTATTCCGGTATGACCGGATAAAGGTTCGTCATGAGTGTGTTTCAATATTTGTTTCCTTAATGAACTGGGTATATACAATTGATTTTTATGATTTATCAAACCAGTATTTAAGTTTTTGTGACAGGATTTAGGTGTATTGGTTTCTTTTTCTTGTGCCTTTTAATTTCCTCCTCTAGAGGTGTTAGGGCTCCAATAAATTTTTCGATTGGTACTATTGGAGTCATGGTCTCTTGAGGTGTCATTTCTTGTACTCTGGATAATGCATCAGCCTTGGTATTCAGACTTCCTGGTCGGTAAGTGATCAAGAAATTGAACCTATCTAAGAATAGAGACCATCTTACTTGTCTGGAAGTTAGAGTTTTACTTTTCTTCAAATATTCCAGATTCTTATGATCCGTGAAGATTTTAAATGGTTTTTGTGTACCTTCCAGTAAGTGTCTCCATTGTTCGAGGGATACTTTGATAGCAAGGAGTTCTTTATCTCCTATACTATAATTATTTTCTGCGGGTGTGAATCTTCTTGAATAATAAGCTACAGGAAATAACTCTGATTTGTTATCTACTTGTTGAGATAGAACTGCTCCTATACCTGAACTTGATGCATCTACCTCTAATACATATTGCAGCTCAGGATCTGGCATGTGTAAAATGGGGGCTTTGGAAAATTGCCCTTTTAAGTAGTCAAAAGCTGATTGGGCCTGTTCGGTCCATTTATATCTTTGTTTCTTACTAGTCAACTGGGTTAAGGGCTTTACTATATCAGAAAAGTTTTTTATAAACTTTCTATAGTAGTTGGCAAAGCCAATAAAACGTTGTAATGCACAAACTGATTTTGGTGTAGGCCATTCTAATACAGATGAAACTTTATCTGGATCCATTTGGATCCTATTAGGAGTTATTATGTATCCCAGAAATTTAATTTTGTTAACATGAAATAAACACTTTTCATGTTTGGCATATAACTTGTGTTCCTTCAATCGCATTAAGACCCAACGTACATGTCTTTCGTGTTCCTCTTCTGTTTTGGAATAAATCAGAATGTCATCTAAATACACTATAACACAAATATCCATTAAATCTCGGAAGATTTCATTAATAAAGTGTTGGAAAGTGGCTGGAGCATTGCTCAATCCAAAAGGCATTACATTGTATTGGTATAACCCATATCGAGTCCGAAAAGCGGTCTTCCATTCGTCACCTTTCTTCATTCTGATAAGGTTGTATGCCCCTTTTAAATCTAATTTAGTAAATATTTGTGCTCCTTTTAACCGTTCTATTATCTCTGGTATTAGTGGTAATGGATACCTGTTTTTTATGGTTATAGAGTTTAAAGCCCTGTAGTCAATTATAGGCCTTAGAGTGCCATCTTTGTTTTTTACCAAAAACATGCCTGCAGCAGCAGGGGATGTGGAGTGAGATATAAATCCCTTTCTCAGGTTGTCATCCAAATAAGACCTTAAGTATACTAACTCATCTTGTGATAGAGGATAGATCTTCCCATGCGGTATTGGTGACCCTGGAATGATATCTATAGGGCAATCGAAGCTTCTGTGGGGTGGTAAATTTTCTGCTTCTTTCAAATTGAAGACCTCTGCCAAATCCTGATATATCCCTGGTATCCCTATCTCAGATGATGAAAGAATGCTATGAGGGTAACAGGTGTTTATGCAATATGTTGAGTCTAGTTTAAGCTTTGAATGTTCCCAATCTATTTTAGGATTATGTTTTTGCAGCCAACTATATCCTAAAATAATAGTATGTAGTGATATGGGGATCACATCAAATGTAATATATTCTGTGTGTCCCTTGTTTATAATTGTGAGCAAAGGTATTGTTTGGTGTGTAATGGGTCCCTTATTTATTAAAGTACCATCAATTGATTTAACAAACACAGGGTTCTGCTTGCAAACCAAAGGAATTTTATTATTTACAATATATACAGAATCAATATAGTTCCCAGATGCACCTGAGTCAATCAATGCTTTGGAGTGTATATTTTCCTGATCCCACTGCAAAGAGAGAGGTAAAGTCAATTGCATTGTATCTGAGATATGATATATGTTTTGATAATTTATTTTCTTACCCTTCTTTTGTCTTTGTAATGAAGGACAGCTTGAGACATTATGTTCTTTTTGTCCACAGTATAAACATAAGTTTTCTAACCTTCTTCTCATTTTTTCCTCATTACTTAGTGGCCCCTTGATAGTGCCTATCTCCATAGGGGTTACACTACCTTGATGTTTCTCAGATGTTGTAGTGTAAGTAATCTGGCGCCTGGTTATTGTGTCTGAAGTAAATCTCTCTGCTCGCCGTTCCCTGAGTCTTCTATCTATGGATGTGCTTAATTTTATAAGTGCTGGAAGAGTATCAGGCATTTCCTGGCGAGACAGTTCATCCTTAAGGTTTTCAGATAGGCCCAGCCTAAACTGATTTTTAAGGCTAACTTGGTTCCATAGTGAGTCTGTTGCCCACATTTGAAATTCAGTTGTGTACTCCTCCACCGTGCGCTTACCCTGTTTGAGTGCGCGTAGTTTAGATTCTGCAGTGATTTGTGTATCTGTGTCTTCATATAAATTAGACATAGCTTGAAAGAAATCCTGTAGTGAATCCAAAATTGGGTCATTATTTTCATAAAACCTGTTAGCCCAGGTCCTAGGCTCTCCTTGTAAAAATGAAATAGTGGTGCAAACCCTGATGCGGTCTGAATAATATGTGCGGGGTCTCATGGTAAAAAGAAGTTTACAAGCAGTCTTGAAATCTCTGAATTCATGTCTTTTGCCAGTGAAAGGTTGAGGATATTGAATATGGGGTTCAGGTACTTCAGTACTTTTATGAGACATATATTCTTTAACAATAGCTTTTAATGCGGTATTATCTGCTTGTACTTCTGTTAAACCTTGTGCAAGATAATCTAATTTTCTTTGTATGTTAGAGAACTCAGTTTTAATTTCATTTGCATCCATGATTTTAAAGTTTTGTTTACCAGTAACAAACCCTTAGAACACTGTGGCCTGAAAATTATGTGATGTCCTGTTTTATGCAGGAACTTTTGCAGTGTTATTGAATTAAGGGTTTGTTTCTCTTTTAATGAAAAAAACAGGCAGTATTATTTGAACTACCTGTTAGATCACTGGTGAGACTTTTACTGGTAGAAAACTTCGTAGATGCCAAAATAGAGGCAAGGAATATTTAGGTAGAAACAATTGTTGCAATATAAGTAAGGAACAAAAAGCAAACAGTTCTGAGTAAATGATAAATGAATATGTATATTGATACACTTTGTGAAAGCGTCAGTAATTGATTCTTGTTGTAGCAATGTTCAGATATGGCTTCACGCACTCACACACTCATTCCTAAAATATATACATCACAGACAGACTATGGTAATAACCGGAAGATTCAGCAAGGTAATGCGGATGGTTTCCAGAGAGAGACAACGTAAGAACAATCCTTTGTAAATAGGTTAAATATTACCTTAAGTTTGAAGAGAGCGGTTTTACCTCTGTGACCGGTATACAGCTTCAGTGAGAGTGCGGCTTCCAGACGCTGAAAGTAGATCCGGAGCTCCTTGATTCAGTTTGTTTGTTAGATTAGAATTCTGGAATATGAGTAATTACTTTGAAAGTAAAATGTGCAACAAAAAGGATTCTAGCCTACTACTCCTGTTTAGAGAGAAAGAAATCAAATCAAGTTAGGAATTTTCAAAGTAGAATCACAGCAATAGGGATGCGGTCAAATAAGCTGCAAAGGAAAAACAATTTTCAGGCAAGGAATGATGGTTCAGGTGTGCCTGATATAGGGTGGAGGAAAGGTAGGCGGGATATACCTTAAAGGTATATCACATTCTCAGTCAGAATCTGGTGTCACAATTCCTCCGCATCTACCTGAGTGTGGCATATTTCAGTACATTTCACCTTCTCAAAATTCTTCTGTTACTGCATCTAAGAAATTGTTTCCCTTGGGAGATACTTTGCATCAACCTACATTTTCTACTACATCAGTTTCCTGTACAGGAATTACTGATACTGATTCCTGTGAGGACAACTTTGAACCAAGTTCGCAAGTGGACTTTCTTGACCCTGAAACTTGTACAAAAGTCCTTCAAGAAGATTCCCCAGTGCCCATTCCTGTTCTTGTTTTCCATGATTATACTACTAAACCTGACATCAAGGTGGACTCTCCTGTTTTTGACCCTGGTATGGGTATTCCTTTGTTTAACCCAGAAATGGGTATAATAATACTTGATCCTGAAGATAGCCATGCCCTCAACTCAGAAGTGAGTATGGTTCTTGGCTCTAAAGTGGGTCTTGTTAATTCTTCGTTTATGAACCCTGAAGAAAGCCTTGCCCTCTGCTCAGAAGAGAGTATGGTTCCTGGCTCTAAAGTGGGTTCTTTTTCTTTCTCTATAGTTGAACCTTGCCCTGGCATGGGCATTCCTTCACCCTATCCTACTGAGGATATTCCTGAACCTTGCCCTGGTGGGGGCATTCCTACACTTGATCCTATTGAGGATATTCCTGAACCTTGCCCTGGTGTGGACATTCATATACCTGTTCTTAGTGAAGACACTTTTGATTCTGAATCCAGTAAGGAGACATTTCATATTGAATTAGAAGATGGCAAGAACTGGACAAATCTTGCACTCTACACTCCTATCTCCTACTTTGAAGAAAACCCTGCTATTGCGTTAGAAGTGGCTATAGCTTTTTCTTTTGGAGTATATCTAATCCTCAGCCAAGAGGTTAATTCTAAGGATACTCAAATCTCTGACCCAAAGGAGGTTAATCTGCTTATCAATCCGGAATGCTGCATCTCTATTTCTGAAGCTGAGGAAAGCCTATTCATATCTCTAGGACTGGCTGCCTTTTCATTGGCTATGTACATGGTCATCTATAATGAAGAACATCCGCCTATCTACCCTCAGTATGATTCTGTTGTAGGAAGCTCATTGTATGTTATGTTCATGCATTCTCACGATGACTACAAAAAAGTTGACTTCAAGTTTTGCTCTCATCATTGTCAAGATCTTTTAATACCTGAATTACATGGCCTTTACTTCATCATTCAACTTTTTCAAGAGATCTCCAACCCTCCTTTCTTGATTTCCGAATGGACTCACTACCTCCATACACCTACTACCGGTTCTCCATATCATTTTTGTTCTCTCTCTCCTTTTGGATTGTGTTGGGCGCCCGGAGGTCGCCTTTGAGGAGAGGGATCTGTAACATATCTCAGCCTAATGTCACTATCCCTTTAAGACTTCCTTCCCTGACTGCTGGTTTTGGGCAGTATTCACATTCAGCTTGCTTGCCTGCCTGATTAATCATTCATGCACCTGATTACCTCAGCCTCTTTTTAAGCCTTCTCAGGTCTAATGTGCTTTGCATTAACATTGAAGTGTGATCCTGAATAACAGAGGCTTGTGTCAGTTTCCTGCTTGAACTTACCAACTATTCCAAGATACAGCAATTTCTTTTACCTATGCTAAATATCATCAAAACGCAAGTATCAAAAATATCTCCATTCTGTTTCCTGGACACAGCTACTTAACAATCTCTGAACTTTATTATACATCAACTATGCTTTTGCTTACCATTACTCTCTAATTACAATAACATCATCTTACTCAGAACTTTATATCTATTTCTGTGCTTCTAGTTGTCATTGCTGAATTAACCTGCAACAAACCTAGTTTGATCAAACAGTAATTAATGCCTAAGACTTGCAACCTGTTTATCACTTGTGCTGCTGTGTTTAACCCTGACATACAACCTTATAAAACTATTATGTACTGTGAACCTACAACAAACCTTAGTTTGCATCTAAGTATCAAACTTCTACCTGTTTACTTTGGAGCCTGAACATTGCTATATATTTCTCTCATTGAATCCTGCAGCTACTCCTGTTAACTAATTATAACTCACAGTGAAGCCAGAATATATTGTAAACAAATATTGCACTCTCCATTAATTCTTCAATAACTTTTAGCAACTATGAATCACAGAATATCATCTATCCACATCCAGGATACTCTTCCCCGGGTCAGGGGTCGGTGTCTTCAAATCCCTACCACTGCCCCGAGGGTCTGTTTCCTGAGCGCAAGTACACCGGATCATGACAGATACCAATACCAAAGCTATAGGACACGGATGAAGGGAGGGACAAGGCAGGCGCTTAAACGGAAGGCACCACTGCCTGCAAGACCTTTCTCCCAAAAATAGCCTACAAAGAAGCAAAAGTATCAAATTTATAGAACTTTGAAAAAGTATGAAGCGCGAGAAGTATAATAAAGAACACGGCAGGAATTTAGAAGTTTTGACAACCTGTCCTCTGTCAGGTAAATCTTCATTTCTACAGAATCTATCAGAGTTCCCAGGAAGGAAACTCTTGTGAGAGGGGATAGAGAACTCTTCTTTTCATTCACTTTCCACCCATGAGACCTCAGGAATGCCAGAACAATGTCCATATGGGACTTGGCAATTTGGAAATTCGACGCCTGTATCAGAATGTCGTCTAAGTAAGGGGCTACTGCTATGCCCCGCGGCCTTAGGACCGCCAGAAGTGACCCCAGAACCTTCGTAAAGATTCTTGGTGCCGTAGCTAACCCAAAGGGAAGAGCCACAAACTGGTAATGCCTGTCTAGGAAGGCGAACCTGAGAAACCGATGATGATCTTTGTGTATCGGAATGTGAAGATAAGCATCCTTTAAGTCCACGATAGTCATGTATTGACCCTCCTGGATCATAGGTAGGATGGTTCGAATAGTCTCCATCTTGAAAGATGGGACCCTGAGAAATTTGTTTAGGGTCTTGAGATCTAAGATTGGTCTGAAGGTTCCCTCTTTCTTGGGAACCACAAAGAGATTTGAATAGAAGCCTTGCCCCTGTTCCTCCTTTGGAACTGGGTGGATCACTCCCATAACTAGGAGGTCTTGAACACAATGTAAGAATGCCTCTCTCTTTATCTGGTCTGCAGATAATTGTGAGAGGTGAAATCTTCCTTTTGGGGAAGAAGCTTTGAAGTCCAGAAGATATCCCTGGGACACAATTTCTAACGCCCAGGGATCCTAGACATCTCTTGCCCAAGCCTGGGCGAAGAGAGAAAGTCTGCCCCCTACTAGATCCGTTACCGGATCGGGGGCTGATCTTTCATGCTGTCTTAGAGGCAGCAGCAGGCTTCTTGGCCTGCTTACCTTTGTTCCAGGCCTGGTTAGGTCTCCAGACCATCTTGGACTGGGCAAAATTTCCCTCTTGTTTTGCATTAGAGGGAGTTGATGACGCGCTCGTCTTAAAGTTTCGAAAAGGCACGAAAATTCGTTTGTTTGGTCCTTAATTTATTAGACCTATCCTGAGGAAGGACATGACCTTTTCCTCCAGTAATATCAGAAATTATCTCCTTCAGTCCAGGCCCGAATAGGGTCTGCCCCTTGAAGGGAATGTTGAGAAGCTTAAACTTTGAAGTAACGTCAGCTGACCAGGATTTAAGCCATAGCGCCCTACACGCCTGTATAGCAAAACCTGAGTTCTTAGCCGTTAGTTTGGTTAAATGAACAACGGCGTCAGAAACAAATGAACTGGCTAGCTTAAGCGCTTTAAGCTTGTCAAGTATATCATCCAATGGAGTTTCTACTTGTAAGGCCTCTTCCAGAGACTCAAACCAGAAGGCCGCAGCAGCAGTGACCGGGGCAATGCATGCAAGAGGCTGGAGAATAAAACCTTGTTGAATAAACATTTTCTTAAGGTAACCCTCTAACTTTTTATCCATTGGATCTAGGAAAGTACAACTTTCCTCGACTGGAATAGTTGTACGCTTAGCTAGGGTAGAAACTGCTCCCTCCACCTTAGGGACCGTTTGCCATAAGTCCCGTGTAGCGGCATCTATTGGAAACATTTTCTTAAAAATAGGAGGGGGAGAGAACGGTACACCTGGTCTATCCCATTCCTTTGTAATAATTTCTGAAAACCTTTTAGGTATTGGAAAAACATCAGTGTAAACAGGCACTGCATAGTATTTATCCAATCTACACAATTTCTCTGGCACTATAATGGTGTCACAGTCATCCAGAGTAGCTAAAACCTCCTTGAGAAACACGCGGAGGTGTTCAAGCTTAAATTTAAATGTAGACATATCAGAATCAGGTTGAAGCATCTTCCCTGAGTCAGAAAAATCACCCACAGAAAGAAGCTCTCCTGCCTCAGCTTCTGCATATTGTGAGGGGATATCAGACATAGCTACTAAAGCGTCAGAGAGCTCTGTATTTTTTCTAGTCCCAGAGCTGTCTCGCTTTCCTTGTAACCCTGGTAGTTTGGACAATACCGCTGTAAGGGTATGATCCAAAACTGCCGCCATGTCTTGTAAAGTAAACGCCATGGGCGTGCTAGATGTACTTGGCGCCTCTTGAGCGGGAGTCCCTTGAGCGGGAGTCAAAGGTTCTGACACATGGGGCGAGTTAGTCGGTATAACTTCCCCCTTGTCAATTTCCTCTGGTGATAAATCTTTTAAAGACAGAATATGATCTTTATAACTTAAAGTAAAATCAGTACATTTGGTACACATTCTAAGAGGGGGTTCCACAATGGCTTCTAAACATAATGAACAAGGAGTTTCCTCTATGTCAGACATGTTTAAACAGACTAGCAATGAGACCAGCAAGCTTGGAAAACACTTTGATAAATGCAAACAAGCAAAAAATAAAAACTACTGTGCCTTTAAGAGAAACAAATTTTGTCAGAAATTGAAAAACAGTGATAAAAAGCAGTAAATCTTACGAAATTTTTACAGTGTGTATAATAGACTAACAGAGCATTGCACCCACTTGCAAATGGATGATTAACCCCTTAGTTTCAAAACCGGATAAAAAAAACCGATATAAACGTTTTTTAACAGTCACAACAAACTGCCACAGCTCTACTGTAGCTCCTACCTGCCCATACAACGACTTTTGAAGGCACAAAAACCCTTTGTAGAGGTCCTAAGTGTTCAGGGGACTCCTTCAAGGAAGCTGGAGGTCTCAAGCTGCAAAAACTACTGCACGATTTAGGCCTGAAATTAGGCCCCTCCCAACCTGTACTCACAGTGAGAGGGCCATAAAAAACTATCCCTAGGCAAAATCTAGCCAGCCATGTGGAAAAACTGGGCCCCAATAAAGTTTTATCACCAATATGTATAAAAAAATGTTTAAACACTTCCAGCAAACGTTATCTTATTTTCAGTAATATGAGAAAGTAATAAGAATATTACCTTTTACAGCAAGCATGATACTAGTCGTTATTAAATCACTGTAATCAGGCTTCCTTAAATAAATCCGGTATTAACAGCATTTTCTAGCATATTCATTTCTCTAGAAAAATTTAAACTGCACATACCTCATAGCAGGAGACCCTGCACACCATTCCCCCAGCTGAAGTTACCTCATCTCTTCAGTTATGTGTGAGAACAGCAATGGATCTTAGTTACAACCTGCTAAGATCATCAAAAACCACAGGCAGACTCTTCTTCAACTTTCTGCCTGAGGCTAAAACAGTACAACTCCGGTACCATTTGAAAATAATAAACTTTTGATTGAAGATAAACTGCATAAATTTACCACATCTCTCTAGCTACTTCCTATCTTGTCGAGAGCTGCAAGAGAATGACTGGTAGTGGCAGTTAGGGGAGGAGATATATAGACAGCTCTGCTGTGGGTGATCCTCTTGCAGCTTCCTGTTGGGAAGGAGAATATCCCACAAGTAATGGATGATCCGTGGGCTGGATACACCTTACAGGAGAAAATGCTTTTAAAATAAATACCCCTGAAGCTCCTCTTGAAAACAACACAAAGTTGTTATCTGTGTTAGTAATCTCATGATTTAATGATCGAACAGCACAATCACCTGATAAATTAATTTTTTTCATGATCCATTATATGTGTGATTTACTTCCTAGCCACTAGGAACGAGCAGAGATTCCCAAAATGTTCATGAGAACTTCATCCCTTCCATTGCATTGTTGACTCAAATATATGTATAGCAAAGCAGGAGAAATAGCAAAAGAAAGTAGGAAGGACAAAGCAGGGAAAATAGGTGCAAAATGGTATTATCTCCAAAATGTTGCATTTTAAATATTAACAAGATTGGGTAGGCTCCTGGACTCAAACCACCATAAAAGAAATTAATTTATCGGGTAAGCATACATTTTCTTTTCTTTCATAAGGTGGTGAGAGTCCACGGACCATTACTTATTGGAACTAATACCCAAGCAGTGAAGTCCACAAGTAATTTTGGGCGGGATTATTTTTTTTAAAAAAGGCAGGTATTTATTTTGCAGACACTGTTGTCTGGAAAGCTTTCCTACCAAAGGCTGCTACTGATGAAGCAAAACACCAAAATGTAGAATTTGGTAAAAGGATGCAAGGATGATCATGTTGCTACCTTGCACATTTGTTCAAAAGAAGACTCATTTTTGAAAGCCCATGAAGTAGAAACCAATCTGGTAGAGTGGGCTGTAATGTGATTTGGAGGATGCTTACCTGCCTCCAAGTAAGCTTTGTGAATCAGGAGCTGAGGCCTTTTGATCTTTACGTGGGCCTGAGGAAAGAATGAATAGATTAGAAGATTGTCTGAAATCTTTCATAGCCTGTAGGTAAGTTTTTAAAGCTCTAACTACATCTCAATTACAAAGAAGTCTTTCATTTAAATTTTGTGGATAAGAACAAATTGAAGAATCCTAGGATTGTGAATAAAAATGGAAGAATCCTAGGAATTCTAAAAAAAATGCCAACTGAAGCCATTCTTCTCACACCAAAACAGAAAAACTTTCCAATTGTTGTGATTTATTTTTCTAGTAACAGGCTAGCTTGAATTAAGGTTTCTACAACCTCCTCTGAAAACCTCTCTGTTTTAGAATTAGGTGTTCAATCTCCAAGCCTTCAAGTTGAGAGATCTTGATGATAGAAAGGACTTTGAGAGAGAAGGTTGCCCCTTAAAGGAAGAGGCTACAGAGGACAAATGAACATCAGATTTAGATACACGTTCTGTATGACCAAGCTTGAGCAATCAAAATTACAGATGACTGTGCTTATTATTATTTATTATCGGTTATTTGTAGAACGCCAACAGATTCCGCAGTCCTTGTTTGATCCGTGATATATTACTCTAAGCAGATGAACTGTTGGAGGAAAAATGTAAGCATTTTGAAATGTCCAGGAAGTTGCTAGAGCATCTACTGACTCCACTTGAGGATCTCTGGACCTTGCAAAATAACTGCAAAGGTTGTTGTTCCAATGAGAAGCCAATAGTTCTATATCTGGGATCTACTATTTGAAATTGAGCAAAGATTCTTCTCTGCCCATTATAGGATACGGGAGACTTCCTTCATTACTAGAGAACTGCAAGTTCCCCCTTGGTGATTGATAAACATCACCGCTGTGACATTGACTGATTGGACGTAAAGTAAAATTCCTGTTTTTCAGTAGAAGCCAGCTCTGTATATCACTGAAGATTGCATGGAGTTCCATGATGCTTATTGGTAACATCCCATCCTGATGAGACCAAACTTTCTGTGCCCTCCTGGACCCCCATACTGCACCCCAAACCAAGAGACTTGCGACTGTTTTGATTATCACCCAGGTTGGACGAACAAAAGATACTCCCTGAGGTATGGATTGGTTCTCTATCCACCAGGATAGAGAATTCCTTATAGTTGGATACAAAAGTGTCCTTTGCGAAAGTCCTTGCACCACTGACAAAGCATGCATAACTGAGTTTTGTGAAACCGTGCAAATGGAATTGCATCTGATGCCGCAATAATCAGACCTAGTACTTCCATACATAAAGCTACAAATGGATTTGATAGAGATTGAAGTTTCACACATTTTTCTCTTCTTTGATCTGTCAAAGAAAGTCTCATTGTCATCAAGTCTATGATGACTCCTAGAAAAGAGACTCTGGTTTGGGGAGATAAAATGCTTTTTGGAATGTTGATTCTCAAATGATGATTGCAAAGAAACAACTAAATCTGGCTGGTGTGAGATATTGCTAAAGGTAAAGATGGACCCTAAACCATGATATCGTCTAGGTAAGGAACCGCCAAAATACCCTGAGTTCGAATGACAGATTATAGTGTGCCCAGAATTATTGTAAAAATTCTCGGAGCAGTAGCCATACCAAAAGGAAGAGCAACAAATTGGAAATGTTGGTCCATAAATGCAAAGTGAAGGAACTGATGAATAGGGACATGAAGGTAAGCATCTTAATCTATTGTTTCTATTTTGAATGTAGGAATCCTATGAAATTAGTTTAAAGTTTTTAATCTAGAATAGGCCTAAAAGTTACCTTTTTCTGGGAAAAGATTGAAATAAAACGCTGAACACAATGAAAAAGGGCTTCAGCCTTCACAGGGTTCATTGGAACTTGAGACAGAAGAAACCTTTCTCTTGGAGGCCTTGATCTGAAACCCATTCTGAACCTTTGAGACACTATGTTTAGTACCCAAGGACCTTGTACAGGTTGAAACCAGACCTTCTTAAAAATGTGTAATCTGCCACTACCTGAAGAAAATCTGAATAGGGGGCCACACCTTCATACTGATTTAGAAGAGGAAGAAGACTTTTTTGAATGCTTAGCTTTGTTCTAGGAAGGATAAGATTTCCAGGAAGGTATGGATGTTTTGGAGAGGAGGAAAAGGATCTTTGGTTCCTTGATTGATGAAAGTCACAAGAACTATTTGGAGTTCTATTTTTTCCTTTTAGATTTTTTATCTCTATGAAGAAAAGCTCCTTTACCTTCATTAATGGTAGAAATTATGGCATCTAGACAAGGCCCAAATAAAAAAAAAATTGAAAAGGAAGAGATAGAAGTCTAAATTTTCAACCATGTCAGCGGACCAAGATTGAGCCACAGAGATCTCCTTGTCAAAACCATTGTTGTCATGTTATTGGCATTTAGTCTGATAATGTCAACAATAGCATCACAGATGAAGCCATTGTAAATCTTCTTCAACCTAATGATCTGACTTCTGTTTAGATAGATTGTCACACCAAAGGGTAGAGTCTGCTGCCACGCAAGCAACACTAATATCTAATTTAACAAATATCCCATTTGAAGGAAGGCCTTTATGTGGAAAGAATCTAATTTACTATCCATAGGATCTTTAAACATGGTACTGTCCTCTAAAGGAATAGTAGTCCATTTTGCCAGATTAGAAATGGCACCATCTACCTTAGGAATTATATATATATATATATATATTTTTTCCCAAAGTTCTACACTATAAAAAGTTAAAGAAAACATATTTTTCAAAGCAGACATTGGATTGAAAGGAAGATCCGGATCTGACCACTCCTTGGTAATAATTTCAGTTATTGCCTCAAGATCCGGAAAAACGTCTGGTGTTTTAGTAGAGCGTTTGAAAATTAAACCCAATTGCGTGATGGATTTTTCTGTAGGCTTAGGATCCTGACCTCGCATTCTACTGGCTGATCCAATCAGCCAATCGGATTGAACTTCAATCCGATTGGCTGATTAAATCAACCAATCGGAATTCGAAGGACGCCATCTTGGATTACGTCATTTAAAGGAATATTCATTCGTCGTTAGTCCATCGGCAGAGAAGGATGTTCCGCGCCGGAGGTCTTCAAGATGGAGCCGTTCCTCATCGGATGGATGAAGATAGAAGATGCCGCTTGGATGAAGATGTCTGCCGGTCCGGATGTCCTCTTCTGCCCGGATAGGATGAAGACTTCTGCCGGTCCGGATGTCCTCTTCTGCCCCATCGGATGACTACTGGTGCCCGGCTGGGTGAAAACGGCTCAAGGTAGGGTGATCTTCAATGGGGTAGTGTTAGGTTTTTTTAAGCGGGGATCGGGTGGGTTTTAGAGTAGGGGTGTGTGGGTGGTGGGTTGTAATGTTGGGGGGTATTGTATTTCTTTTTTTTTTACAGGTAAAAGAGCTGATTACTTTGGGGCAATACCCCGCAAAAAGCCCTTTTAAGGGCTGGTAAAAGAGCTGATTACTTTGGGGCAATGCCCCGCAAAAGGCCCTTTTAAGACATCAATGGGGAGAGCCAGCTGAAAAAAAGTCTAACACCTGCAATAAAGCAGCGTAAAGCTCAGTAACGCAGCCACATTGATTCCTATGGGGAAACACATTTTATGTTTACACCTAACACCCTAACATGAATGCCGAGTCTAAACACCCCTAATCTTACACTTATTAACCCCTAATCTGCCGCCAACAACGTCGCCACCACTATTCTAAATTTATTAACCCCATAAACAAGTCTAACCCTAACCCTAACCCTCCCTAACTTAAATATAATTTAAATAAATCTAAATAAAATTACTATCATTAACTAAATTATTCCTATTTAAAACTAAATACTTACCTGTAAAATAAACCCTAAACTAGCTACAATATAACTCATAGTTACATTGTATCTAGTTTAGGGTTTATTTTTATTTTACAGGCAAGTTTGTATTTATTTTAACTAGATAGAATAGTTACTAAATAGTTATTAACTATTTAATAACTACCTAGCTAAAATAAATACAAATTTACCTGTAAAATAAAACCTAACCTAAGTTACACTAACACCTAACACTACACTACCATTAAATAAATTGCCTAAATGAAATACAATTAAATAAATCAAATACAATTAGCTAACTTACAAAAAAAAACACTAAATTACAGAAAGTAAAAAACAAATTACAAGATCTTTAAACTAATTACACCTAATCTAATAGCCCTATCAGAATAAAAAAAGCCCATCCAAAATAAAAAAAAACTCTAGCCTAACCTAAGCTACCAATAGCCCTTAAAAGGGCCTTTTGCTGGGCATTGCCTCCAAGAAATCAGCTATTTTACCTGTAAAAAAAATACACACAACCCCCCCAACAGTAAAACCCACCACCCACACAACTAACCCCCCAAATAAAACCCTAACTAAAAAAACCTAATCTCCCCATTGCCCTGAAAAGGGCATTTGGATGGGCATTGCCCTTAAAAGGGCATTTAGCTCTATTGCAGCCCAAAGCTCTAACCTAAAAATAAACCCACCCAATACACCCTTAAAAAATCCTAACACTAACCCCCGAAGATCCACTTAACGGGAGAAGTCTTCATCCAAGCGGCAAGATGTCCTCAACAAAGCCACCAGAAGTGGTCCTCCAGACGGGCAGAAGTGGTCCTCCAGACGGGCAGAAGTCTTAATCCAGATGGCATCTTCAATCTTCATCCTTCTGACGCGGAGCAGGTCCATCTTCGAGACATCCGGCGCGGAGCATCCTCTTCCAAAGACGACTACCCGACAAATGAAGGTACCTTTAAGTGACGTCATCCAAGATGGCGTCCCTTAGATTCCGATTGACTGATAGAATTCTATCAGCCAATCGGAATTAAGGTTGAAAAAATCCTATTGGCTGATGCGAACTCAATCCTGATTGGATCAGCCAATAGGATTGAACTTCAATCCTATTGGCTGATTGCATCAGCCAATAGGATTTTTTCAACCTTAATTCCGATTGGCTGGTAGAATTCTATCAGCCAATCGGAATCTAAGGGACGCCATCTTGGATGATGTCACTTAAAGGTACCTTCATTGCCGCTTGTCACTTAAAGGACATCTTGCCGCTTGGATGAAGATGTCTCCCGGTAAGTGGATCTTCTGGGGTTAGTGTTAGGATTTTTTAAGGGTGTATTGGGTGGGTTTTATTTTTAGGTTAGGGCTTTAGGCCGCAAAAGAGCTAACTGCCCTTTTAAGGGCAATGCCCATCCAAATGCCCTTTTCAGGGCAATGGGGAGCTTAGGTTTTTTAGTTAGGGTTTTATTTGGGGGTTGGTTGTGTGGGTGATGGGTTTTACTGTTGGGGGGATAGTTTGTATTTTTTTTACAGGTAAAAGAGCTGATTTCTTGGGGGCAATGCCCCCCAAAAGGTCCTTTTAAGGGCTATTGGTAGTTTAGGTTAGGTTAGGGTTTTTTTTATTTTGGGTGGGCTTTTTTTATTTTGATAGGGCTATTAGATTAGGTGTAATTAGTTTAAAGATCTTGTAATTTGTTTTTATATTTTCTGTAATTTAGTGGGGGGGGTTGTAATTTAGCTAATTGTATTTGATTTATTTAATTGTATTTCATTTAGGTAATTTATTTAATTGTAGTGTAGTGTAGTGTTAGGTGTTAGTGTAACTTAGGTTTGGTTTTATTTTACAGGTAAATTTGTATTTATTTTAGCTAGGTAGTTATTAAATAGTTAAAAACTATTTAGTAACTATTCTACCTAGTTAAAATAAATACAAACTTTCCTGTAAAATAAAAATAAACCCTAAGCTAGATACAATGTAACTATTAGTTATATTGTAGCTAGCTTAGGGTTTATTTTACAGGTAAGTATTTAGTTTTAAATAGGAATAATTTAGTTAATGATAGTAATTGTATTTACATTTATTTAAATTATATTTAAGTTAGGGTTAGACTTAGGTTTAGGGGTTAACAAATATAGCATAGTGGCGGCAACGTTGGGGGCGGCAGATTAGGGGTTAATAAATTTAGGTAGGTGGCGGCAATGTTAGGGGCCGCAGATTAGGGGTTAACCCAGAGGCAGAACTTTTTTCAATTTCTGTGATGAGATTTTTTTAAGTTAATTTTTTTCTGCAGTGTCTTTAAGAAGCTGGTGTTGCTGTGTTTGTTGCCCTTACTCGGTGTGCATGAGGACAGGTTCATGTACAGCCTGTGTATACACCATATAGACACACCAACACTATACACACACCCACACCATACACACACACATACACCACACACACACACACACACCATATACACCCACACACACCAATCATATACACACACCATACCCACACACCCACACACCATATATATCTATACACACACACCATATACACCCACACACACCAATCATATACACACACCATACACACACACATCATATACACACACCATATCCACACACCCACACAACCTATATATCTATATACACACACCATATATACACACACCATATACACACACACCATATATATATATATACACACACACCATATATATATATATATATATATATATATATATATATATATATATACAGTATATATATATACACACACCATACACACACACACACACACCACATACACACACACACACCATATACACACACACCATACACACAATACACACACACACACACACCATATACATACACACACACCACATATATACACACACACCATATACACACACACACCATATATACACACACACACACCATATATACACACCATATATATACACACACACACACTGACACTGACACTGCCATTCTTTCTGCAGAGATCGGCAGGGTTCTGCCTTGGGGGGGTTAATAATATTTAACTAGTGTTTGCGAGGCGGGAGTGCGGCGGTTTAGGGGTTAATATGGTTATTCTAGTGGTGGCGATGTCTGGAGCGGCAGATTAGGGGTTAATATTTTTATTATAGAGTTTGCGATGTGGGAGGGCCTCGGTTTAGGGGTTAATAGGTAGTTTATGGGTTTTAGTGTACTTTTTAGCACTTTAGTTAAGAGTTTTATGCTACAGCTTTGTAGCGTAAAACTCATAACTACTGACTTTAAAATGCGGTACCGCTCACTTTTTGGCCTCCCAGGACAAACTTGTAATATCAGTGCTATGGAAGTCCCATTGAAAAAAGACTATACGCAATTTGCGTAAGTTGGTTTGCAGTAAGGTCAAAAAAGTGTGTGCGGTGCCCCTAAACCTGCAAGACTCGTAATACCAGCAGGCGTAAAAAAGAAGCGTTAGGACCTGTTAATGCTGCTATTTCACCTTATTATTATTATTATTAGGTATTTGTAGAGCGCCAACAGATTCCACAGCTCTGTAAACATAGTCGGTGTACAGGATAGCTTTTGTAGGGGTCATGTGGATAGAGGGCCCTGCCGAGAGTTTCACTGTTGTAGTCGGCTCTTATGAAGTGATCTGTAAACAGCTGGCCCATAGGCTTACATTCTAAGGGGTTCAAGGGGAAAGCAATGGAGTTAGGAAAGGTTAGTGTTGGTTGTATGCATCCCTGAATAGAAGAGTTTTTAGGGAGTGCTTGAAGCTGTTAAAACTAGGGGAGAGTCTTATGGAGTGAGGCAGGGAATTCCACAAGATGGGGGCCAGTCTGGAGAAGTCCTGTAAACGGGAATGTGAGGAAGTAACAAGGGAGGAGGAGAGGAGGAGATCCTGAGCTGAACGAAGGGGACGGGAGGGAGTGTATCTAGAGACAAGTTCTGAGATGTAGGGGGGAGCAGTGCAGTTGAGAGCTTTATATGTCAGGGTGAGGATTTTATGTTTAATCCTAGAGGCAAGAGGAAGCCAGTGAAGGGATTGGCAGAGAGGTGCAGCAGATGAAGAGCGACGAATAAGGAAGATGAGCCTGGCAGAGGCATTCATTATGGATTGTAAAGTAGCTATGCGGCAGCTAGGTAGACCAGAGAGGACGGAGTTGCAGTAGTCGAGGCGGGAAAGGATGAGAGAATGGATTAAAATCTTGGTTGTATCTTGTGTAAGGAAAAGTCTAATTTTAGCAATATTTTTAAGGTGGAAGCGGCAGGCTTTAGCCAAGGACTGAATGTGAGGAGTGAAGGAAAGATCTGAGTCAAGTGTGACCCCAAGATATCGGGCGTGCGGGGTAGGGGTTATCAACATATCAACATTATCAACAGTTATAGAAATTTTGGGGGTGAAGACATTGGAAGAAGGGGGAAAAATAAGGAGTTCAGTTTTGGAGAGATTTAGCTTAAGGTAGTGAGAGGACATCCAAGATGAGATGTGAGAAAGACAGTTAGTGACACGGGTTAGTAAGGATGGAGGTAGGTCTGGTGCAGAGAGGTAGATTTGGGTGTCATCGGCATACAAATGGTATTGAAACCCATGGGACTTTATTAAGGATCCAGTAGTAAAAGGGGGGCGGCGGCGCTCCAGTCCACGTCACACGGCAGAGCAATTGATCCAATCAGAGTCCAAGAATGGGCAATGAGTCCGTTTAAAGCGGTGCCAGCTCAAAAAATAGGTTGAGCAAACCAAATAGCAATGAGAAGAAGAGCAAGCGGAACTCCAGGGTAAAAGTTAAAACATCATCCTTTATTTGCAAAAATAGTTTGAACTCATGTTGCAAACAATTTACGGAGGAGGAGGAGACCTTACATGTTTCGTGCCCTGCGGCACTTAATCATAGGTATAATCTCCTTCACATGTGTAGACCATTTATACCCTGATCCACCAATCAGGAGTTAGCATACATTGTTACCATGTCAACCTGCAAGCTAAGAAAATGTCTTCACAGTGCGGCATGAGTACACATAAACCAAACATATACAGAAATATACAAAAAGAAAAAAAATTCATATTTTAAAATGCCAGGTGTTAAAATAAACTCCCTGAACTAATGAAATTGTGCTCATTAGAGCACTCAATAATGAAATATCTGATATTGTAGAGACCTAAAATAGTGTCTTATGGTACATATATTTCTCCTCATAAATATATGAATATAAGAATATATGAATATATGAGTAATGCATCTATAACACGTCTATTTTAAATCAACATAAGACATGTATGTCATATTCAATCATTGCACCAAATATCTATATGTAAATCATCATAATTTACACATACAGATATTTAAATAATAGATGCATATTTAAAAAAAACAACTCAATAAATTAGCACCATAATTAATACTAAGACTTCTTTAGAAAAAACGGAACAAATCTTTAAGTTTACAAATAGGACAAGAGACAAAAGGAGCAAATAGTTCATAACAAAGTTAGCATAACTTCATAGTAGTATTGAACAAAGGGATAATGTAGTAATAAACTTGTTAAATAATAGATCACTTAACAGATGTTAATTTTGTTAAATGTCAACTATACAGGGAGTGCAGAATTATTAGGCAAGTTGTATTTTTGAGGATTAATTTTATTATTGAACAACCATGTTCTCAATGAACCCAAAAAACTCATTAATATCAAAGCTGAATAGTTTTGGAAGTAGTTTTTAGTTTGTTTTTAGTTATAGCTATTTTAGGGGGATATCTGTGTGTGCAGGTGACTATTATTGTGCATAATTATTAGGCAACTTAACAAAAAACAAATATATACCCATTTCAATTATTTATTTTTACCAGTGAAACCAATATAACATCTCAACATTCACAAATATAAATTTCTGACATTCAAAAACAAAACAAAAACAAATCAGTGACCAATATAGCCACCTTTCTTTGCAAGGACACTCAAAAGCCTGCCATCCATGGATTCTGTCAGTGTTTTGATCTGTTCACCATCAACATTGCGTGCAGCAGCAACCACAGCCTCCCAGACACTGTTCAGAGAGGTGTACTGTTTTCCCTCCTTGTAAATCTCACATTTGATGATGGACCACAGGTTCTCAATGGGGTTCAGATCAGGTGAACAAGGAGGCCATGTCATTAGATTTTCTTCTTTTATACCCTTTCTTTCCAGCCACGCTGTGGAGTACTTGGACGCGTGTGATGGAGCATTGTCCTGCATGAAAATCATGTTTTTCTTGAAGGATGCAGACTTCTTCCTGTACCACTGCTTGAAGAAGGTGTCTTCCAGAAACTGGCAGTAGGACTGGGAGTTGAGCTTGACTCCATCCTCAACCCGAAAAGGCCCCACAAGCTCATCTTTGATGATACCAGCCCAAACCAGTACTCCACCTCCACCTTGCTGGCGTCTGAGTCGGACTGGAGCTCTCTGCCCTTTACCAATCCAGCCACGGGCCCATCCATCTGGCCCATCAAGACTCACTCTCATTTCATCAGTCCATAAAACCTTAGAAAAATCAGTCTTGAGATATTTCTTGGCCCAGTCTTGACGTTTCAGCTTGTGTGTCTTGTTCAGTGGTGGTCGTCTTTCAGCCTTTCTTACCTTGGCCATGTCTCTGAGTATTGCACACCTTGTGCTTTTGGGCACTCCAGTGATGTTGCAGCTCTGAAATATGGCCAAACTGGTGGCAAGTGGCATCTTGGCAGCTGCACGCTTGACTTTTCTCAGTTCATGGGCAGTTATTTTGCGCCTTGGTTTTTCCACACGCTTCTTGCGACCCTGTTGACTATTTTGAATGAAACGCTTGATTGTTCGATGATCACGCTTCAGAAGCTTTGCAATTTTAAGAGTGCTGCATCCCTCTGCAAGATATCTCATTATTTTTTACTTTTCTGAGCCTGTCAAGTCCTTCTTTTGACCCATTTTGCCAAAGGAAAGGAAGTTGCCTAATAATTATGCACACCTGATATAGGGTGTTGATGTCATTAGACCACACCCCTTCTCATTACAGAGATGCACATCACCTAATATGCTTAATTGGTAGTAGGCTTTCGAGCCTATACAGCTTGGAGTAAGACAACATGCATAAAGAGGATGATGTGGTCAAAATACTCATTTGCCTAATAATTCTGCACTCCCTGTATTGGAATGATATATAAGCTTAGTAATAAAAAATATATCCATATACATATAAACATGTATATACACAAAAGTATAAACCTATATCTCATATCAATATATATTACCCTACAAAATAACTAATATCCCACTCCTTATTTAAGCCCTTCGGTACTCTAGTATCCAGTTTCCAAATCCAGTATAGCTCTTTTCTGGTAAGAATATTAAACCTATTGCCACCCTGTAGTGGTCTTCTGGCTATATCTATGACTTTTACTAGAATTCTGGGCTCATTACTGAAGTGGACTTCATTAAAATGCTGGGCTACACTGGAGTCCTTATTGTAGTTTTTAATCTCCCTCTTATGTTCACCTATTCTCGAACGTAGGGTGCGAGAGGTCTGACCCACATACTGTTCATGGCAAAGTTCACACTCCAGAAGGTAAACCACAAAACTAGTACCACAATTGGCATAATGTTCTATTTTAAATTTCTCACCAGTAACACTGCTTTGAAACAAATTTTCTGTTTGTCGGACTTCACAAGTAACACAGTTTCTCGAGAGACATCTAAAAGTGCCTTTTTTAGACAGCCAATTGCTGGCTCCCATATTTCCTTTACTGGTAACCAGACTGGGTGAGAGAATAGTGGCTAAAGTCGGGGCTTTTTTTGGGACGAATTTAATATTGTCAACAACTTTAAGCAAAAGATCATCCCCCTTTAAAATGGGCAAATTCCTTCTGATAATATTGCACAATTGCTGGTACTGCAGCGAGAATTCAGTTGAGAATACCACCATATCATCATTAAATCTACTTCATTTGGTGGTATCTTTGACACAAGCTGATGTACTTAGATAAGCATCATTAACTTCCTTTGCTGTTTGTTTAAACATCTCAACATCATAACCCCTAGATCCCAACCTGGCAATTAAATTCTCAACTTGTGTTTCAAAAAGATCATCAGAATTAGTATTTCTTCTGAACTATTTGCTCCTTGTGTCTCTTGTCCTATTTGTAAACTTAAAGATTTGTTCCTTTTTTTCTAAAGAAGTATTTTTATTAATTATGGTACTAATTTATTGATATTTTTTTTTTTAAATATGCATCTATTATTTAAATATCTGTATGTGTAAATTATGATGATTTACATATAGATATTTGGTGCAATGATTGAATATGACATACATGTCTTATGTTGATTTAAAATAGACGTGTTATAGATGCATTACTCTACTCATATATTCATATATTCTTATATTCATATATTTATGAGGAGAAATATATGCACCATAAGACACTATTTTAGGTCTCTACAATATCAGATATTTCATTATTGAGTGCTATGAGTACAATTTCATTAGTTCAGGGAGTTTATTTTAACACCTGGCATTTTAAAATATTATTTTTTTTCTTTTTGTATATTTCTGTATATGTTTGGTTTATGTGTACTCATGCCGCACTGTGAAGACATTTTCTTAGCTTGCAGGTTGACATGGTAATGATGTATGCTAACTCCTGATTGGTGGATCAGGGTATAAATGGTCTACACATGTGAAGGAGATTATACCTATGATTAAGTGCCACAGGGCACGAAACATGTAAGGTCTCCTCCTCCTCCGTAAATTGTTTGCAACATGAGTTCAAATTTTAAACTATTTTTGCAAATAAAGGATGATGTTTTAACTTTTACCCTGGAGTTTTGCTTGCTCTTCTTCTCACGACTTTATTAAGGAACCTAGTGATGATGTGTAGATTGAAAAGAGGACCAAGGACAGAGCCTTGAGGTTCTCCAACAGAAAGTGGTAACGGGGCAGAGGATGCTCCGGAGAAGGCTACACTAAATGTACGGTTAGTCAGATAGGAAGAGAACCACAAGAGAGCTGTGTCACAGATGCCGAAGGATTGGAGGGTTTGGAGCAGAAGAGGGTGGTCAACAGTGTCAAAGGCTGCAGACAGGTCAAGGAAGATAAGCAGAGAGAAGTGGCCTTTGGATTTTGCTGTAAGTAGGTCATTGGTAACCTTGTCAATTTCTGTCTCTGTAGAGTGATGGGAACGAAATTCAGATTGCAATGGGTCAAGAAGAGAGTTTAGTGTAAGGAAATGGGATAGACTTGCATAAACTAGCTTTTCGAGGAGCTTTGGGGCAAGAGGAAGTAGGGAAATAGGGCGGTAATTGGAAGGGGAGGTTGGATCAAGGGAAGGTTTTTGGAGGATAGGTGTGAACGGTGCATGTTTTAGAGATGAGGGAAATATACCAGTGCTGAGGGAGAGGTTGAAAATGTGTGTGAGTATGGGGGTGAGGGTAGAAGAGAGGGAGGGGAGTAGCTATGAGGGGATGGGGTCGAGGGGACAGGTAGTGAGGTGGGAGGACAGTATAAGGTCAGAAACTTCATCCTCATTAACAGGGGCAAAAGAGATGCATTTTTGGATATTTGGGTTTTGGGTGATCATGAGCTTTTGAGGGGGTGGGAGATTGGAAGTATGTTGAGAGCTGATTTCACTTCTGATGGAGTAAATTTTCTTGTTGAAGTGGCTGGCAAAATCTTGAGCTGAGAGAGAGGTTGTGTTAGGAGGTGGGGGTGGGCGGAGAAGAGTGTTGAACGTGGAGAACAGACGTTTAGGGTTAGAGGAAAGAGTAGAGATGAGATTAGAAAAATATTGTTGCTTATAAAGATTAAGGGCAGAATAGTAGGAGTTCAGGATGAACTTGTAGTGAAGAAAGTCAGCTGAACTCCGAGATTTCCTCCGATGTCGCTCAGCAGTACGGGAGCATCTGCGTAGGTATTGTGTCAGAGCAGTAAGCCAGGCTGAGGGTGAGAATGTGGTTTTTGAGCTAAGGTTGGAGGGGCCAGAGTGTCAATGACCAATGTAAGGGTGGAATTATACTGGCAGATTGGTCTGGGCAGGAAAAGGAGGTGATGGATGAGAGGAGAGGTTTGAGAGAGCTAGCGAGCTGATGCAGATCTAGTGACTTAGTGCTTCTGTGAAGTTTGGTGTGAGGGGTAGAGGGAGGGGGGTTGTAGGTAGGGAAGTGATGTTGCAAGTTAGGAGATGATGGTCAGAGAGAGGAAAAGGCGAGTTTGTTAAATTTGAATGAGTGCATCGATAGGTGAAAGTCAGATCAAGGGAATGACCATCTTTGTGAGTGGAAGAGTCAGTCCATTGTGACAGGCCGAAAGAGGAAGGGAGTTGAAGAAGTTATTTTGCAGAGGAGGCAGTGGGATTGTCAAGAGTAATGTTAAAGTCACCAAGAATGAGGGCAGCAGTGTCTGAGGAAAGGAAATAAGGAAGCCAGGCAGCAAAGTGATCTAAAAATTTAGTTGGGGAGCCAGGGGGGCGGTATATGACTGCAACACGTATAGAGAGGGGAGAGAATAACCGAATCATGTGTGCTTCAAATAAAGAAAATGTGAAAGAAGAGAAGGTGCAATGAGAGGAAAGTAAAATAATGACACCACCTCCTTCTCTATTGCCAGACCTAGGAGTGTGGCTGAAATGGAGACCCCCATGTGACAGTGCAGCAGTGGATGCTGTGTCTGAAGCAGAGAGCCAGGTTTCTGTAAGAGCCAGAAGGTTAAGAGAGTGGGAGACAAATAGATCATGGATAGAAGTGAGGTTGTTGCAAACAGAGCGAGAGTTCCAGAGCGCACAAGTGAAGGGGGAGGGGTTTTTAGATTTAAGAGGAATGCGATTAAGGTTACCAGAGTTTAGTTTATGAAGTCTATTGAAAGGCACACAAGGAAGTGAATGGCTAGGAGGTTGTGAGGGACCAGGATTAGGGGAGATGTAGCCAGCAGCTAGTATGAGCAAGAGGGAGAGTGACATGAGATGAGAAGCAGATTTGCAGTAATGAGACTGTTTTTTGGCTGAAGTGCAGGGGGGAGAGAGAGTGCTTCGGAATAGGTAAAGTTCATGTACAAAAGTAAGGTGAGTATAAGAGAGATGGGCTAATGAACAGTGCAGGTGGAGAGGGAGAAGGAGTAATTGAGTAATGTAGTTTGTTATAGAGACAAGAGGTAGCAAAAAGGAATAACTTTACCGCAAAACTCGTAATCTAGCCGTTTATTAATTCATATAAAAATTGGAAAACACATTAAAAACAGTGGTCACGGAAGGCATACTCTAGGGTTCCGGGGGAGGAGACTGAGTGCAGGACACACTGCGAGCACGCTCTCTCTAGCTCTCCACTCTAGCCACTGGCGGTAATTTTCGCGCTCAAACCCTTGTCCAGGGAGGCTACCTATCCAAGGGCAACTGGATCCCGGATCCATAGCGGTGCTACCACAGGGCACCGCATCTCTTATTGCTTGGCCGTTACCATCTTAACCCCAGTCCTCTGCGGATATTAAACAGCAAGTACCGGCTGCTCTCCCTCACCCCTCCCACCGGTGTTGCGTGAGGAGGTGAACGGGATATTGCCCTGCAGCTGATTGCCTAAGGACTTGGGATTCCTGGAGCCAACCTAAAGAACCTACATTCCTCAAGAAAACATCTGGTCTACCAGCGGCTCAACACACCAACAAAGTGCTGTTCCAACCATTGCCTAATCTTACCGGGTTCCTTCCTGGGCCTGGACGGGACGAGGATTTGCCGCTTCTTTCCGTCCTGTGTCTGGAGAGGTGCACCTGGACCATCAGGGCGCTGACCGGTGACGTAGCTGGGTCGGCGCCGCGCTGCTCATTGGCGTGGTGTGGAAGCGACTGCTGCCTTGTGTTTCCACACACCGATGCTGCTGGTGGATTATTGGCAGCCTCCATCTACAGGTGTCGCTCAGTCATCTTGGGCTGGGAAGTAACTCGGCACTTGAACCACCGAAAAAGGAAGGAAGATATCTCAGTGCTGGCTTGATCTGCCTGCCTGGTCGCTGAACGTATAGGATCCGCCAATTCCATTGCACCAAACTGTATGGTATAAGGTACTCTCTTTCTGTTGAGGTGCACACTATATAACTGCTGAATTTTGTCTGTGCACTAGATAAAGAAGTCATCTAACAGAAAGAAATCGCAAAACCCAAAGGGAAGTTTTTTTACCCTGAAAGTCACGGCAGCATAAAAGTAAAAGCACACTTTCCTATCCATTTAAATCCCCACACTTGGACAAGGAAATTGGGTGGACCAAAAGTGTGATTTATTTTGCTTTTTTGCCAAGCTGCACAAGTTATTAAACTTCTTCAGCGTCTTGGCTGCATGACTTTCCCTCCCTGCTCACTATAAGCTGCCCCAATAAAAAGACTGAACTATCAGAAGAACGTTTTTGATTTCAGTATACTGTCTTATAGACTAATTTTGTCCCAAATATCCCACTGTGTCCACGTTCTTTCATATTTCTAACAACATACCTGTTTTGCTTTGTCATTTAAACTTAAATGTGTTGGTATATGCTACAATTTCATTCTACTTTAATCCTCAGCCAATTTTACAGTATCCTCTTTTAGAAAAACTTAGTGTGCTAGGGTCACCTTAGGATTACTAGTAAAATTGGTCCATAGAATATATTATTTTTGCCTATGAATAAATGCTCTACATGCCTTGATGGCAGAGACCCATAAACCTGGGCATAGTTATACGCCCTGCTACTCCGCTGGTAATAATTAAAAAACAGCATATATGCTATAAAAGTTTTATTCCCATCTACTGTATAGTATTGCTGTGCCTGATCTTTCTTCGTTACTTATTCAGGTTTTCCCTGTGCTCTATTCAAAGCAACAAAATATCTTTTTGTGTAGAACACTTTCTAAGGTTCTTTGCAATATCTAGGATACTTTGGAACATAGTGCTAAGATAAGAATAAGGGGATTATGTCATTCTATGATGAAATGTTCTGATTTTCTGTGTTCTATTTTGAGACTGTTTACTTATAAGTTAACTATTAAGATGAATCTACTTCAGGTTTTCTTTAACTGATCGGCAGCCCATTTCAGAGTACAGAACATATCTTAAAAATATATCTTAAAGTTAAGATATGGTGTTGAATTATAGCTTAAGTGTCAAAGAGTATTTGCCTTTGTGTTCTCTACTCTAGGGGGGTAATGAATCACAGTCCCAGGGCAAATAGTTGATAATCTCTGTTGTGACAATTATACAAAGCTGGGTACAGGCCAGACTTAAATAATATTGAACACATAAGTGGAGTAAATTGGTGACTTTCTCCGTATCATATAGTACATCTAACCCAGAGAAATAGAAAGACATTATATAAGAATTGTCATCCTCAGGTGAATCTCAGGACTGGCGATAATTATTGAAATAAAAATATTTACTGCATAAGTAGCAGATTGTTAAGAGACACTCATAGGTATTAAAGGGGGTAAATTAATGTAGTAGTTCTTTTGATTTCATATACTGGCAAATTAAATGTGAATATACATAAAAATTGAGTACAAATTATAAGTAAATTGGATACTGTTAAAGTATAGCCTAACTCTTCAGGAATTAGGAGTGATCGCAGTTATTAGAAATAGGAGAAAAGAATAATCTGATACATAGGTTAAGCTTGTTTTGGTGTAACTTTTGCCTAAAGTAACACACCGTCATAATTTAAAAACACTATAACTCACTTTCTTTTTCTTTTTTTTTTTTTTTTTTTTTTTTTTCTTTTTCTTTTTTTTTTTTTTTTTTTTTTTTTTTTTTGCACACCCTCACTGAATATCCTCACAACCCACTTCTCACTCTCCCCTTTTTTTTTTTTTTTTTTTTTTTTTTTTTTTTCTCTTCCTCCCTCCTCACAACACATAACACCTTTTTTCACTAATTGGCACTTTTGGGCGGGGGAATTCATCCCCCGCCCCTCTTTGATTTTCCTAAGCACTTAATTAATTCATGGATAAATTCGTGCACACGCACATTAAGACCCCTTCACCAGCTATGACGGCTAGACATAAAGACAAGAAAAATAAAAATGTGATAGAAACACAGGTAGATATTCATTCACTTTCCTCTAACCTCTCCTATAACAAAGAAAGTGCAGATACTCAAGTATTAGTATCCAGTATAACTGAAGCACTTGCCCCAAGATTTGAATCTCTCAAACTTGAGATTAAACAAGATATTGTATCTCTTACTAACGAAATCAGACAATTCTCAAATAGACTTCAAGAAGCTGAACAAAGAGTGTCAGACTTGGAGGATGTCAGCTCAATCCATAGCTCTAAATTAAAAGCTGCAGATATAATGCTATCTAAAATACAAGCTAAAATAGAGGATCTTGAAGATCGCTCGCGGAGAAACAATCTAAGAATAATAGGGGTCCCAGAGGGGAAACAATATGAAAATTTGGGAAAATTTATATCTGAAACCTTAGTACAAATACTAGGATTACCTCCTTCTTACCCTCCAATAATAGTTGAAAGGGCCCACAGAGTAGGGCGTCAATCTGACGAAGGAAGAGGGAAGATCAGAGCTAGACCAATAATAGCTAAACTACTAAACTTTCAGGATAAGATGGTAATCTTTCAGTACTACCGAAAGAACCAACCTATCTCCTTAGGGACAAACAATATACTATTATTCCAAGATTTCTCCGCTGAAACAGCGGGGAAAAGAAAAGAGCTATCCCCTACTTGCACGAAACTTATTAAAGCAGGTTACCGTGCCACTATAATTTACCCAGCTAAATTAAAAGTTACTCTCAATGATGAAGTCCATTTTTTTGAATCTGCAGAAAAAGCAGAGAAATTTGTAGAAGAACTGGGAAGGAATGACAATAGGTGAAGGAAAGAAAATAAGACAAAATAAGGGAAAGTTCAGCATAATTTCCGAATTTACAGATTACAGTTAGATATATGATGCAAGGTGTAAGTTCTGTAAGGGGGTTGTGCAGGGCCCCCGGGGGAATGCCTGCACTAGGAGGGTATATAGCTTTAGGAATTCCTTTTTTTTTTTTTTTTTTTTTTTTTTTTTTTTTTTTTTTTTTTTTTTTTTTTTTTTTTTTTTTTTTCTTAGGGTGGATGAGGGATGGGCAGGGCAGATAAGTGTAAAATAACCTCCTGGAATATTGGAGGTCTCACCTCTCCCATCAAACGAAAATCAGTTTTGGTTCAATTACAAAAAATTGGTACTGATATAGCTATGCTACAAGAAACTCATTTAAATATGCAGGAAGTGCTAAAACTGAAGTTCTCATGGGTAAAGGAAGTGTTTGCTTCCACAGGCACAAAAAGGAAGAGAGGCGTGGCAATTTTGTTAGGGAAAAGAATTAAATATGAAACTTTGCACAGTATCTCAGACCCGGAAGGGAGATATATAATTTTAAAATTAAAGATAGAAGGAATCCTATATACACTTTGTAATCTATACGCTCCCAATGTGTTTGATCCAATGTTCTGGGACACTCTGCAATCAAAAATAATTTCTGAATCAACAGGATACCTAATTCTAGGCGGGGATTTCAATATGGCCCCACACCAACCCTTGGATAGACTTAGACAGAAGCCTACTGTGGGGAGGAATAAGCGAGACAGCCTAGAAACTAAAATGTTTAAGAAAATTTCCAAAAATTTGTTAGTCAGGGACATATGGAGACTCCAGAACCCAGATCTAAGAGATTTCACCTGTCTGTCTCGAGCTCATAAGACTCTATCTAGAATAGACTTGTTCCTTATTGATGAAAGACTATGTAAAATGAAAATTATAGCCAAAATACTCCCTATTTGTATATCAGATCATAGCCCTATTACAATAGAAATTCAATATGATGATTTCAAACTAGGATCCTCTCGCTTCTTCTTCCCCACATGGCTGACGAATGATGTAAAATTTAAAAACTGGTTAAAAAGCAAATATGAAGAGTATGCTGAATTTAACAAGACTTATGTTGATCGCCCAGATATTTTCTGGGAGGCTGCAAAGGCAGTTCTTAGGGGGGAAATGATTTCATATATTGCTAATAGAAATAAAACACTAAGAATTAGAGAATCAGAAGTGACAAAAGCTGTAATTAACTCATATAATCGCTATTTGCTTGATAACTCCCCGGGAAGTTGGATCAGATACATTGGAGCAAAAAACGAAAGAGACTCATTTCTAACCTATAGAGAGACTCAGAAGGAGCTTAAACTTCAGGCAAGACTTTATCGCTATGGCAATAAGGCTGGAAAGTTATTGGCCAATCTGTTAAAAAGAGAGAAAAGATCCCCATTAATAGATAAGCTTCTGCATAAGCAGAAAACCCATATAAATATAGATGATATTGCCAACATTTTCTCAGAATATTTTTCAAAAATTTACTCTCTAAGGGATTCAGACAAAGTTAAATCAGATGAATTCTGGAGCAAAATTGTCCACCCTGTACTTGACGGTGAAAAAATGCTAATGGTTAACTCCCCAATTTCTCAGGAAGAAATTCTAAAGACTATTCAGGAGCTTCCATCAAATAAGGCACCTGGTCCAGATGCATTACCAAATGAATTTTACAAAATCCTTGCACCATTCGTTGTTTCACCGCTAAGTAAGCTTTTTAACCACATGTTTATTGATGGAAAGGTGGTCTCGCCTCAGTTTTGTGCATCTCACACTACACTGATTCTTAAACCCGGGAAGGATCCGACAAAAAAGGAATTTTATAGACCCATAGCATTATTAAATTCCGATTATAAGATCCTGACCTCCATTTTAGCCAAGAGATTGCAATTGGTACTTCCGGAAATAATACATAAAGACCAAGCAGGATTTTTGCAGAAACGAAATCTAACAGCAAAGATCAGGGAAGTATTAGTCACTATAGATTATTTTAAATCTACTGATTTGGCGGGGCAGAGGAGAGAGGGGGACTCCCCAGATTTAGCAATTGTTTCAATTGATGCAGAAAAAGCATTTGATTCAATTCATCAGGATCATTTGCTCTCGTCTCTCTATAGGTTTGGGTTCAGAGGACATTTCCATAAATTTGTGGAGAATTTATATAAAAAGTCATTCACGAGGTTAATTGTTAATAATACACTATCTTCGGAAATATCACTGGAAAGGGGAACACGCCAGGGATGCCCCCTCTCCCCTCTCCTCTTTAACATTTCAATTGAACCCTTGGCAATAGCAATAAGAACACAAATGGAAGGAATAAAGATAGGTAGAACAGAGCTTAAAATTGCGTTATACGCGGATGACATCCTGCTATATATCTCTAACACGCAAAACAATATACCCATACTTATTTCAATTATAGAACAATTCGGATCCTTCTCGGGTTATAGGATTAATGCGTTAAAATCTGAATTATTATGGATTAGAAGGAATCCTGATTCTTCGATGGAAATTCCTTTTAGAGTCTCAGAATCATTTAGATACTTGGGGATAATGATCACTTCCGATTTAGACAAATGTTATGATCTTAATGTAAAACCAGTACTGAGAGAGATTGAGGTGAGTTTGAAATTATGGCAGAATCTCCCACTCTCGATTTCAGGTCGCATTGCCGCATTTAAAATGATCTTGCTCCCAAAGTTATTATTCATTTTACAGAATACTCCAATAATCCTCAGAAGGAAAGATATTGAAAAAATTAATAGTATGATGAGAATTTTTATATGGCAGAGCAAAAAACCCAGAATTTCGTTAATGAAACTTTCACTTCCTAAGAAGTACGGCGGACTTGCACTGCCAAATATACAATTCTACAATCTGGCCTCACTGGCCCGAATAGTTATAGATTGGATTCTAAATAAAGATTATGTAACAAATAATGAACTTGAAAAAAATGTAAGTCTACCATACCTTCCCACAGCCTTAATACACTGTAGCCCTAAGACAATCCCCCAGGAAATTAAGATATTCAAAACATTAATATATCCACTACAGGCATGGAGAAAGATATGCAAGTTATTATCTATTAAAGGAAGTGTCTCGAATTATATGCCAATTAAAGGGAACCCTAAATTTCAAGCGGGAATACAATCGGCACCCTTCCAAAAATGGCACACATTAGGTTTGAATAACATTTCTCAGATAATAGACTGGAACGGCCACTGCATTAAAACATTCGAAAGTTTAAAAAGAGAATTCAGCCTCAGCAATAAAGAATTCTTTGCATATTTACAAATTAGACACTTCATAACTAAGATAATAAATGAATCTGGTTGGAACTGGTCCTGGGGAAAGCTGGAGAATTGGCTTGTATTAGCTAAAAATGGGTTTATGTCAATCTCACCATGCTATCAATTATTGATATCTAATAAAGGGGAGATGAATCTAGGAAACTTAGCAGTTGCATGGGATTCTATGATAACTCAACATCCTATAAATTCAAATAAAATCCAGGCTTCTATTTTAAAAGTATCACAAATTACTTTATCAGCCACATGGAGAGAATCCCACATTAAGTTATTGTATAGGACCTACTACACTCCAAAAAAAGGGACAAGATGTGGGAATATTAATTTTTGTACATGCCCAAAATGCTCATTACAATCAGCAGATCTTATCCATATGATCTGGGAATGCCCCAAGATTAAACATTTTTGGGCTAAGATAGAATACTGGATTAATCAAGTTTTAAAAATCTCTCCTCTGAGGTTGGACATAATCTCTGTAATCTTTTTATGGGAAGCAACGAAAGATCTTCGGAAGCATAATAAAATAATCAATATGATTATTCTAGCGGCAAGATATTTAATCTTCAAAAAATGGAAAGGAAGGGCTAGCCCCAGTATAAATGAGCTCAAAAACTGCCTAAAAAAACAATATATAATAGAGCAAAGAGACACTAATATAGAAGAAGAGAATGATATTGAAGGTTTCTTTAAAAAATGGACAGCTTTTATTAAGATATTTCCATTAAATGAAAGAGAACATATGATATACCCATTTAGGAACTCAGAACTAGTATTGATGGGACTATGGTAGTCTTCTCTGCTCATCTCCCATCCCCCCCTCTTTCTCTTTTTTTTTTTTTTTTTTTTTTTTTTTTTTTGGGATAATTACATGTTGTGTTTTAGTGTTACTATGCTCAGTGTTGTCTGGTTGTTTAAGTCCTCTTTCCCCTAGTGGATTAGGTATGTTAGGTTGGTTGATTTTTTTTTTTTTTCTTTTTTTTTTTCTTTTTTTTTTTTTCTTTTTTTTTTTTTTTTTTTTTTTTTTTATTTTTTTTTTCTGTGTTTTTTTTTTGTTTTTGTGAATAATTGACCTAAGACGGAAAGGGAAGAAAAGGGTAAAACTTAATTATTGTTAAGACTGTTATTTAAAAGATAAGATATAGCATGACAAAATAATGTAAATTATAGTATACGATGCATCTGAAAGTTCAATTCACATTAACATTTTCTGAAGAGGAATAAGCACTATATCATTATATAATTTTGAATATCCTGAAGCTAGAGAAAAAGAAAAAATAGAAAAATGAGGTTGAGACTATTTTTGTTTCTTGCTTTTGTTCTTTTTTTGTGATGCAACAAAAATAATGTTCTTTTGCATCATGTGTATATTGTGAATATTTCTTTTTTTGTACCTATGCATTCTTTTTCAATGTATCACATATATGTTGTTTTGTGATCTTAACCTCAATAAAAAAAAAAAAAAAAAGAAAGAAAAAAACAGTGGTCACAAGCAAGGCAAATGGCACCTAAATGGTAAGATACTGGTAAATATTCTTGAATAGGGTGGATGGGTATTGGGTAAAGGGCAATATACCTCTGCCTTAATGAGAGATCCAGTTGTCTGGCACTTAATTGTGTGTCAGCATAAAGATAGCACCTAAATAATGTTAGATGTCAACTTATTCTAACTGGTTGTATAATTAACCTTACCTGATATGACTGATAATAAGATGTAGATATGATTGGATAGCTGCAATGGCTGGTGCTCAATAAAACATCTATATGCTGTACAAATACTAGTTCTGTGTTAAGTGAAAGTTAAAATCAGTGTAAAGCGTGATTTATTAAATAGCTATGCTATTCAGCATAATATCTGCTACAATGGTATATATTTTAATGAATATCTCAATTTCATTATAAGCAACAATGTATTAGAATGTGATCCCGTACCACATTAAACGGCAACATCTATATATTTAAGTTGAATCAAAGTGGTACTCTGAAATAACCGTGGTGTTACTTGAGATCAGGTGAGGTTATAGTTATTTTACTCTTAGCAAGTAACAACAAGATAATATAAATCGGATTGAGACAAAAAAGGTCCGTGTATATAGGGCACCTGTGGCAATTATCATTCAGTGTTCAATGGACAGTTTTGTGTCCTAATATTGCTGCTAAATTCTGTTGTAATTTGAATGTGCTTATAGAGTCACAAGACAGCTGTACAAATAAGGCTAAAAATGGCACTGTCCATTTGTTTTAACATGCTCTATGGTGATCGTTCCTATATTAGAAGGTAACAAGCGCTCATCAGCTCCTTTTGTGCAGAATAAAAAACCTATAGTCTGATGTAAAGCGCTAACTCGATACAGGAGCACACCACATTAGCGCTCATTGGCTTCTCCTTACCCCACTACGAGCACTATAATCAGCAAGTGAAAAAAGCAAGGGGCATAATCGCGCTAAAGAACATGAGCGTGCATAAAGAAAAAACTGATGGAAATATAAAAACAAATATAAGTAGTGTCACAAATTAAAACAACAGAGTCTCTACTACGAGAGAACTGTTTAATGTACTTCAATAGCCTAGGAAAAACAAAGGGATAATTAATAATTTTAAAGTAAAATAAAGTGTGCACATTAAATAGAGGTCCCTACTGTCCCCTTATAATCTCCCTTAACACATAGACAAAAATAACACTTAAGATCTAGTGATATAATGTCTGCCACAATAATGTCCCCTGGCTATGATGTAACATTGCATATGTACCTGCTAATAGCCTGTGGCTTATGTGAGTAGACAAACAATGAAGTCTTACCTGTCAGGCACCCAATCCACTGAGTTTACCAGCTGCTTAAATGACTGCCTTCAGTAGATAGCCCATCCAGTGCTGAGAACATTACAGCAGAGGAAATCAGTGAGAAGTATCTCAACTACCCAACACAAGGAGGCTAGGGACCTGTGGTAGATCTTTGACTAACTCACTCAACGGGAGAAAATATGTCACTGCCCCATACTCCAGTCTCCCCTCTGTCACCATAGCAGCTCTCTGAGGGAAAAAATATGCCTCAAATCATTCTGAGGACCCCTCTCAACAAAGAGAGGGAGCACCTAAATTCTTTACCCACCTCATGGGAGGCAACATTTAGAATGGCATACCACTGAAGTGCTCTTACAAGTTTTAGGAATCTTTGCCTCCTCCTAGTGGCTAGGAAGTGAATCCCATGCGTAAAAGGACCACCTTATGAAAGAAATGTGCATTAATAATGACAAACAAAGTAGCAGTTTTGTAGATTTAGAGATTACATCAAAGGTTGAAGGGCCTGTATGTTGCTTGATCCTTTTTTATAATGCCTAGTGATGTTAATAGATGATGTGTGCAATTAACCAAAACCATAGAGAATACATTACCTGTATAGTATGCATTTGTTTTTGTGGGGCTATCAATTTCACTATTATTTTAGTAGTGTAAACGTGCTTATTACTAATTTTAAACTTTAATTGGTCAACCAGGAAGCATTAGAATATGGTTGGTGAAGTTGCATTTTTTGTATCGTCATCCAATATGGTGCAGTAATATCAGTGTATTTCAACCAAATGCAAAATGAATGTTACTTTTGAAAACTTTGGGTGTACTCTGTAATAAATTGCAAAGTATTGTTCAAGTTTTATCATGTCCTTTTAGACGTTGAATTTGAAAACTAAAAAATTGTCCTGTAAATGTGTATCTTAAAATTGAGAAATTGGATTGTGTTTAGTAAACCTGGCAACCATTAACATATTGATATTTATCAAACAATAGATTATAATCAAGCCCTATATTAGACGCATATCAGATTATAATCAAGCCCTATATTAGACGCAGATTACAAACTGTCCGGTATAGCCGTAGCGTAAACACCACGCAAAATGGGGATGGACCACTATTTCAATATCGCCAGTATTACAAGTCACCCTAAAGCGTTATTTTCTTGTGCGTTATGGTGCGGTAAGCCGCATTCCGCACAATAACAAAGTGCCGACTTGGCATGTTTGTGCACGTTTTCCCCCATAGAAATCAATGGAGAAAAAAATCTTTCTACCGCATTTTCTCATTCCCCATTGAAGTCTATAGAGAGAAGAGAGAGAACACCCTAACATAAACCCCTAGTCTAATAACCCCTTAACCGCTGTCCCCCCACATCGCCAACACTAAATAAACGTATTAACCTATAAAATGCTGCCCCCTACATAGCCAATCTATAAATCTATTAACCCCTAAATCGCCGCCGCCCACATCGCCTTCACTAAATAAAGCTATTAACCCCTAAACCACCGGCCCCCCACATCGAGACTCCCTAAAGCTATTAACCCCTAATCCTCCGTCCCCCTACATTGCGACAAACTAAATTAAACTATTAACCCCTAAACCTAACACCCCCCAACTTTAAATTAAAGTTACAATATAACTACCTTAAAATAAATAAAAACTTGCATGTGAAATAATAATAAATCTAAGCTAAAACTATAACAAAATCTAACATTACTATTTAAAAATTTTTAAGGATATCAAAAATAAAAAAACTTCTAACACTACAAAAAAAATAAAACCTTACATTACAAAAAAACTAAATTTATGCTTACCTGATAAATTTCTTTCTTTTGCGATGTACCGAGTCCACGGATTCATCCTAACTTGTGGGATATTATCCTTCCTGACAGGAAGTAGCAAAGAGAGCAGCACCGCAGAGCTGTCTATATAGCTCACCCCTTAACTCCACCCCCCAGTCATTCGACCGAAGGCCAAGGAAGAAAAGGAGAAACTATAAGGTGCAGAGGTGACTGAAGTTTACATAAAAAAATACTATCTGTCTTGAATAGACAGGGGGGGCCGTGGACTCGGAACATCGCAAAAGAAAGAAATTTATCAGGTAAGCATAAATTTTGTTTTCTTTTGCAAGATGTACCGAGTCCACGGATTCATCCTAACTTGTGGGATACCAATACCAAAGCTTTAGGACACGGATGAAGGGAGGGACAAGACAGGAACCTAAACGGAAGGCACCACTGCTTGCAAAACCTTTCTTCCAAAAATAGCCTCTGAAGAAGCAAAAGTATCAAATTTATAAAATTTTGAAAAGGTATGAAGCTCTAGTAGAATGAGCTGTAATCCTTTCAGGAGGCTGCTGTCCAGCAGTCTCATAAGCCAAACGGATGATGCTTTTCAGCCAAAAGGAAAGAGAAGTCGCCGTAGCCTTTTGACCCCTACGCTTTCCAGAACAGACAACAAACAAAGAAGATGTTTGACGAAAATCACGTCCAAGTTGTGCAACAGACGTTCTTTCTTACAAGAAGTATTAGGACAAAGAGAAGGAACAACAATTTCTTGATTGATATTCCTGTTAGTAACAACCGTAGGTAGGAAACCAGGCTTGGTACGCAAAACCACCTTATCAGCATGGAACACAAGATAAGGAGAGTCACATTGTAATGCAGATAGTTCAGAAACTCTTTGAGCTGAAGAGATAGCAACTAGGAACAAAACTTTCCAAGATAAAAGCTTAATATCTATGGAATGCATGGGTTCAAACGGAACCCCCTGAAGAACTCTAAGAAAAATTTAGAGTCCATGGCGGAGCAATAGGTTTAAACACAGGCTTAATTCTAACTAAAGCCTGACAAAAAGCCTGAACGTCTGGAACATCTGCCAGATGCTTGTGCAACAAAATAGACAGAGCAGATATCTGTCCCTTTAGGGAACTAGCTGATAATCCTTTCTCCAATCACTCTTGGAGAAAAGACAAAATCCTAGGAATCCTGATTTTACTCCAGGAGAAGCCTTTGGATTCGCACCAAAAAAGATATTTACGCCATATCTTATGATAAATTTTCCTGGTAACAGGCTTTCGAGCCTGAATCAAGGTATTTATGACTGACTCAGAGAAACACCGCTTTGATAGAATCAAGCGTTCAATCTTCAAGCAGTCAGTTGCAGAGAAATTAGATTTGGATGCTTGAATGGACCTTGAATCAGAAGGTCCTGTCTCAATGGTGGAAGGGATGACATGTCCACCAGATCTGCATACCAAGTCCTGCGTGGCCACGCAGGTGCTATCAAAATCACTGATGCTCTCTCCTGTTTGATTCTGGCAATCAGACGTGGAAGGGGAGGGAAAGGTGGAAACGCATAAGCCAGGTTGAACGACCAGAGTACTGCTAGAGCATCTATCAGTACAGCCTGAGGATCCCTTGACCTGGAGCCATAACGAGGAAGTTTGGCGTTCTGACGAGACGCCATCAGATCCAACTCTGGTGTGCCCCATAGCCGAACCAGCTGAGCAAACACCTCCGGATGGAGTTCCCACTCCCCCAGATGAAAAGTCTGATGACTTAGAAAATCTGCCTCCCAGTTCTCTACACCTGGGATATAGATCGCTGACAGATGGCAAGAGTGAGCCTCTGCCCATTGGATTATCCTTGAGACCTCTATCATCGCTAAGGAACTCTTTGTTTCACCCTGATGATTGATATAAGCCACAGTCATGATGTTGTCCGACTGAAACCTGATGAATCTGGCCAAAGCCAGCTGAGGCCATGCCTGGAGAGCATTGAATATCACTCTTAATTCCAGAATATTTATCGGTAGGAGAGCCTCCTCCCGAGTCCACAAACCCTGAGCTTTCAGGGAATTCCAGACTGCACCCCAGCCCAGAAGACTGGCGTCTGTCGTCACTATAACCCATTCTGGCCTGCGGAAACACATTCCCTGGGACAGATGATCCTGTGACAACCACCAAAGAAGAGAGTCTCTGGTCTCTTGATCCAGATTTACCTGAGGAGATAAATCCACATAATCCCCATTCCACTGATTGAGCATGCATAGTTGCAGTGGTCAGAGATGCAAGCGAGCAAATGGAACTATGTCCATTGCCGCTACCATTAGTCCGATTACCTCCATACACTGAGCCACTGACGGCCAAGGAATGGAATGAACAGCTGGGCAGGTGGACAAAATCTTTGATTTCATGACCTCCGTCAGAAATATTTTCATGTCCACCGAGTCTATCAGAGTCCCTAGAAATGAAACTCTTGTGAGTAGGGAAAGAGAACTCTTTTTTATGTTCACTTTCCACCCGTGAGACCTTAGAAAGGCCAACACTAAGTCCATGTGAGACTTGGCTAGTTGGAAGGACGATGCTTGAATTAGAATGTCGTCTAGATAAGGCGCCACTGCTATGCCCCGTGGCCTTAGAACCGACAGAAGGGACCCTAGCACCTTCGTGAAGATTTGCGGCACCGTGGCCAACTTGAAAGGAAGAGCCACAAACTGATAATGCTTGTCCAGAAAGGCGAACCTGAGGAACTGTTGATGATCTTTGTGGATTGGAATATGCAGATACACAGCCTTTAAGTCCATGGTGGTCATATATTGACCCTCCTGGATCAATGGTAAGATAGTCCGAATGGTCTCCATCTTGAAAGATGGAACTCTTAGGAATTGGTTTAGGATCTTGAGATCCAGAATTGATCTGAAGGTTCCCTCCTTTTTGGGAACTATAAACAGATTGGAGTAGAACCCCTGCCCCTGTTCTGCTTTTGGAACTGGGCAGATCACTCCCATGGTAAAAAGGTCTTCTACACAGCGTAAGAACGCCTCTCTTTTTGTCGGGTTTACAGACAATTGAGAAAGATGGAACCTCCCCCTTGGAGGGGAATCCTTGAAATCTAGAAGGTATCCCTGGGTTACAATTTCTACTGCCCAGGAATCCTGAACATCTCTTGCCCAGGCCTGAGCAAAGAGAGAGAGTCTGCCCCCTACTAGATCCGGTCCCGGATCGGGGGCTACCCCTTCATGCTGACTTAGTGGCAGCAGCAGGCTTTTTGGCCTGTTTACCCTTGTTCCAAGCCTGATTAGGCTTGGACTGAGCAAATTTCCCCTCTTTTTTTGCAGCAGGGGAAGAGGTAGAGGGACCACTCTTATAGTTTTGAAAGGAACGAAAATTATTTTGTTTGGTCCTTGTCTTATTTGACTTATCCTGAGGGAGGGTATGACCCTTCCCTCCAGTAATGTCTGATATGATCTCTTTCAATGCAGGCTCGCGCTAAAATGGCAAAACCTGCATTCTTAGCCGCTAATTTAGCAAGATGAAAAGCGGCATCTGTAATAAAAGAATTAGCCAACTTAAGAGCCTTAATTCTGTCCAAAATATCATCTAGTGGGGTCTCCATCTGAAGAGCCTCTTCTAGATCCTCGAACCAAAAGGCAGCTGCAGTGGTTATAGGAACAATGCATGCTATAGGTTCAAGAAGAAAACCTTGATGAACAAAAATTTTCTTTAGGAGACCATCTAATTTTTTATCCATAGGATCAATGAAAGCACAACTTTCTTCAATAGGTATAGTTGTACGCTTAGCCAGGGTAGAAATAGCTCCCTCCCCCTTAGGGACCGTCTGCCATGAGTCCTTTATGGTGTCAGAATTTCAGAAATGGGAAACATTTTCTTAAAAACAGGAGGGGGAGAGAACGGAATACCTGGTTTATCCCATTCCTTAGTAACAATGTCCGAAATCCTCTTATGGACCAGAAACACATCAGTGTAAGCAGGAACCTCTAAATATTTGTCCATTTTACACAATTTCTCTGGAACTACAATAGGGTCACAATCATCCAGAGTAGCTAAAACCTCCCTGAGCAATAAGCGGAGGTGCTCTAGCTTAAATTTAAATGCCATCATATCTGAATCAGTCTGAGAGAACATCTTTCCTGAATCAGAAATCTCTCCCTCAGACAGCAAATCCCTCATCCCTACTTCAGAACATTGTGAGGGAATATCGGATACGGCTACTAAAGCATCAGAAGGCTCAGCATTTGTTCTTAACCCAGAGCTACTGCGCTTCCCTTGCAACCCAGGCAGCTTAGATAAAACCTCTGTGAGGGTAGTATTCATAACTGAAGCCATATCTTGCAAGGTGAAAGAATTAGACGCACTAGAAGTACTTAGCATCGCTTGTGCGGGCGTTACTGGTTGTGACACTTGGGGAGAACTAGATGGCAAAACCTGATTTCCTTCTGTCTGAGAATCATCTAATGCCAAACTCTTATAAGTCAAAATATGCTGCTTGCAATTTATAGACATATCAGTACAAGTGGGACACATTCTAAGAGGGGGTTCCACAATGGCTTCTAAACAAATTGAACAATGAGTCTCCTCAGTGTCAGATATGTTTAACAAACTAGTAATAAAGCAAGCAAGCTTGGAAAACACTTTATTTAATGAAAAAAACACAATTTGCAAAAACGGTACTGTGCCTTTAAGAGAAAAAAAGGCATAAACAAACTGCAAAACAGGTTAAAATTGCTTCAATTTTTCTGAAATTTTAACAGTGTACCCACTATGCTTTAGAAGGATTGCACCACAAGTTAATAAGCAATAAACCCCCAAATGAAAAAAACGGATTGAAATATGTCTAAAACCGGTTAAAACCCCCTAAAGCACCTTGCCACAGCTCTGCTGTGGCCCTACCTGCCCTTAGGAAGCGATAATATGGGGTTTAAAGCTTCAATTAGTCCCTCAGAAGACTCTCAGGACCTCAGGAGAAGTTGCTTGCTGCTTGTAAATGCTTGTAAATAGGCCCCGCCCACCTCACTCGATGTTGCTGGGGCCTACACAAAACTAACAAACCCTGCCTGAAAGCCATGTGGGTTATAAACAACCCCAAAAAACCCTCAAGCAAATGTCCCATAAAACAGAAAACGTTACTCCCAGACACAAAAACGTTTGTCCCAAATTCACATAACAAACTGAGTGCCCACAAAAAAATTAACCCTTTATGCAAGCTAGTAAAAACCTCTGATAACACTAGGATTACTGCTTACCCTTCCCCTAATGGGGACACTGTCAGCCTTTCTGAGTTAACACAGTCTCTGCAGAAAATATGACTGAACATACCTCATTGCTGTATAGCAAGAAACCGTTCCTCACACTGAAGTTTTCCTGTACTCCTCAGCTTCTGTGGGAACAGCAGTGGACCTTAGTTACAAATGCTAAGATCATCATCCTCCAGGCAGAAAACTTAATCTATGTCCTGCCTGAGAGTAAATAGTACAACACCGGTACCATTTAAAAATAACAAACACTTGATTGAAGATAAAATAAAACTAACAGTTTAACACCTCTTCTCTTTACTCTTCCTGCTTAGAGCCAGCAAAGAGAATGACTGGGGGGTGGAGTTAAGGGGGGAGCTATATAGACAGCTCTGCTGTGGTGCTCTCTTTGCTACTTCCTATCAGGAAGGACAGTATCCCACAAGTTAGGATGAATCCGTGGACTCTGTACATCTTGCAAAAGAAATAACAAACTCTAAAATTAAACAAAATAACAAAATATAACATTATAGAAAATAACAAACTCTAAAATTACATAAAATAAAAAAGTTAATCCTGATCTGAACAGCCAATTAGAATTTTTCAGCCAATAGGAATGCAAGGTATCCCAATATAAAAGGGGTACCTTGCATTAAATCATCAGTGTGCGGCGGACGATTGCATGAAGAGGACCCTTCACGTCTGATGACGCCGCCGCCGATCCGCCTCCATTCCGCGCCACAGGGATGAAGATTAAAGATGGTCCAACTCTGGATGAAGATAGAGCCACCTGGAAGAAGACCTTTGCCACTGGACTTCAGGAATGTTGAGTACCTAATTTGGGGTTAGTGTTATTTTTTTTGTGGGGGGGGTTTGTAGATTTGGGCTTTTTTTATTTGCTTGGGCACTAAAAGAGCTGATTGCCCTTTAAAGGGCAAGGCCTATACAAATGTCAATTTAGGTTTTTTTTTAAGTTAGGTATTTTTCATTTGGGGGGGGGGTTGGGTGGGTAGGGGGTTGTACTTTAGGGGGACTTTGTATTTTTTGTGTAAAAGAGCTGATTTCTTTAGGGCAATGCCCTGCAAAAGGCCAATTTAAGGGCTACTGGTAGTTTGTTAAATTACAGGTTTTTTTTAATTTTTAGATGGCTTTTTTATTTTAAACGGGGTATTAGATTAGGATTAACTTTGTTATTTTAGATAATTTTGTAATGTTAGATTTTGTTATTTTGTGTAATTTTAGAGTTTGTTATCTTCTGCAATGTTAGATTTTGTTATTTTGTTTAATCTTAGAATTTGTTATTTTTGTAATGTTAGGTTTTCTTTTATTTTTCGTAGTGTTAGGATTTTTAAATTTTGTAATTTGTTTTTTTTTATTTTTGGTATGTTTTATTTTTTTTAAATAGTAATGTAAGGTTTATTTATAGTTTAAGCTTAGTTTTTTTTTATTTCACAGGTAAGTTTTTATTTATTTTAAGGTAGTTATATTGTAACTTTAATTTTAAATTAGGGGGTGTTAGGTTCAGGGGTTAATAGTTTAATTTATTTTGTTGTGATGTGGGGGGATGGAAGTTTAGGGGTTAATATGTTTATGTTAGTATTTATGATGTGCAGGGACAGCGGTTTAGGGGTTAATAGATAGATTAGGTGTTAGCGATGCGGGGGATGGTTGATTAAGGGTTAATACTTTAATTTAGGTAGTCCCGATGTGAGTGGGTGGCAGATTAGGGGTTAATAGGTTTATTTTAGTAACATTTTAGCTTATCATTTTATTTTCCAAACAGTTTGTCATTGCCTAGTTTTGGACTGTGGTTCAGTCTGTTTGAATTGTACACAAAAACATTGCATAGCAGCTTGGGTGTGGTTGTCTTTTGATCAATTTTTAAAGAAATTAAATGAGCAGTTAGAGCCACTAATTGAGGGATTGTGGTGTGGACTGCAGATTAGCGCTTTTTGATGAAGCATTTGCCTAAAAATTTATATTACTTGAAGTGGTTTTAATGATCTCCCAGCTGCATTTCGGCATAAACCCTTTTTTTCTTACTTATACAAGCTGGCAGCTCAGTCAATAGTAACCACAACACCCGCATGATGTAAGTTTATAACAGCACACTCTATCACTGCTGTTAGAATAATGTGTTTTATGTAAATACTGTGTTTTAATACTTTCAATATGATAGACTTAGTCACTTAAGATTGATTATTTAGTCAATTTAGATTGAGTATTGGGATTTGGTATACATACAGTGATAAGGAAGAATGTGTGTGTACAGAAAGTGATAAAATGAGATCTAATTTCCTTTCAAGCTCAACCCATTTAGATGGGTTGAGGTGTCAAAGAACAAAACCAGCTTATTTATACATAAAAATATATAAATAAATATATAAATACATTTCTCATGTATTTTATATTCTGCTATTGGTATAACAAGTCATTACAAACACATTAAGAGATTAAACAATTTTACACTATACTCTCCCTTTAATTCAGTCAGAATGCTGCAAACAGGGACTAAAGTCGCAATTTACATGAATAACAAATTGAAAATACCAAAATTGTGCGAGTCTAATCAAATAATGTTTTTTGTTTTTTCTATATGGATGGGATGAGTTTCTGATACATCACAATAGATTTGGCCTTGCATTGTGACAAATATGCTGCTGACTGCTCTGTTCCCATTATGATAAATAGAGCCTTATGTTTGGTATTGGGGATTTGTACAGCAGTAGTGTAAGACTGCAGCAAAAGGTTTTACCAGAACTTCACATTATCATATTCTGGCGTAAAAAACAGTTTATATCGATGCCCTGCAACAGACCAAAGGTTATGCATTTAGGTGAGAGGAGATGGTATGTTGGATAACTCTGATCAGGTTGGATAAATATGATCTAGTAGGTTGGATAAATATGATCTAGTAGGTTGGATAAATATGATCTAGTAGGTTGGATAAATGTGATCTAGTAGGTTGGATAAGTATGATCTAGTAGGTTGTATAAATATGATCTAGTAGGTTGGACAAATATGATCTAGTAGGTTGTATAAATATGATCTAGTTAGTAGGTTGGATAAATATGATCTAGTAGGTTTGGATAAATATGATCTAGTAGGTTTGGATAAATATGATCTAGTAGGTTGGACAAATATGATCTAGTAGGTTGGACTAGCAGAACATGATGAACAGAAATGTCCTAGCATAATTTAACCATCATGGTGCAGATATGCAGCAGTTAATTGAGAAACAAACTAGAATTTTGGATGCGGGGGCAGTGACTCAGGGATTTCCTGTTTTTCAAGAAGAATTGATGTCTGTACAGTGTCTTATTTAACCCTGGTGCCAAGTCAACTTTCATTATCATTAAACATGCAGAAAACGTTTTACATGCTTGCAGTTCACAGCAGTAAATAATCATGGTAAGACATAAAGGAGACCGGCAATATAAGCAAACAAATGGTAACCTGTAGCATTATTGATAGGGATAGAAAGGTGAAAATTGACGTGCATGGGTGCATTTCAATTTCAAATAGAATATTTTTTGCAATACAGTTGCACTAGCAAAACATGCATCTTGTAAACGTTATTGCTGTTTTCCAGCGGCATACGCACATATGCTGTGAGGGCTTGTGCATCAGTCAAGCTCAGAGATCTGGCAATGGTGGTACCAGCCACGGTTTGCTCTCTGAGAACTTTTACTAGAAGCATTTTTACTTATGAAATTATATTGGGAAAACGCTGCTATTTACATGTACATTTAAATTTTGACCTTTCTCTCCCTTTAAACTTGCAATAATTCATGTATTCCATAAGAACAAAGAAAATGTGATAGTATAGTAAATTGTACGTTTTTTTTTTTTAACAATCGCCTGATTTATGAAGTATTTGGGTCTTTGCAAACCTTTAACTAAGCATACGAGTTTGGCATAGATGCAAATGAATTAGTTTAGTAGGTTGTAAGGGCTAAGCAACAAACTCTGAAAAAATTATTTTCTTCTAGAAACTACAAAATTGAAATTAAAAAGGGATAGGGTTATGCTTACAGGGATATGAAACCCAATTTTTTTCTTTCATGGATAGCGCTTGCTGATTGGTGGCTACATTTAACCACCAATTTGCAAGGGTTTCCCAAGTTCTGAACCAAAAATGGTCCGGCTCCTAAGATTACATTCCTGCTTTTCAAATAAAGATAACAAAAACAAATTGATAATAGGAGTAAATTAGAAAGTTGCTTAAATCTGCACGCTCTATCTGAATCATGAAAGAAAAAAAATGTGTTTTTATATCCCTTTAACAGCTGACATTTTTTTTTCTACTTGTAAAATAAAATAAGGAAGTATTTTATGCATGTGAATAACAGATGCAGAAATAAAACTTCACATCTGCTGTATTGGTTAATGCTTTGCAGTTCAGTTTTTGCACCAGTAATGTAAACTCAGCCTGACCGAGGTGTAGTTAAGTAAATATTCATTGCTGCTGAGTCAATCACAGGTGAAGATTGTTATAAGAACATACACAGACACCCCAATTTTCTGCTGACAGTTATTACTGTTTCTGAACATTAAAGGGACACTGAACCCAAATTTTTTCTTTCGTGATTCAGATAGAGCATGAAATTTTAAGCAGCTTTCTAATTTAGTCCTATTATCAAATTTTATTCATTCTCTTGGTATTTTTATTTGAAATGCAAGAATGTAAGTTTAGAGGCCGGCCCATTTTTGGTGAACAACCTGGGTTGTTCTTGCTGATTAGTGAATAAATTCATCCACCAATAAAAAAAGTGCTTTCCATAGTCTGAACCAAAAAAAAAAAAGCTTAGAAGCCTTCTTTTTCAAATAAAGATAGCAAGAGAACGTAGAAAAATTGATTATAGGAGTAAATTAGAAAGTTGCTTAAAATTGCATGCTCTATCTGAATCACAAAAGAAAAAATTTGGGTTCAGTGTCCCTTTAAATGAAAATGCCTAACATCTAAAGTAATGTTTGTGCTCTTAAAAAACACAATCATTTAGTATATAAATCTGTTGATAAATTAACAATGTACTGCACCGTTTTTTACACAAGCAATGTAAAATGCCAAAAAACTTTAGAAGATAAAAAACAAAAAATATTCAAAATTATGTGAAACATTTGCTGATGTTATTTTTTCCCTTTAAATATTTTTGCCCCAAATTATGTTTTTCATACAAAAAAAAAGTTTTTTTTGTTAAGTAACCCTTTACATTAGTTTGAAGGAACTTATACTGTGACCACTTATGATTTTAATCCAAATAAATATGTGCCCTGCTGCAATATTTCAAGTGTTTTCTTTGTGGTCACAAAAGTTCTAAGAATATTCCCGTGCTTGCCCTGATCAGACTTTACTGCTCTCTCAATATAAGGCATTTCCTCTAGTCTGTGTATTTTACATTATTGACATTTCCTTAATGTGCAGTGGTGTATATCAGATTATCCAATAATAGAAACAGGATGTCATGTAAATATTTATATGATAAACTACAGCATGTACACACACACGGATATATAATACATGACTACATTTACACAATTTAGTTCACACCCAAACAGTGCTATGCTAAAGCATCTATCTATCTAGCTATCTATCTATCTATCATCTATCATTTATCTCAAAATGAATTAAGGAATGACAGAAGCTATACATATAAAATAACTATTTAAAGAATTTTGTTGGCATAACTTGCAGGACTTTGAAAATGCATTTGAACCTGTTTGCTTAGTCTCCATAAGCAGGATTAAAATTAGCCCCAGCAGTGATCCAAATAAGCACTTTGTAGGCTGTCAAAAATATACAGCTTGTTTTTTTTACACAAGTAACATTTTTGTGGCATATTTAGCTTGAATTTAAAAGGACTTTTAAGAGGTTGGTCACAATAATGCGCTTTTTTCTATAGTCTCTTGATTTCGTAATGCAAAAATCTAATGCGCCAGCTTTTTTTGAGTTTAGCAATTAAATCAAAGGATGAAGGTTTTTTATGTTAATTGATCCCTTTTTATAGTGTGTAAATGCTAATAGGTGACGTGCGCAATTAACCTGTTGTGTTCCAAAACCATAGAGATATGTTTATGCTATTCTCTATGGGTTTTGAATGGAGCATTATCAGTTTAGTGGGCATTAGGCATACTGTTTGCTTGCTTACCTGAAGGCGTAGTTTGGCCACAAACAGCTGTACCGTGGGAGCGAGAAAAGGAAGTACACATAGCCACTTGAGGGATCTCCATTTTGGAGAGGACACAGAAGGTTGTGCAGACTTGGAGCTCTGTGTTTGGAACTCTCTGATACTGGACTGAACCATCACCAGAAACTGTTCCATACATCTTGCAGACAAGGAGTTCTCTGACAGACATGTTCCTGAGAATTGCTGTAACCTGAATGCACTGGTGTATTGAAACCTGAAGATATCACCTTCAAGTATAATCTCAGTGTAAAATTGTTATCTATAACTGTTATAATCACACTCTTAGATACTTTACTAATATAGCTAGATGTTTAATCAATAAAACTGTGCCTGGTAGCATGAGCTGAGTAGCTGATTTGAGTATCACCTTTGAGCAATTACCTTTTTGCAGGATCGGCCAAAATCAGGACTAAACAAAGTGCAAACACCCCTTTGGAGATAAGCATGAGAAAGAGGCATGGCTAAATTGGCGAATCCCTGCGAGAGCTCCAAACCACTGATGTCACGCAACTTATCCAAACACGTGACCGGGCGTTAAACACAGACGCCGGGAGAAAGTTGTAGCAGCTGACATGGGACTGTGGAGCTTCGTGGTGGGTTTATGCTTATGTTCGACCATCAAGAAAAAGCCAGCACTGGGAAGGTCTGCTGAAAAATTGCAAGTCCCTTAAGATATTTGGAGCATACGCTCTTGATCACCTATTATACAAGATTTGGGGTACTCTTCAGAAGTTTTACAATTCTCAATCATAATCCTATGAACTTTGATTTGAACTTTGAGTTCATTATATTCGAACACTGTTCCACTAATATCGGATATCATTTTTATGTTTTTTATATCATTGCATTGGGAGACTTATTATATTGTGCAATTATCATATATTTATTATCCTTTTTATGCAACATTAAATACATCTTATCTCGTATCTTTAGCTTTTTTTAGCGCACTCATTTCAGTTTTATTGATTATATCTGTTTTCCCTAATAGAGAAGGAGTTAGGGTATTTTGAGCTGTTTGTTACTGTTAGCTAAGCGCATGTTCTTAACTATAACTATTAGCTAGAGATTTAGTCAAATATATTTTACATGTATTTCTTCCCATATAGGACTAGAGTACAAGTGGCAATCTATTATTATTGCGGGTAACAATAAATGCCGCTGGCACATTGATAAATATGCTCCTTATAGAGGAGAAATTGGTTTAATTACAGGCGTAATCCTGACTAAAGTCTGGACAAACTTCTGGAAATTCGTGAGACAAGACAGAGTAGAGCAGAGATCTGAAGAAATTGAAGAATTCTAGGCATTCTAAAAGAGTGCCAATTGAACCCATGTTCCACACATCAGGAAATAAAAGCCTTCCAAACGTTGCGATGAACGTTCCTTGTCACAGTTTTATGGGCATGAACCAAAGTTTCAATGACAGAATCAGAAAAACCTCTGTCTTAAAAATAAGGGTTCAATCTCCAAACCGTCAAGCTTAGAGATTTAAATCCTGATGAAAAAACGGACATTGAGACAGATGGTTGTGAGACAGAGGAAGAGGCCAAGGACAAATGGACATCTTCAATAGATCTGCAAACCAAGTCCAGCGAGTCCAAGCTGGAGCAATCAGGATTACTGATGATACTTCCTGCTTGATCCTTGCTATTATCCTTGGTAATAGAGGTGGAATGTAAGCCAGACAAAACAACCAAGAAGCTACTAGAGCTTCCAGAAAATCCATCTTATAAGCCATCAAATCCACTTTCGGACCCCACTGGTTTACAATCTGACTGAAGATTTCTAGATAAAGAGACCATTTCCCTGGGTGAAGGGATTTAAAGTCTGCTTAACAATTGCTTGCCCCAGGAATATGTACTGCAGAGATTATACAGGAATTGCTCTCTGCCCAAGTCAGAAATTAAGAAGCTTCCCTCATCACCAATTTAGACACATAAAAGATGACCCCAGAACAATGGACCGATGATTGATCCACCAGGAAAGGGATTGTCTTTCTTTGGCATCCAAAATAATATTTTGAGCCAACTGAGTGTAATCCCTGCACCACTGTGCTCTTAGGACACTAATTAATTATCACAATCTCTTTTATATATTTCCCTTAGTATTTATCCTTCCACTGCATATATACTGTATTTCTTGATACTATATTTGTGAACACTGTACATACTTTGGGCAGTAGTCTGCATTGATTCTACTCCTGGAACTTACTTGCCTAATTAATTAATCATGCACCTGATTCTCTCATCCTCTATTTAGTCATGTCAGACCTATTGTGCTTTCCACTATCTTTGAAGTTTGTTGCTGATTTATAAATCCCGGTGTTTGTTCCCAGCATGGACTTTCCTAGTGTCATGATTCTTCCGTTCATCGCCGTGTCATTGCGGCTCCGGATCTCCTCTGTGTGTATTACGTCACGTTGCCTAGCAACGTGACGCGTCCTCTAACACTCCCTCTGATGATGGCTCCTCACCTGCCTTTAAATCACGGCGGGAGATCTTACTCGGGGCGCGTTTGTTTGTTTGACTCCGGTAATGTGAGTACTTTTGTCTGAACCTAACCTTGCTATTCCTTACCTTCAATCTGACTCCTGGATATCGACCTTTGCCTGCCTGACTTTGCTTATGCCTAGACCCTCAAACAGTCTCCTGGATACCGACCATTGCCTGCCTGACCTTGCGTTTGCCTTGACCCTCAATCTGTCTCTTGGATATATTAACCCTTGCCTGTCTGACCCTGCTTTTGTCTCTAATCCTTGTAAACCTGCTTAAAGGGACATTTTCTTTTGTTTGTTACAAATCTGCTAAAAGAACATTTATCATTTGTTTGCTGCAAACCTGCTTAAAGGGACATTTCCTTTTGTTTGTTACAAATCTGCTAAAAAGAACATTTATCATTTGTTTGCTGCAAACCTGCTTAAAGGGACATTATCTTTCATTTGTTTCAAACCTGCTTAAAGGAACTTTGATTATTTGTTGGATTCAAACCTGCTTAAAGGGACGCTTATCATTTATTTGTTACAAATCTGCTTAGAGGAACATTTATTTTTTGTTGGATTCAAAACTGCTTAAAGGGACGCTTATCTTTTGTTTGTTGCAATCCTGCTTTATTTGTTTCCTAAGTGGGTCACGTCCTGGTTATTTCTCAGTGTGCTAGCGTGTGTTTTATTTTTCACGCTAGCAGTTGGGTTAAATCCTGGGCTGATTTCTATACGGCTGACACCTAGAGATGTTCAAGTTTACAGCCCTACCTGACTGCTAAAGCCTGATTTCTTTTAAAGGGACACTGAACCCAAAACATTTCTTTTGTGATTCAGATAGAGCATGCAATGTTAAGCAACTTTCTAATTTACTCCTATTATCAAATTTTCTTCATTTTCTTGGTATGTTTATTTGTAAAGTAAGAATGTAAGTTTAGATGCCGGCCCATTTTTGGTGAACAACCTGGGTTGTCCTTGCTGATTGGACAGCACCTTTAAACAAGTGCTGTCCATGGTACTGAACCAACAATTAGCCTGCTCCTTAGCCGAGATGCCTTATTTTCAAATAAAGATAGCAAGAGAACAAAGAACAATTGATAATAGAAGTAAATTAGAAAGTTGCTTAAAATGACATGCTCTATCTGAATCATGAAAGAAAAAAATTTGGGTTCAGTGTTCCTTTAACCAGAAGTAACCATATATGTCCAGCTTTGCTTGCTGGACTCTGCTGTTTTGCTAACTCAATCTTAATTACAAGGTTGTATTTTGCTATAATCATTCTCTGATTGCTACAACGGAATCATACTATGAACTTTACAACTATTCACTGCTATAAGTTGTCATTGCTTAAATATTCTTCTGCAAATATAAAGATTCAGAACTCTGCATTTATATGTTCAAGTTAAGCAAACTGCTTACCTGTGATTCTCCAATATTTGCCACAACAGTATTTAGTGCTTTACCTTGCAACTTGCCTATCACCTGTGCTGCTCTGCTTATTAGTCTGGAATACAACTCCAACTAATATTGTGTATAGTGAGCTCTGCAATAATTCCTAGCAACTACAAATCACAGTATCTATTAACTGTTCCATTTTGAGGCCTGAATATCTTGCATTGTTATGTTTTACACATAATTCCTGCAGCAACTCCTAGCAACTATGCATCACAGTTTCTATTATCTGTTTCCTTTGAAAGCAGAATATATTGTATACATATGTTTTACACTTTATGAACCCTGCAATAACTCCTTGCAACTATGAATCACAGAATCTCAACTATCCACGTCCAGGATTCTCTTCCCCGGGTCAGGGGTCAATGTCTACAATTCCCTACCACTGCCCAGAATGTCTGTCTCCTGAGTGGTTATACACCGGAACGTGACAAAGACGTTTAGAATCTACCTGTTGAGATTCTTAAAAAGCTGTAAGTGTACCTAGAAGTATTGATGCTGTTTTGAAGGCAAAGTGTGGTCATACCAAATATTGATTTGATTTAGATTTTTTTTCTGATCACTCACTTGTCATTTTGTTAATTGATAAAAAAAGAACTATTAACATTTGTATTTTTTAAAGCATTCTTACTTTACAGCAATGTATTTTTAAAAACCTGTCTTAAACTTTGGCACAGTACTGTATATATACAAACACACATACATATGTGTGTGTGAATTACCTTAATATACTGTACGTGTGTTTCGCTATATTTTTATTCTAGCCCTAACACATTACTTTCCAAGTGTACTACATTTTTCAGTGGAATACATAACTGACCCCTTGTAATATGAGCAATGTTAGCTATAAAATATTGATTGCGCTAACATTTTTTTCTAAAACTATTTTACGATTAACTTGTAATTCCCTAATGTGTGCTATTCTTAGTGCAAAGCCATGTTATGGATAGAACAACCTACACTATCAATATTGCTCCACTTGTAATCTAGACCAGTGTTAGCAAAACTTGCAGTGTTTTGCAGTCCAGGGACAAACCCATAAAAAGCTTCTTGCATGCTGTTTAAAGTATCCCCTTTGGCTGGGCCATTAAATTTAAATAAGCCCTTAAATTGATTAAGGAATTACTGAGCAGCATATATTAGGGTGACAGCTTATATACATTATAACAACAACAAAAAATCAATCAAACATAAGCAATTTCACTATCTTGGCCCATATCCCTGGATAATACCTACCAGTGAGACCCCCTCCCTGGAGGAGCATGGACAGAACTGATCACTCCTCTCTTTAACCCTAAAAGGTTTACCTGGCAACCCTACCCCCTCCAACACCATTCAAATAAGGCAGACAAGTAGAGAAGCTGGGAGCCTAGTAAGTATTAGCTAGGCACAGTGGCGTCACTAGGGTTGGTGTCACCCACCCCCCCAGAAAGCAGACACACAGAAAAACACAGGCACACACACAGACAAACACTCAGACACACTTAAAAACATACTCAGATGCACACACAAACACTCGGAAACACACTCAGATACACACACAAAAACACACACACAAAAACACTGAGACACACACACACACAAAAAAACTGAGACACACACACACAAAAACTCAGACACACACATAAAAAATATGCAAACTGCATTAATTATAAAGCTCATGCCTAGAGCTGCTCCCTGGCTCTTCAGAGCATCAAATGAAAGATAAACAGAGCACTCTAAAATAAATCACTGAAGAAAAGGTTTAGGCGCGCAAGCTATGAAAATTCTGCTCTCTGACTCTGTTCCAAGTCTGTCAGTGCACAGCCCCAGGCCACGTGCCTACCGCTTCTTATGGCCAATCACCTCTGCACTCTGCCCACCCCCAGACCCCCGCCCTCCTACCTGTTCAGTGTGCACTTAGTGTACCATAACCGTAAAGGTCTGGTGGGCATCATACGTGGCTCCTTCACTTTAGAGACAGTGTCAAACAGTCATGCGGTCAGGTGCCAGGCATCCTTTCACGATTTCCCAGTTCCCGTTTAGAGAGACAGCACAGCAGTGAGTGACTCCACTGCTCCACATGTCACTGAGCAGTGAGCACAGATAGGCAGGCAGGTTTAGGCTAGCAGTGCAACTTTGCAAGCCCCATGGCACGCCCTCAACATTCATAGAGAAATTGGGCAGGGGAGAAGCAAAGTATAAACAAGCAAAAGCAGCCGGGAAAACTATTTGTTGAAATTGCAGCACTGGCTCAAGGGGCAAAAAAATTGTGTGTCTACAACTTCCCCAGTCCCACTAATGTTCACAAATGCCAGCCCCTCTAATAAAAAAAAATCTATGCATCTCAACATTGTATTTCTTTGAATTTCAATAAAATTTAAAAAAAAAAAAAAAAAAAAAAATTTTTTTTTGGTGTCACCCCCTGGAGGGTGACACCCAGGTGTGGCCCGCACCCCCCGCACCCTCCTAGTGACGCCACTGGCTAGGCATGGGCTGATACTTTATAGCTATCTCTGTGTCATTGGGTGGGAATTAAACAACTGACATCAAAGTACTGCAAAATGGAATAAAAATGTATTTAGAAAGAACAGAAGACACAACTTTTTGACCTAGCATCACAGATTAGGATTGGTGAACATTCAGTAGTGTCAGCCTCAAATGCCCAAGAAGTTGCCATAGCCCTAGAAAAATGAGCCTTTAACCCTTCAGGTACTTTTGCTTGTAAGACCTGCTTGCTGATTGCTAACACAATCCAACCTGAAATAGTGGTCTTAGATGGACTTTGTCCCTGCATATAGCCTGAGTCCTCTTGGCATAAATGTGGTTCCAGATTAATCTTTTAAAAAAGCTAAATAATTAATCGAATTGGAGGAAAAATGTAAACTAGACAGAAATTCCAAGTCTGGAGAAAAACAACTACTGCTAGAGCTTGTGTTGTTGGAAATAAACTGCAGAAGAAAGGAGCCTGATGATTGTGACTAGACGCCATGCAACTCTTGATTTAGAAAATGCACTTGAGTATTTAGAATATATGCCAAATGATTGGGAGAGACTTTGCGCCTAGGCAAACATTGGGGATACTTACTTTAAAGCCTGATGACTCCTTGTCCCTCCTTAAAAATGGAGATATGATCTGACTGTAAGAACATTCTGTAAATTAAGTAAGGCTTGGTAAATGGTTCATATTTCAAGAAGATTTGAAGGAAGATGAAAAGTTTGCAGATCCCAAGTCCCTTGGACATAGCAACCTTGCCCCACTGCTTCCCAACCAGTCTGACTTGAGTCTGTTTGAAATATGATAGATATAGGCCTAATGAATCCACCAACTGTTACGGTTGCCTCCAGGCTGGCTGGAAGTTGGACCGTAGAAAAGGATGCTCCTAGCGCTCACCAAAGGAGCAGCACCACCGTGGACACTCTAACTGCTGCGTAGCCACCATAAGTAACGCAGACTCCACGAACCACCGCTGCTGGGCTGGTATCTCGCCGTCTGCTCTGCGCCCTGGACCTACGACCAGGCTCCAGTAGGTGAACCTCTTCCTTCTGTAGCAATCCCTGTAGCTAAGGGAGTAAGAAAAGCATAGCAATCCCTGTAGTGATTATAGCTGAAGCTGTCCCCTACAAACATGAGTCAAAGCTGCAAGTTAGAGGGTCAGAAATAGGTCTGATGTGCTGGAGCACACAGCCTGCTTTTTATTCAGGTTACATGCAAACAGGACACTCTCAGGGGGAGGCATAAAATCCCCCATCACACATTTGATATTAGATAGAGAGACACTCCCTTTGACAGGCCACAACATTACTTCAGCAGATAACATTTTACACACAATAAAACAATGCAGTCCACCTTATCACTACTAGAAGTCTGATTAGACAATGGGAAAGTTTATCACTAAACTTAATTAGAGCTGATCCCAGCAAACTTGTATTTAGAATGCTTCTTGAAGCTGAACAAAGTTATCTCTGTAGTTCTGACTGAAGGGTCTGTCACATAGCACTTAATGGCACACAATGAAACTGAACCAAGTGGGAGAAAGCCAGGGACAAGTCATTTTCACAGGTCTGGGGACATAGTCTTAAAGGGGCATTGTTCATCAAAGTCACAATATGTCCCCAGATGATTCTTAAAGGGCCATACACACCCAATAAAAGTTAATATGTTCTCAGGGGCACAATCTTCCAGGGGCCATAGTCATGAGGAAGGAGGCTGGCAAATAGGCTTCTCCAAAATCCAGGGAAGCAGGGCAATTTTCCATTTAAAGGGCCAGTTACAAACAGCAGTTTGTAACATATCTCCCCTTTTGGAGGGAGACTAACCAGGCACCTGACCTTCTGCCGGTCAGTGCCTAAGTTAGTCTCGCAACCCACCCACAAATAATCGTTAGCAGCAAAGTAGCCCCCCCACAATACGTAGTACTGGCCTGTAAGTTCCAGGTTGTAGGATGAAAGTGTAGCATCCTCGGCCTTCCTGGCGCAGCTGGGCAAATAGCTGATGGTACTTGGGGGGCAGAGGCCAGCGGCACTCTGCCCTGGTGCCAGCGCTTCTGCTGGGGTGAGGGGTTTGCAGGCCAGTCCTGTAACAAGGACAAGGTCTGTAGGGCAGAGGCCAGCAGCGCTCTGTCCTGATGCCAGCTCTTCTGCTGGGGGAATTGGGGCATAGTCCTGCCCGGTGGCAAAGGGAACGTGGGGGTCAGTGGGGGTTAACATCTCCACTGTTAACCCTGGGCCCAAGTTAGGAGTTAGCTGGGGAGGGGGAGATTGGCTTACCTCCTCCTCCTGATACTCCGGCGGCCGTTGGGAAGGGAGGTCGATGCTCTCCGCTTCCTGTGGAACATGCTGCGGCTGGGGAGAGAGACCGGTTGTCTCCTCTCCCTGGAAGGCACACTCCGGCTGGGGAGGGAGGTCGATGCTCTCCCCTCCCTGTAGCTGGGTCTGTCGCTGGGGATCTGGGCCGCCTGCCCAGCATCCCTGTAGGGCCGGTAGAGAGACTGCGGTCCCATCTCCACCTGCCTGCTGGGGGTCCTCCCAGGACCAGTCTATGAGGCCTGCTGCCTCTGGTATCTCTGGTTGGGGAAGGAGACCGGTTGTCTCTTCCCTCTGCACAGTATACTGCCGCTGGGGAGGGAGGTCGCTGCTCTCCTCTCCCTGTGGAACATGCTGCGGCTGGGGAGAGAGACCAGGTGCCCATACCCTCAAACTCCACAGTTGGCGCTCAAAGGCTCGTGCCGCTTCGTTCTCAGTAGCCAATTCCCGGATGAGGCGACTGACTACCTCCTGTGCAGGGTCTGGACCATATCGGACTAGCCGCCTCTTTACCTCTGGAACGAAATCAGCGCCCCCTTAGCGACGGATCAGGTTGAGGTGCTCTTCACAGGGTTCTGACCAGTGTCTTGTCAGCTCCATGCTGCTGTAGGTAGGGACGCTGCGCAGTGGCTAGCTTTGCCCTCAATTACTCTCCTACGATACCAGTGCTGTTGTGGTGCTGCTCCTTGCGCTAGGACGCGATCCCACCGCTGCCGCCAAATGTTACGGTTGCCTCCAGGGTGGCTGGAAGTTGGACCGTAGAAAAGGATGCTCCTAGCGCTCACCAAAGGAGCAGCAGCACCGTGGACACTCTAACTGCTGCGTAGCCACCATAAGTAACGCAGACTCCACGAACCACCGCTGCTGGGCTGGTATCTCGCCGTCTGCTCTGTGCCCTGGACCTACGACCAGGCTCCAGTAGGTGAACCTCTTCCTTCTGTAGCAATCCCTGTAGCTAAGGGAGTAAGAAAAGCATAGCAATCCCTGTAGTGATTATAGCTGAAACTGTCCCCTACAAACATGAGTCAAAGCTGCAAGTTAGAGGGTCAGAAATAGGTCTGATGTGCTGGAGCACACAGCCTGCTTTTTATTCAGGTTACATGCAAACAGGACACTCTCAGGGGGAGGCATAAAATCCCCCATCACACATTTGATATTAGATAGAGAGACACTCCCTTTGACAGGCCACAACATTACTTCAGCAGATAACATTTTACACACAATAAAACAATGCAGTCCACCTTATCACTACTAGAAGTCTGATTAGACAATGGGAAAGTTTATCACTAAACTTAATTAGAGCTGATCCCAGCAAACTTGTATTTAGAATGCTTCTTGAAGCTGAACAAAGTTATCTCTGTAGTTCTGACCGAAGGGTCTGTCACATAGCACTTAATGGCACACAATGAAACTGAACCAAGTGGGAGAAAGCCAGGGACAAGTCATTTCACAGGTCTGGGGACATAGTCTTAAAGGGGCATTGTTCATCAAAGTCACAATATGTCCCCAGATGGTTCTTAAAGGGCCATACACACCCAATAAAAGTTAATATGTTCTCAGGGGCACAATCTTCCAGGGGCCATAGTCATGAGGAAGGAGGCTGGCAAATAGGCTTCTCCAAAATCCAGGGAAGCAGGGCAATTTTCCATTTAAAGGGCCAGTTACAAACAGCAGTTTGTAACACCAACAAAGATGGCAATGAAGTGAGCTGGGAAAGGATATTGGTAGAGTTGCTGTCCTTGAACAAGTGATGCAGGAAGTCAGTGGCGGCTGGTGACTTTTGAAGATGGGGGAGCACTAGCCCCGTCCCTCAGATGGCTCCGCCCATTTTAATGTGTGTGTGTGTATATATATATATATATATATATATATATATATATATATATATATATACACACACAATGCTATATATATTGCCTTCTTATCTATATCGCGCCCTCCATACCACACACAAATTACAGATTAAAAATGTAGTAACAAATGATTGGCGATAATTGGATTTGTGTTAATAAAAAAAATTATTATAGGTTGTCATCCATTTTTTTTTGACTGAGTTAATAACTTTTGATTTTTAAAATAAATGAGTTTACACAGCATAAATATCCAGCATATTAAATTGAAAAACTATAAATTCCCTACATTCATTGTAGAGGCGTAACTAGAAACCACAGGGCCCAGGTGCAAGAATCCAAGCAGCAGGGCTAATAGGTTAAACAGAGGGTGTGAATTAAAACTGCAAACAGAAGGAAACTGCTTCCAATGCAGCCCTAGAACATGCATAGCTAGACCGTCTAGCTATGCAATATAGAGCACTATATATATCAGGTTTCTTAATATAAGTAGACTTTAAAGAAATGTTTCCTATTAATGTTGTCTAGATAAATATGAGCAACCATCCATCTATTAAAAAAAACTAAATTTTATCAAACAGCCCATTGGGAGATATTGAGCATGAAAACAAGTGCAATTTAAGCATCTTACTTAAAATTACATGAAACCCAATTTTTTTCTTTCATGATTTAGAAAGAGCATGCAATTTTAAACAACTTTCTAATTTACTTCTAAATATGCTCAGTAGCTGCCGATTGGTGTATGCACATAGATGGCTCACACATGTGCATTGCTATTTCTCCAACAAAGGATAACTAAAGAATAAAGCAAATTAGATAATAGAAGTCAATTGGTGTTATTTGAAATTGTATTCTCTATCTGAATCATGAAAGAAAATGTTTAGGTTTAGTGTCCCTTCAAGACCTGAGAATTGTTACAATGAAAGAGCTCCTGTCTAAATAGATTTCACCCTTATTATTAACAACCTAAACAATTTAAGGGAATCATTACAAAATATATACAAAAACACACACATACTGTGAATACATATCCAAAAGGACTAACTATATGAGTGGGATGTTAACCTTATTACCAGGAACATGGGAAGAAAAAAGATCACATCTTTAACAAAAAAAATAAAATAAAATCTTAGAAATACAGGGTGAAGGGAGGTAACACAACACAGTATAAATTAGAAAATCAGCCAAACTTTTCAGCAAACTTTTAATGCACTAGAGACAATTATAGTGACAAGTAAACTGCTGCCCTGTGACAGGTTAACTAGTCTCATTATTTAGTAAAACCTGCAGTGTGTTATTTTCTGTAGCTTCCCACAGTTAGCAGTGCTGATATGTTAAGTCCTCTGGCAGCTGAGGGGTTAAACTGCAGCCATTGTAGCATCTCTTTCATAACTTATAAATGAGAGATGCTACAATGGCTGCAGTTTAACCCCTCAGCTGTCAGAGGACTTAACATTATCAGCACTGCTAACTGTGGGAACTTAACTACAGAAAAACAGAATTTATGTTTACCTGATAAATTACTTTCTCCAACGGTGTGTCCGGTCCACGGCGTCATCCTTACTTGTGGGATATTCTCCTCCCCAACAGGAAATGGCAAAGAGCCCAGCAAAGTTGGTCACATGATCCCTCCTAGGCTCCGCCTTCCCCAGTCATTCGACCGACGTAAAGGAGGAATATTTGCATAGGAGAAACCATATGATACCGTGGTGACTGTAGTTAAAGAAAATAAATTATCAGACCTGATTAAAAAACCAGGGCGGGCCGTGGACCGGACACACCGTTGGAGAAAGTAATTTATCAGGTAAACATAAATTCTGTTTTCTCCAACATAGGTGTGTCCGGTCCACGGCGTCATCCTTACTTGTGGGAACCAATACCAAAGCTTTAGGACACGGATGAAGGGAGGGAGCAAATCAGGTCACCTAAATGGAAGGCACCACGGCTTGCAAAACCTTTCTCCCAAAAATAGCCTCAGAAGAAGCAAAAGTATCAAACTTGTAAAATTTAGTAAAAGTGTGCAGTGAAGACCAAGTCGCTGCCTTACATATCTGATCAACAGAAGCCTCATTCTTGAAGGCCCATGTGGAAGCCACAGCCCTAGTGGAATGAGCTGTGATTCTTTCAGGAGGCTGCCGTCCGGCAGTCTCATAAGCCAATCTGATGATGCTTTTAATCCAAAAAGAGAGAGAGGTAGAAGTTGCTTTTTGACCTCTCCTTTTACCAGAATAAACAACAAACAAGGAAGATGTTTGTCTAAAATCCTTTGTAGCATCTAAATAGAATTTTAGAGCACGAACAACATCCAAATTGTGCAACAAACGTTCCTTCTTTGAAACTGGATTCGGACACAAAGAAGGCACGACTATCTCCTGGTTAATGTTTTTGTTAGAAACAACTTTCGGAAGAAAACCAGGTTTAGTACGTAAAACCACCTTATCTGCATGGAACACCAGATAAGGAGGAGAACACTGCAGAGCAGATAATTCTGAAACTCTTCTAGCAGAAGAAATTGCAACCAAAAACAAAACTTTCCAAGATAACAACTTAATATCAACAGAATGTAAGGGTTCAAACGGAACCCCCTGAAGAACTGAAAGAACTAAATTGAGACTCCAAGGAGGAGTCAAAGGTTTGTAAACAGGCTTGATTCTAACCAGAGCCTGAACAAAGGCTTGAACATCTGGCACAGCAGCCAGTTTTTTGTGAAGTAACACAGACAAGGCAGAAATCTGTCCCTTCAAGGAACTAGCAGATAATCCTTTCTCCAAACCTTCTTGAAGAAAGGATAGAATCTTAGTAATTTTTACCTTGTCCCAAGGGAATCCTTTAGATTCACACCAACAGATATATTTTTTCCATATTTTGTGGTAAATTTTTCTAGTTACAGGCTTTCTGGCCTGAACAAGAGTATCAATGACAGAATCTGAGAACCCTCGCTTTGATAAGATCAAGCGTTCAACCTCCAAGCAGTCAGTTGGAGTGAGACCAGATTCGGATGTTCGAACGGACCTTGAACGAGAAGGTCTCGTCTCAAAGGTAGCTTCCATGGTGGAGCTGATGACATATTCACCAGGTCTGCATACCAAGTCCTGCGTGGCCACACAGGAGCTATCAAGATCACCGATACCCTCTCCTGATTGATCCTGGCTACCAGCCTGGGGATGAGAGGAAACGGCGGGAATACATAAGCTAGTTTGAAGGTCCAAGGTGCTACTAGTGCATCTACTAGAGTCGCCTTGGGATCCCTGGATCTGGACCCGTAGCAAGGAACCTTGAAGTTCTGACGAGAGGCCATCAGATCCATGTCTGGAATGCCCCACAATTGAGTGATTTGGGCAAAGATTTCCGGATGGAGTTCCCACTCCCCCGGATGAAATGTCTGACGACTCAGAAAATCCGCTTCCCAATTTTCCACTCCTGGGATGTGGATTGCAGACAAGTGGCAGGAGTGAGTCTCCGCCCATTGAATGATTTTGGTCACTTCTTCCATCGCCAGGGAACTCCTTGTTCCCCCCTGATGGTTGATGTACGCAACAGTCGTCATGTTGTCTGATTGAAACCGTATGAACTTGGCCTTTGCTAGCTGAGGCCAAGCCTTGAGAGCATTGAGTATCGCTCTCAGTTCCAGAATATTTATCGGGAGAAGAGATTCTTCCCGAGACCAAAGATCCTGAGCTTTCAGGGGTCCCCAGACCGCGCCCCAGCCCACCAGACTGGCGTCGGTCGTGACAATGACCCACTCTGGTCTGCGGAAGCTCATCCCCTGTGACAGGTTGTCCAGGGACAGCCACCAACGGAGTGAATCTCTGGTCCTCTGATTTACTTGTATCGTCGGAGACAAGTCTGTATAGTCCCCATTCCACTGACTGAGCATGCACAGTTGTAATGGTCTTAGATGAATGCGCGCAAAAGGAACTATGTCCATTGCCGCTACCATCAAACCTATTACTTCCATGCACTGCGCTATGGAAGGAAGAGGAACAGAATGAAGTATTTGACAAGAGTTCAGAAGTTTTGATTTTCTGGCCTCTGTCAGAAAAATCCTCATTTCTAAGGAGTCTATTATTGTTCCCAAGAAGGGAACCCTTGTTGACGGAGACAGAGAACTTTTTTCTACGTTCACTTTCCACCCGTGAGATCTGAGAAAGGCCAGGACAATGTCCGTGTGAGCCTTTGCTTGAGGAAGGGACGACGCTTGAATCAGAATGTCGTCCAAGTAAGGTACTACTGCAATGCCCCTTGGTCTTAGCACCGCTAGAAGGGACCCTAGTACCTTTGTGAAAATCCTTGGAGCAGTGGCTAATCCGAACGGAAGTGCCACAAACTGGTAATGCTTGTCCAGGAATGCGAACCTTAGGAACCGATGATGTTCCTTGTGGATAGGAATATGTAGATACGCATCCTTTAAATCCACCGTGGTCATGAATTGACCTTCCTGGATGGAAGGAAGAATTGTTCGAATGGTTTCCATTTTGAACGATGGAACCTTGAGAAACTTGTTTAGGATCTTGAGATCTAAGATTGGTCTGAATGTTCCCTCTTTTTTGGGAACTACGAACAGATTGGAGTAGAACCCCATCCCTTGTTCTCCTAATGGAACAGGATGAATCACTCCCATTTTTAACAGGTCTTCTACACAATGTAAGAATGCCTGTTTTTTTATGTGGTCTGAAGACAATTGAGACCTGTGGAACCTCCCCCTTGGGGGAAGCCCCTTGAATTCCAGAAGATAACCTTGGGAGACTATTTCTAGTGCCCAAGGATCCAGAACATCTCTTGCCCAAGCCTGAGCGAAGAGAGAGAGTCTGCCCCCCACCAGATCCGGTCCCGGATCGGGGGCCAACATCTCATGCTGTCTTGGTAGCAGTGGCAGGTTTCTTGGCCTGCTTTCCTTTGTTCCAGCCTTGCATTGGTCTCCAGGCTGGCTTGGCTTGAGAAGTATTACCCTCTTGCTTAGAGGACGTAGCACTTGGGGCTGGTCCGTTTCTGCGAAAGGGACGAAAATTAGGTTTATTTTTGGCCTTGAAAGACCTATCCTGAGGAAGGGCGTGGCCCTTGCCCCCAGTGATATCAGAGATAATCTCTTTCAAGTCAGGGCCAAACAGCGTTTTCCCCTTGAAAGGAATGTTAAGCAATTTGTTCTTGGAAGACGCATCCGCTGACCAAGATTTTAACCAAAGCGCTCTGCGCGCCACAATAGCAAAACCAGAATTTTTCGCCGCTAACCTAGCCAACTGCAAAGTGGCGTCTAGGGTGAAAGAATTAGCCAATTTGAGAGCACGAATTCTGTCCATAATCTCCTCATAAGAAGAAGAATTATTATTGATCGCCTTTTCTAGCTCATCGAACCAGAAACACGCGGCTGTAGTGACAGGAACAATGCATGAAATTGGTTGTAGAAGGTAACCTTGCTGAACAAACATCTTTTTAAGCAAGCCTTCTAATTTTTTATCCATAGGATCTTTGAAAGCACAACTATCTTCTATGGGTATAGTGGTGCGTTTGTTTAGAGTAGAAACCGCCCCCTCGACCTTGGGGACTGTCTGCCATAAGTCCTTTCTGGGGTCGACCATAGGAAACAATTTTTTAAATATGGGGGGAGGGACGAAAGGTATACCGGGCCTTTCCCATTCTTTATTTACAATGTCCGCCACCCGCTTGGGTATAGGAAAAGCTTCGGGGGGCCCCGGGACCTCTAGGAACTTGTCCATTTTACATAGTTTCTCTGGAATGACCAAATTCTCACAATCATCCAGAGTGGATAACACCTCCTTAAGCAGAGCGCGGAGATGTTCCAATTTAAATTTAAATGTAATCACATCAGGTTCAGCTTGTTGAGAAATTTTCCCTGAATCTGAAATTTCTCCCTCAGACAAAACCTCCCTGGCCCCCTCAGACTGGTGTAGGGGCCCTTCAGAACCAATATCATCAGCGTCCTCGTGCTCTTCAGTATTTTCTAAAACAGAGCAGTCGCGCTTTCGCTGATAAGTGGGCATTTTGGCTAAAATGTTTTTGATAGAATTATCCATTACAGCCGTTAATTGTTGCATAGTAAGGAGTATTGGCGCGCTAGATGTACTAGGGGCCTCCTGTGTGGGCAAGACTGGTGTAGACGAAGGAGGGGATGATGCAGTACCATGCTTACTCCCCTCACTTGAGGAATCATCTTGGGCATCATTTTCTCTAAATTTTGTGTCACATAAATCACATCTATTTAAATGAGAAGGAACCTTGGCTTCCCCACATTCAGAACACAGTCTATCTGGTAGTTCAGACATGTTAAACAGGCAAAAACTTGATAACAAAGTACAAAAAATGTTTTAAAATAAATCGTTACTGTCACTTTAAATTTTAAACTGAACACACTTTATTACTGCAATTGCGAAAAAGTATGAAGGAATTGTACAAAATTCACCAAAACTTCACCACAGTGTCTTAAAGCCTTAAAAGTATTGCACACCAAATTTGGAAGCTTTAACCCTTAAAATAACGGAACCGGAGCCGTTTTTATATTTAACCCCTTTACAGTCCCTGGTATCTGCTTTGCTGAGACCCAACCAAGCCCAAAGGGGAATACGATACCAAATGACGCCTTCAGAAAGTCTTTTCTATGTATCAGAGCTCCTCACACATGCATCTGCATGTCATGCTTCTCAAAAACAAGTGCGCAATACAGGCGCGAAAATGAGACTCTGCCTATGATTAGGGAAAGCCCCTAGAGAATAAGGTGTCCAATACAGTGCCTGCCGGTTATTTTACATAATTCCCAAGATTAAAATAATTCCTCAAGGCTATGGAGTATAAAATATAAATCGATTTAGCCCAGAAAATGTCTACAGTCTTAGAAAGCCCTTGTGAAGCCCTTTTTTTCTTTCTGTAATAAAAATGGCTTACCGGATCCCATAGGGAAAATGACAGCTTCCAGCATTACATCGTCTTGTTAGAATGTGTCATACCTCAAGCAGCAAAAGTCTGCTCACTGTTCCCCCAACTGAAGTTAATTCCTCTCAACAGTCCTGTGTGGAACAGCCATCGATTTTAGTAACGGTTGCTAAAATCATTTTCCTCTTACAAACAGAAATCTTCATCTCTTTTCTGTTTCAGAGTAAATAGTACATACCAGCACTATTTTAAAATAACAAACTCTTGATTGAATAATAAAAACTACAGTTAAACACTAAAAAACTCTAAGCCATCTCCGTGGAGATGTTGCCTGTACAACGGCAAAGAGAATGACTGGGGAAGGCGGAGCCTAGGAGGGATCATGTGACCAACTTTGCTGGGCTCTTTGCCATTTCCTGTTGGGGAGGAGAATATCCCACAAGTAAGGATGACGCCGTGGACCGGACACACCTATGTTGGAGAAATAACACACTGCAGGTTTTACTAAATAATGAGAGCAGTTGACGGCAGCCAGCCTTCTGCATGAAAAAACAAACAAACAGCCAATTATCTTCCACAGACAAGATAACAGCCACGTTTGCAGTTAGAGACATAATATAAACAGTTATAAACTTGCACATAAATACTACTTACTACTAGTGATTTATAATGAACTCTGAACCTCTTATCTGTACAACACCGCGTCCAGCTGAATCCTAACCCTGACATAGTACAGACACCAGTGACTCTCCACTGCTATTGCCGGCAAAGTGTGTAATGCAGTTCTGACAGGATGCAAAGCTATAAACAACATGAGAGTCTAGCTAACTAACCCAATGCCTCTTTTAGGTCCCAGGCTCCAGCACCACAAAACTTAGTACCTTCAATTTAGCGCGCTCATTTCCCTGCCAGACTGAGACTCCTCTTACACTTTGCGTGGCTTGTGCTGTTTTAAGCCCATAAGCATAAAACACAAATGAGCAAGGCATCCAATCCATGTTGCGCAATTGGAGGGCAGCTGAACGGCTGACTGCCAGTCTCCATTGCGCAATCGCTCGGGGGGTGTAGAATTTTTTTATTCATAAAAAAGACATTTTTTTTTATTTTTTATAAAATCATTATTAAAACTTTTTTTCCTTTCACTTAACTGTGTACACATAAAAAGGAGCTTTAGTTTGCAGGCTGGTATTTCAAGTCTCCGGCCATATTTGACATTCTTTCAACTAGTCTCTACTCTAGTCTCTGCTTATTGCCTAAGCCTTAAGTCCGCCCCCTGCCTAAGCTTAAAGTACTAGACTACTACTAATCTACCGGACTCAGACTGTTAGACTATGGCTACTGATGTCAGTTGTCACACTGTCTGACTCACTACACTCACCCGGTCTCATTAGTCTCTAGCCGGTAGTCCGTCCTGGCTCCTCGCTCAGCTCAGCAGGCTTGCCATGCGGGCTTCTTTTACTGCTCACTGCTCTCTGCCCTCAAGACATTGCTCCTCCCAGTCCCACACACACACAGCTCTTAGTGTGCGAGTGTCACGTGACAGCTGGCTCCCGCACACTAAGAGCTGTGCTCTTTAAGAAGGCTATGGGCTGGCCTGTAGGTGGAGCTGCAGTCAATGCAGTTTTAAAGTGGAAAGAGCTTTTGCCTATACTTCTATCTATCGCACTGCACAGCATGTGCGATAGATAGAAGTATTAGGCAAAAGACCATTCCACTTTAACCCTAAGGCAGCCTAAATAATTAAAACCAGCAAATTGAAATGTTTTTAGTCAAAAATTGCAGTGGAGCCTGGAGGATTTTTTAATTTAAATAAGCACAAAAGGTTTAAAAATTGAATTTTTTTTTTTTAATTTTGTACTTTAATTTTTTTTTTTTTTTTTTTTTTTCATCAGGGGTCAGGGGGTTCAGGGGTTTCACACAGGGGGTTCACATGCTCAAGTGCTCCTATAGAGGAGCCTCCACTGCAGGAAGTGAAGCTGAAATGGCTGTATCCTCCATCCTGCCCAAAACCAAATGAGCCAAGGAGGCCATGTGATACAATATCATCAAAATGCAAACTGAATGTATTGGACATGATACAAGCTCTTGAAAAAGCAATTATCGCCTAAAGATGCTGGGGGCACGTGATAGTGGATCCTTACCTTTGTTAAACTGTGTCCGCAAAAACACAATTTGCCGGGATGAATGCAGAATATTTTTTTCTCCATTTATAAACAATTCCTGATCCTACAGGAACTGCATGATATAATCTATTTGAATACATCCTTGTTAAAAGGTGCATGCAACAATATGAATATTGTCTAGATAATGGATTCCAAAATATACTTGGGCATAATTCAGCTACTATGGGAACTAACATTTTGTGAAGACACATGGAGCAGAGTAGATGCCAAAAGGAAGGACCAGACACTGAAAATGATGATCCCTGGGTATTTGATGTGATATTTGCCAATAGGAATGTAGAAGTAAGCGTCTTTCAGGTTCATTGCAATTAGAAAAAACCTTCAAGGAATTACGTTGATCACTAATAGAAGTGACTCTATCCTGAATTTACTGCCCAGTAGTAAACTGTTCAAGGCCTGAAGATCCAGAACAGGCATCCATGAGCCATCTTTTGTCTTGACAATCTCTGATTCACCGGCACTTTCTGAATAATTTACTGATTGAGGAGTTTGTTGTTGTACAACTGGATTGTCTCAAGTGTCTCTAAATCCAAGGGATTGGCACATTTACCCAGAAAGAAAAGGAGACTGGGTACCAAGGTTAGCAATCACTGTCCTAGTGTGTTATTACACATCACCCTTAGGGAGATACATTTGCATGGATCATCTGTATTTGCAAGAATGAGATAATGAGCTGGGAATAGCAAGTCACTTGGACTGACACTATTGTATCCAACTACAATGTTTGTTCCCAGTAGAGTCACTTTCTTGTTACATATTCCCAGAATATTATTGATTAATAAACATTGGGCATCACATTCAAAATGAGCACTCTATTTTCCTGGAAATAAATTGAAATTGCACAGTGCATAAACAAACATCTGAGTATCAAACTTCTTTTTTTTATTTTAAACAATGAGATTTCAATATTAAAATAAATAGGGGAACAGTTACTTTAACTTTACAAGTATAAAATAAAAACATTTGTAACATGAAAAAATACAACAATAAAACACAAATGTTACTGTAGATAATGAAATGTGTCCCTTTTGCTCAGACACTTAATCTGTGCGTCATAGCTGCCCCATCTTCAAACAGATCACATGGTATCCTAGAAAGAAAACAGAAACATCAACAGTCATTGGCAATCTGTCACATAGGGATATACCTGTTACTGTGTTTGTGGTACCACCAGTAGGAAGCATCTTCACTCAGAGGGGGCTTAAAATCACCTTCTACACTTCTGTATTATGAACTTAAAGGGACATAATACTCAAATGCTAAATCACTTGAAACTGATGCAGTATAACTGTAAAAAGCTGACAGGAAAATATCACCTGAGCATCTCTATGTAAAAAAGGAAGATATTTTACCTCACAATCTCCTCAGCTCAGCAGAGTAAGTTCAGTGTAAAAAGTTATAATTCAGCTGCTGTCCAGCTGCAGGTAAAAAAAAATAAAAAAAAATGAAGAAATGAACTGCAGCCAATCAGCATCAGCAGTGCTGAGGTCATGAACTCTTACTGTGATCTCATGAGATTTGACTTAACTCTCATGAGATTTCATAGTAAGCTTCCTTTACCTGATTGGTGAAATAATATGAGAGTTCACAAGGCTCATCCCCTAAGATGTCCCAGGACAGACACAATAAAATGCTGCTTAGAAATCCTTTACAATGGGGTGTGAATACTTAGGACATTTTGAGGTAAAATATCTTTTTTTTTTACATAGAGATGTTCAGGAGATATTTTCTAGTCAGCTTTTTACAGCTATACTGCATTACTTTCAAGTGTTTAAACATTTGGGTATTATGGACCTTTAACTCTCAAGTAAAGTTAAAGAGACAGTAAAGATAAAACTAAACTTTCATGATTCATATAGAGTGTGTGTGATTTTAATAAACTTTCTAATTTACTTCTATTATCTAATTTATCTTGTTTTCTTGGTTTCATTTGTTGAAAATCATACATAGGTCGGCTCAGGAGCAGCAATGCACTACTCAAACATTGTATCATGTGTTCAGCTAACTCCCAGTAATGTTCCTCCAACAAAGGATACCAAGAAAATGAAGCAAATATGATTAAGGAAGTAAAAGGTGTTTAAAAATTGTATGCTCCATCTGAATCATTAAGAACACATGTGGGTTTTATGTTCCATGAAATATATATCTTATTGTATAGAATATGTAGCACAACCCTTCTTTTCATCATGCAAGGAAGCAAGCTACCGTAAAGGGGAAGGCACCAGCAATGTGGCTGTGATTGGCCAAACAACCCTTTGACATGCTTTGACTGACATGCAAGCTAATCAGAGGTTTAACAGAGGCCAATGTCTAGGATAGAAATAAAAGGTTAGTGCTAACTTACTTTAAAAAAAAACACCTACTACATAACAGTACAATAATATGATTTATGTTTGTCCCTTTAATCAGAGGTGGCAGTTAGGTGGCACGCATGCCTTCATAAGACATACGCCATTCAGCACAACTGGGAGAAAGCACTTGGAGGGTGTCTATGTAATTTATATTTATATTGAACAAAGAAGAAAGACCACTTCTGCATCACCCTTTATATGACCTTACACATGTTACAGATAGGAAATGTCTAGTTGAAAAACAGTTTGATTAAATATATTAATTCATCATAAGTAAATGTAAGAAAAGAGAACACAAAGAATTACATATGTTAAATGGACATGAAACACAATATTTTTCTTTCATGATTTATTTTAGATAGAACAAATGTAATAAAAAATTGTATGCAATGGATACAAATATGGAATCAAACTCCCCTGCCAACCTCAATTTCTCCTTTAACTGACCCACAGATGCAAGCTTGCATTTTTATTCAATTTTTTATTATATAATATGCTTTACTGTGCATTTTCTTTAAATATTTTACATTCCTATGTTTTTCACATATTAGAAAATGATCTTAGTATTTTTGTATATTCCTATATACCTGTATATATTAATACACAAAAAATAATCAGATATCTATAGAAGTATATATTTAAAAATGAGAAGTACATTTTCTTCTATGTGAAGAACATTGGCATGTGAAATACTCATAACTACCTTATGGCTAGATTACGAGTCTTGCGTTATGAGTAAAAAAGCAGCGTTAAACCTCCTAACGCTGCTTTTTTACTACCGCTGGTATTATGAGTCTTGCAGATTTAGGGGCACCACACACTTTTTTGGCCTTACCGCAAATCAACTTACACAAATTGCGTATAGTCTATTTTCAATAGGACTTCTATAGCGCCGGTATTACGAGCTTGTCCTGGGAGGCCAAAAAGTGAGCGGTACAGCCTATCCCGTCAAGATTCGTACCGCATTTTAAAGTCAGTAGTTATGAGTTTTACACTACAAAGCCGTAGCATAAAACTCATAACTAAAGTGCTAAAAAGTACACTAACACCCATAACCTACCTATTAACCCCTAAACTGAAGCCCTCCCGCATACCAAACACTAAAATAAAATTATTAACCCCTAATCTGCCGCTCCTGACATCGCCGCCACTGGAATAAACATATTAACCCCTAAACCGTCATACTCCGGCCTCGCAAACATTAGTTAAATATTATTAACCCCTAATCTGCTGTCCCTAACATCGCCACCACCTACCTACATTTATTAACCCCTAATCTGCCGCCCCCAACGTCGCTGCCACTATACTAAATTTAACATTCAATTGGAACAGCCAATAGAATGTGAGCTCAATCCTATTGACTGATTGGATCAGCCAATAGGATTGAAGTTCAATCCTATTGGCTGATTGCATCAGCCAATAGGATTTTTTCAACTTTAATTCCGATTGGCTGATAGAATTTTATCAGCCAATCAGAATCTAAGGGATGCCATCTTGGATGACGTCACTTAAAGGAACCTTCATTCGTCGGGTAGTAGTCGGAAGAAGAGGATGCTCCGCGTCGGATGTCTTGAAGATGGACCCGCTCCGCGCTGGATGGATGAAGATAGAAGATCCCGTCTGGATGAAGACTTCTGCCCGTCTGGAGGACCACTTCTCCCGGCTTGGATGAAGACTTCTCCCGGCTTCGTTGAGGACTTCTTGCCGCTTCGATGAGGACTTCTCCCAGCTTCGTTGAGGATGGATGTCGGATCTTCAAAACTGTAAGTGGATCTTCAGGGGTTAGTGTTAGGTTTTTTAAGGGTTTATTGGGTGGATTTTATTTTTAGGTTAGGGCTTTGGGCCGCAATAGAGCTAAATGCCCCTTTAAGGGCAATGCCCATCCAAAAGCCCTTTTCAGGGCAATGGGGAGCTTAGGTTTTTTAGTTAGGGTTTTATTTGGGGGGTTGGTTGTGTGGGTGGTGGGTTTTACTGTTGGGGGGTTGTTTGTATTTTTTTTCAGGTAAAAGAGCTGATTTCTTTGGGACAATGCCCCGCAAAAGGCCCTTTTAAGGGCTATTGGTAGTTTAGTTTAGGCTAGGTTTGTTTTGTTTTTTTTGGGGGGGGGGGCTTTTTTATTTTGATAGGGCTATTAGATAGATGTAATTAGTTTAAATATCTTGTAATTTGTTGTTTATTTTGTGTAATTTAGTGGGGTTTTTTGTAATTTAGCTAATTGTATTTCATTTAGTTAATTTATTTAATTGTAGTGTAGTGTTAGGTGTTAGTGTAACTTAGGTTAGGTTTTATTTTACAGGTCAATTTATATTTATGTTAGCTAGGTAGTTAGTAAATAGTTAATAACTATTTAGTAACTATTCTACCTAGTTAAAATAAATAAAAACTTGCCTGTAAAATAAAAATAAACCCTAAGCTAGCTACAATGTAACTATTAGTTATATTGTAGCTAGTTTAGGGTTTCTTTCACAGGTAAGTATTTATTTTTAAATAGGAATTACTTAGTTATTAATAGTAATTTTTATTTGTATTTATTTTAATTATATTTAAGTTAGGGTGTGTTAGGGTTACACTTAGATTTAGGGGTTAATAAATTTAGTATAATGGCAGCGACGTTGGAGGTGGCAGATTAGGGGTTAATACTATTTAACTAGTGTTTCTGAGGCGGTAGTGCGGCTGTTTAGGGGTTAATATGTTTATTATAGTTGCAGCGATGTCCGGAGCGGCAGATTAGGGGTTAATAAGTATAATGTAGGTGTCGGCGATGTCGGAGCGGCAGATTAGGGGTTAATAAGTGTAAAATTAGGGGTGTTTAGACTCAGGGTTTATGTTAGGGTGTTAGGTGTAAACATAAATGTAGTTTCCCCATAGGAATCAATGGGGCTGCGTTACTGAGCTTTACGCTGCTTTATTGCAGGTGTTAGACTTTTTCTCAGCCAGCTCTCCCCATTGATGTCTATGGGGAAATCGTGCACGAGCACGTACAACCAGCTCACCGCTAACTTAAGCAGCGCTGGTATTGCAGTGCGGTATGGAGCACAATTTTGCTCTACGCTCACTTCTTGCCTTTTAACGCCGGGTTTGTAAAAACCTGTAATACCAGCACTGTAGGAAAGTGAGCGGTGAGAATAACGTTCAAGTTAGTACCGCACCCCTCATAATGCAAAACTCGTAATCTGGCCGTTAGGTTTTAGTGCTGTAGGTTTAACTTGCTGTCGGGTTAAAGATAAGTGTAAGGTTTTTTTCTTCAGTGCACATTAAAGTCTATGGGGGAAGAAGCTAAAACGTTGCAATATATAAGTTAGCGCACATTGAGTTTCTCTTTTGCACGAGCGCGTTAAAAGTTTACTTTCAGCTGTGTTTCATCCAAATACAGCAACTCTTCAGAAGTGCATTTAAAATGTTTAATAGAATCCAAATATACAGCTATAATTATATTGAACGTATATATATATGTGTAATTAAAAAGAGTTTTAAAAATGTCATATATTTTTTTTTCTTTCAATTTTTTAGTACAATTTTTTGCTAAGTTCAACCAGGATGAATGGTAGATCCAAACCCCAATGTGTAAATCTTTTTCCTACGTAGGTGTTTACCGTGAAGGAAATAGGTAGGCTGGTTCGTTTTGCTTTATAAGTTGTAAGATGGTGAATGACACAACTCGTTCCTTGCAATTTTAAACAAAAGGTAGTTTAATCCATTTTTATGTATATTTGAGTTTTTATTGGATTCTTAGGCCTAGATTTGGAGTTTGGCGGTAGCCGTGAAAACCAGCGTTAGAAGCTCCTAACGCTGGTTTTAGGCTACCGCCGGTATTTGGAGTCAGTCAAAAAAGGGTCTAACGCTCACTTTTCAGCCGCGACTTTTCCATACCGCAGATCCCCTTACGTCAATTGCGTATCCTATCTTTTCAATGGGATCTTTCTAACTCCGGTATTTAGAGTCGTGGCTTAAGTGAGCGTTAGAATTCTAACGACAAAACTCCAGCCGCAGAAAAAAGTCAGTAGTTAAGAGCTTTCTGGGCTAACGCCGGTTTATAAAGCTCTTAACTACTGTGCTCTAAAGTACACTAACACCCATAAACTATGTACCCCTAAACCGAGGCCCCCCACATAGCCGACACTCGATTAAATTTTTTTAACCCCTAATCTGCCGACCGCCACCTACGTTATCCTTATGTACCCCTAATCTGCTGCACCTAACACCGCCGACCCCTATATTATATTTATTAACCCCTAACCTGCCCCCCACAACGTCGCCGCCAGATACCTACAATTATTAACCCCTAATGTGCCGTCCGCACGCCGCCGCCAGCTACATTATAGCTATGTACCCCTAATCTGCTGCCCTAACATCGCCGACCCCTATATTATATTTATTAACCCCTAACCTGCCCCCCACAACGTCGCCGCCACCTACCTACAATAGTTAACCCCTAATCTGCCGACCGCAAAGAGCCGCCACCTACATTATAGCTATGTACCCCTAATCTGCTGCCCCTAACACCGCCGACCCCTATATTATATTTATTAACCCCTAATGTGCCCTCCCTAACATCGCCGACACCTAACTTCAATTATTAACTCCTAATCTGCCGACCGAATCTCGCCGCTATTCTAATAAATGTATTAACCCCTAAAGCTAAGTCTAACCCTAACACTAACACCCCCCTAAGTTAAATATAATTTAAATCTAATGAAATAAATTAACTCTTATTAAATAAACTATTCCTATTTAAAACTAAATACTTACCTGTAAAATAAACCCTAATATAACTACAATATAAATCATAATTATATTATAGCTATTTTAGGATTTATATTTATTTTACAGGTAACTTTGTATTTATTTTAACCAGATACAATAGCTATTAAATAGTTAAGAACTATTTAATAGCTAAAATAGTTAAAATAATTACAAAATTACCTGTAAAATAAATCCTAACCTAAGTTACAATTAAACCTAACACTACACTATCAATAAATTAATTAAATACAATACCTACAAATAACTACAATGAAATAAACTAACTAAAGTACAAAAAATAAAAAAGAACTAAGTTACAAAAAATAAAAAAATATTTACAAACATAAGAAAAAACATAATTTATGCTTACCTGATAAATTCCTTTCTCCTGTAGTGTAGTCAGTCCACGGGTCATCATTACTTATGGGATATTAACTCCTCCCCAACAGGAAGTGCAAGAGGATCACCCAAGCAGAGCTGCTATATAGCTCCTCCCCTCTACGTCACACCCAGTCATTCGACCGAGAACCAAACGAGAAAGGAGAAACTATAGGGTGCAGTGGTGACTGGAGTATAATTTAAAATTTAGACCTGCCATAAAAAACAGGGCGGGCCGTGGACTGACTACACTACAGGAGAAAGGAATTTATCAGGTAAGCATAAATTATGTTTTCTCCTGTTAAGTGTAGTCAGTCCACGGGTCATCATTACTTATGGGATACCAATACCAAAGCTAAAGTACACGGATGACGGGAGGGACAGGCAGGATCTTTATACGGAAGAAACCACTGCCTGAAGAACCTTTCTCCCAAAAACAGCCTCCGAAGAAGCAAAAGTGTCAAATTTGTAAAATTTGGAAAAAGTATGAAGAGAAGACCAAGTTGCAGCCTTGCAAATCTGTTCAACAGAGGCCTCATTCTTAAAGGCCCAAGTGGAAGCCACAGCTCTAGTAGAATGAACTGTAATTCTTTCAGGAGGCTGCTGTCCAGCAGTCTCATAGGCTAAACGTATTATGCTACGCAGCCAGAAAGAGAGAGAGGTAGCAGAAGCTTTTTGACCTCTCCTCTGTCCAGAATAAACGACAAACAGGGAAGAAGTTTGACGAAAATCTTTAGTTGCCTGTAAATAAAATTTCAGGGCACGGACTACGTCCAGATTGTGTAGAAGCCGTTCCTTCTTTGAAGAAGGGTTAGGGCACAATGATGGAACAACAATCTCTTGATTGATATTCTTGTTAGTAACTACCTTAGGTAAGAACCCAGGTTTAGTACGCAGAACTACTTTATCTGAATGAAAAATCAGATAAGGAGAATCACAATGTAAAGCTGATAACTCAGAGACTCTACGAGCCGAGGAAATAGCCATTAAAAACAGAACTTTCCAAGATAACAACTTGATATCAATGGAATGAAGGGGTTCAAACGGAACACCCTGTAAAACGTTAAGAACTATGTTTAAGCTCCACGGTGGAGCTACAGTTTTAAACACAGGCTTAATCCTAGCCAAAGCCTGACAAAAAGCCTGAACGTCTGGAACTTCTGACAGACGTTTGTGAAAAAGGATGGACAGAGCTGAGATCTGTCCTTTTAAAGAACTTGCAGATAAACCCTTTTCTAAACCCTCTTGTAGAAAAGACAATATCCTAGGAATCCTAACCTTACTCCATGAGTAACTCTTGGATTCACACCAGTGTAAGTATTTACGCCAAATCTTATAGTAAATCTTATTGGTAACAGGTTTCCTAGCCTGTATTAAAGTATCGATTACTGACTCCGAAAATCCATGCTTTGATAAAATCAAGCGTTCAATTTCCATGCAGTCAGCTTCAGAGAAATTAGATTTTGATGTTTGAAAGGACCCTGAATTAGAAGGTCCTGTCTCAGAGGCAGAGACCAAGGTGGACAGGATGACATGTCCACTAGATCTGCATACCAGGTCCTGCGTGGCCACGCAGGTGCTATTAGAATCACAGATGCTTTCTCCTGTTTGATCCTGGCAATCAAACGAGGAAGCATCGGGAAGGGTGGAAACACATAAGCCATCCCGAAGGTCCAAGGTGCTGTCAAAGCATCTACCAGGACCGCTCCCGGGTCCCTGGACCTGTAGCAAGGAAGCTTGGCGTTCTGGCGAGACGCCATGAGATCCATATCTGGTTTGCCCTGAAATGTCTGAATCCAGTCTATTTGGATCCGATCCGTCACCCGCAGAATGAAGCTCTCCGTCCTCATGTTCTGCAAATTGTGACGCAGTATCTGACATGGCCCTAGTATTATCAGCGCACTCTGTTCTCACCCCAGAGTGATCTCGCTTACCCCTAAGTTCTGGCAATTTAGACAAAACTTCAGTCATAACATTAGCCATGTCCTGTAGAGTGATTTGTAATGGCCGCCCTGATGTACTTGGCGTTACAATATCACGCACCTCCCGAGCGGGAGATGCAGGTACTGACACGTGAGGCAAGTTAGTCGGCATAACTTCCCCCTCGTTGTCTGGTGAATGATGTTCAACATGTACAGATTGATTTTTATTTAAAGTAGCATCAATGCAATTAGTACATAAATTTCTATTGGGCTCCACCTTGGCTTTTACACATATAGCACAGAGATATTCCTCTGAGTCAGACATGTTTAACAAACTAGCAATTAGACTAGCAAGCTTGGAAATACCTTTCAACTAAATTTACAAGTAATCTGTAAAACGTACTGTGCCTTTAAGAAGCACAGAAAAAACTATGACAGTTGAAAAACAATGAACCGGATTAGTTATAAAAACCAAATTTTTCCCGGTAAAAGCATAAAATTAGCAAAGGATTGCACTCATTAGCAATGGATGACTAACCCTTAATATCAGAAAAAACGTATAACATTTAAAATATAAGCGTTTTTATCACAGTCAAAGCACAATCTCACAGGTCTGCTGTGAGTGATTACCTCCCTCAAAATAAGTTTTGAAGACCCCTGAGCTCTGAGAGACGTTCCGGATCATGCAGGGAGAGAAGACAGACTTGTGACTGAATTTCTGATGCGTAGCAAAAGCGCCAAAATAGGCCCCTCCCACTCACACACAACAGTGAGGGAAGCTCAGTAAAACTGTTTTTAATTTAAAATAAACGACAGCCATGTGGAAAATAACGCCCAAAACAATTTTTCACCAAGTACCATACAGTATTGTCCCAGTGAAGTGCCATTCCCCAGAATACTGAAGTGTAAACATATATACATATCAGCCTGATACCAGTTGCTACTACTGCATTTAAGGCTGAACTTACATTATATCGGTATTGGCAGTATTTTCTCAGTCAATTCCATTCCTTAGAAAATAATATACTGCAACATACCTCTTTGCAGGTGAACCTGCCCGCTGTCCCCTGATCTGAAGTTTACCTCACTCCTCAGAATGGCCGAGAACAGCAAAATGAATCTTAGTTACGTCCGCTAAGATCATACAAAACTCAGGTAGATTCTTCTTCAAATTCTGCCTGAGAAGAAACAACACACTCCGGTGCTGTTTAAAATAACAAACTTTTGATTGAAGATATAAAAACTAAGTATAATCACCACAGTCCTCTCACACATCCTATCTATTAGTTGGGTGCAAGAGAATGACTGGGTGTGACGTAGAGGGGAGGAGCTATATAGCAGCTCTGCTTGGGTGATCCTCTTGCACTTCCTGTTGGGGAGGAGTTAATATCCCATAAGTAATGATGACCCGTGGACTGACTACACTTAACAGGAGAAATATTACAACAATTTTAAACTAATTACACCTACTCTAAGCCCCCTAATAAAATAACAAAGCCCCCCAAAATAAAAAATGCCCTACCCTATTCTAAATTACAAAAGTTCAAAGCTCTTTTACCTTACCAGCCCTGAACAGGGCCCTTTGCGGGGCATGCCCCAAGAAATTCAGCTCTTTTGCCTGTAAAAAAACACATACAATACCCCCCCCAACATTACAACCCACCACCCACATACCCCTAATCTAACCCAAACCCCCCTTAAATAAACCTAACACTAAGCCCCTGAAGATCTTCCTACCTTGTCTTCACCTCACCGGGTATCATACCGATCCATCCTGGCTCCGATATCTTCATCTAAGCCCAAGCGGGGGCTAGACATCCATCATCCGACGGCTGAAGAAGTCCAGAAGAGGCTCCAAAGTCTTCATCCTATCCAGGAAGAAGAGTAGATCCGGACCGGCAACCATCTTCTTCCAAGCGGCATCTTCTGTCTTCATCCGATGAGGACCGGCTCCATCTTGAAGACCTCCACCGCGGACCCATCTTCTTCCGACGACGACTTCCCGACGAATGACGGTTCCTTTAAAGGACGTCATCAAAGATGGCGTCCCTCAAATTCCGATTGGCTGATAGGATTCTATCAGCCAATCGGAATTAAGGTAGGAATATTCTGATTGGCTGATGGAATCCTATCAGCCAATCGGAATTCGAGGGACGCCATCTTGGATGACGTCATTTAAAGGAACCGTCATTCGTCGTCTAGTCGTCGGTTGAAGAGGATGTTCCGCGTCGGCTTGGAAGAAGATGGTTCCGCTCCAGAAGAAAGAAGATTGAAGATGCGGCTTGATAGAAGACTTCATCCAGATGATGGACTTCGGACTTCAGCCCGAGGATGGATTTCTTCAGTCGCCGCTTGGATCCAGACTTCAGCCCGAGGATGGACGTCACTCTTCAGCCCCCCGCTTGGGCTTGGATCAACACTTCCGAGGCTTGGATCAAGACTTCCGAGGATGGATCGGTGAACCTGGCAGGGTGAAGATAAGGTAGGAAGATCTTCAGGGGCTTAGTGTTAGGTTTATTTAAGGGGAGTTTGGGTTAGATTAGGGGTATGTGGGTGGTGGGTTGTAATGTTGGGGGGGGGGTATTGTATGTTTCTTTTTACAGGCAAAAGAGCTGAATTCTTTGGGGCATGCCCCGCAAAGGGCCCTGTTCAGGGCTGGTAAGGTAAAAGAGCTTTGAACTTTTGTAATTTAGAATAGGGTAGGGCATTTTTTTTTATTTTGGGGGGCTTTGTTATTTTTTTAGGGGGCATAGAGTAGGTGTAATTAGTTAAAAAAAGTTGTAATATTTTTCTGTTTGTAAATATTTTTTTATTTTTTGTAACTTAGTTCTTTTTTATTTTTTGTACTTTAGTTAGTTTATTTCATTGTATTTATTTGTAGATATTGTATTTAAATAATTTATTGATAGTGTAGTGTTAGGTTTAATTGTAGGTAATTGTTGGTATTTTATTTCATTAATTTATTGATAGTGTAGTGTTAGGTTTAATTGTAACTTAGGTTAGGATTTATTTTACAGGTAATTTTGTAATTATTTTAACTATTTTAGCTATTAAATAATTCTTAACTATTTAATAGCTATTGTACCTGGTTAAAATAAATACAAAGTTACCTGTAAAATAAATATAAATCCTAAAATAGCTATAATATAATTATAATTTATATTGTAGCTATATTAGGATTTATTTTACAGGTAAGTATTTAGCTTAAAATAGGAATAATTTATTTAATAAGAGTTAATTAATTTCGTTAGATTTAAATTATATTTAATTTAGGGGGGTGTTAGTGTTAGGGCTAGACTTAGCTTTAGGGGTTAATACATTTATTAGAATAGCGGTGAGCTCCAGTCGGCAGATTAGGGGTTAATGTTTGAAGTTAGGTGTCGGCGATGTTAGGGAGCGCAGATTAGGGGTTAATACTATTTATTATAGGGTTATTGAGGCGGGAGTGAGGCGGATTAGGGGTTAATAACTTTATTATAATAGCGGTGCGGTCCGGTCGGCAGATTAGGGGTTAATAAGTGTAGGCAGGTGGAGGCGACGTTGTGGGGGGCAGATTAGGGGTTAATAAATATAATATAGGGGTCGGCGGTGTTAGGGACAGCAGATTAGGGGTACATAGGGATAATGTAAGTAGCGGCGGTTTACGGAGCGGCAGATTAGGGGTTAATAATAATATGCAGGGGTCAGCGATAGCGGGGGCGGCAGAATAGGGGTTAATAAGTGTAAGGTTAGGGGTGTTTAGACTCGGGGTACATGTTAGAGTGTTAGGTGCAGACGTAGGAAGTGTTTCCCCATAGGAAACAATGGGGCTGCGTTAGGAGCTGAACGCGGCTTTTTTGCAGGTGTTAGGTTTTTTTTCAGCTCAAACAGCCCCATTGTTTCCTATGGGGGAATCGTGCACGAGCACGTTTTTGAGGCTGGCCGCGTCCGTAAGCAACTCTGGTATCGAGAGTTGAAGTTGCGTTAAATATGCTGTACGCTCCTTTTTTGGAGCCTAACGCAGCCATTCGGTGGACTCTCAATACCAGAGTTATTTTAAAGGTGCGGCCAGAAAAAAACCAGCGTTAGCTACGCGGGTCGTTACCGACAAAACTCTAAATCTAGCCGTTAGTAAACTGGAGTTTTATCTACAATTGTGTTCCAATGATTTCTCAATAAAAGCATCTATTTTTTCACGTATACCTGTATTTTCCATTTAGTACATTCTGTTTGTCTGACTTCATTGCACTATTTTCAAACTTTTCTTCTGAGCACCTGTGATAGAAGAATAAGGCGTTGGGAACTCCCTGTGAAGGATTGTGCTGCCAAACCAAAACAATTCTGCACAGACAGCGGAGTAACCAGGGCTGGCAGCGTCCACACAATAAGGGGAAGTGGATATTTACATTGCCTGTAATTTCACAACATTGTAGCCACTCTGAGGAGGAATTTGGGTCTCAGATTCATTAGAGAACCCCTATCAATGACGTGTACATCAGCACTTCAGCATTCACCTCACTCCATCTTGGAGCAAAAGCAAAAAACAAAACAAAAAACGCTAAGGCATTTTGTGATAGTGCAAAGGATTACAGCTCTGGAATGTAGGGGTGTGCTTGACTTGTCCAAATGCAGTGTAACTGGAGGGTAATCCCACATGTAATGATCTTGTGGACTAATTATCTTATAAAAGAAAATGTACATTTTTCACTCAAATATTTGAGACCATTTTATAGTTTCAGAAATCTCCCTATTTGTCTAATATTTGCATTTTGTGACTACTTTATCTCTTTACTATTCAGTATGTATTTTATAAACTTTTTTTTTAAATTAAAGTTTTATTGATATAATTTGAAGGTTTACAACATGAGGTCATTACAGAATAAACAACGTGGATGAATGTACAATTACATGTCAATTGGAAACATATATAGCCGAAACCTTTGAAGCATTGTTCTACAAGTATCATGCACACCACAAGACATAATATTAACTCTGTTAGGGGATAGTTATCTAAAGCTGATGACATCATCTCTGAGTGTACATTGTGATCTGATTGTGTATTAAAATATTTAAATGTTTAAGTATGTTTCCCATAAAAATAGGATGTTGTGATATTCGTTTATACGTTTAGTGTGTGTATAATGATATTTTTTTAGTTGAAGTGTATGCGTCACTACAGCTTTCCACGCATCTGTAGATGGAAGGCGGTTTGCTTTCCAGTGTAGCGGTATTTGTTTTTTGGCAGAATCAATCATAATAGTTAAGAGTGTCAATTTAAATTTACATTGTATCTTAGGGAACTTGTTGAAAAGGAAAATCCAAACGTCGAAGGGGAGAACTAGGGACAGGACTGTTCAATTTCTAGTTTAATTGAGAGCCAGTATGATTTAGCTATGAGGCATTGCCACCAAATATGAAAAAAGGTAGCAATCTCAGAGCAGCCTCTCCAACATTCATTGGTTGAGTAGGGAAATAATTGGTGCAGCCTAGAAGGTGTATAGTACCATCGACTCAGAAGTTTTATGTTCATTTCAGTTATTGGAATAGAAGATGAAGCTTTGGTCATTTGTTTAAAAATAAAAATCCCACTCTCTAGGCGACAAATGTTGAGCTACTTCAGTTTCCCATCTTGCCACATATGTGGGGAGAGAAGAGTAAAAGGTTGATGATAATAGCCTATAAGTTGTGATAGAATTCCCTTACGTGGGTGCGAGAGATAGCAAAGATTCTCAAAATTAGTCAGGGGGCGTCTGATAGAGGCCTTGTCTGGATGGGACATTAAAAAGTGTGAGATTTGCAGATAGGTGTACCAGTTCTGGGGGTGAAGTCCTAAAGAGTTGATGATCTCGGTCAATGGTTTAAGTTTGTTACCGTGGTATAAAAGTGAATGTGGTAGTGAGTTACGGAGAGAAGGCTGTGTTTGTGGAGGGAATAGATGCCGTAATGGGAACGTAGGGCTGCTTCTCAAAGGTGATAAAGGTGAGTATATCGTAGAGAGAGGGGTATTTCTTAATGGTTTTATCCCACAGCTTATATGTTTCTTTTACAGCTCTGGTGTTAGTGTTTAGGTATTGGCGTTGCGAGGTTGGGATCCAGCAGTTACCGCTCAGATCAAGGCTACCTGCAAGGGAATGTTCTAATAAGACCCATTCTTTATTAGGTGCATGTTTACACCAGTCCACTATTCTTGTCAAAAATACAGCCAGTCTATATTGACCTATATTTGGGGCTCCAATTCCTCCCATATCTTTAGGGCGATAAAGGGTATTAGTGTTAAAGCGAGGTCGTTTGTTCGACCAAATAAAGGTATTCATTTGTTTTTGGATGCTGGAGATCAAGTGGTCTGGCATTGGTATGGGAAGTGTCTGTAGGAGGTATAAGATTTTTGGAGTATGATCATTTTTAGGGCATTGACTTTTCCCAACCATGATAATGGTTCCAAGAGCGTAGCATATTTTGTATGGTCATTTTTAAAGGGTTATAGTTCAGCATGATTATTTCTTCTATGTGTGGTGAGATATAGACTCTAAGATATTTAATAGCTGTATGTTGAATATGGAAACCAAATAGATTCTGGATCTGACTCAAGTCAAGGGCTGATTGATGACAAGTAACTCTGATTTTGCTATATTAATGCTAAAATTGGAGTAGAGACCGTAGGTCTGTATCATATGCATTAGGGGAGGAATCGAATTTTCAGCATCTAGGAGTGTTAACAAAATGTCGTCTGCATACAATGTAATTTTATACTCCGATGGGCCAATGGTAAAGCCTTTGATGTCTTTGTTGTTCCTAATATATGAAGCAAGAACTTCCATTGCCATAACAAATAGCAATGGCGACAGAGGACACCCTTGTCTTGTGCCATTGGTGATAGTGAATGGGTCGGATACAGTGTTGTTTAATCTAATTTTTGCCTGAGGGTTGTGATAAAGAGTAAATATTTTCCCAATAAAATCTTGATGGAAGCCAAATTTTTGGAGAACGCATTTTAAAAATTGCCAATCTAATCTATTGAAGGCTTTCTCTGCATCCATAGACAGAAACACGGATGGGACCTTCTGTCGATGGGCATATTCCATAAGGAGGAGAATTTTGGTAGTGTTATCTCTAGCCTCTCTAAAAGGGGTGAAGCCAGCTTGGTTGGTGTGTACTATTTCAGGTAGGACTTGGTTGATTCTGGAGGCTAAGATCTATGTTCAATAAGGAAATTGGGCAAAAGTTGGCTGGCATCGTGGGTGGCTTGCCTGGTTTAGGCAACACCACTACCTGGGTTATTTATAGTAGTTTCATTAAAAAGCAACACAAGGAATGGAGCCAGAGAAGTTGAGAAAGTGTGGTAGTATTTAGCTGTAAAGCCATCTGGGCCCAGACTTTTGCCCAATTTCAAACTTTTTATAGATAAAAGTGTTTCTTGCAGTGAAATTGGTTTATTGAGTTGATCTTGTCATTCCTTAGATATAGTAGGCAATCTACAGTTGCCTGTGTATTGTTCCAGTGCAGTAGAGTGGCCTGAGATTTGTGAGTTGTCTGGTAAATTATATAGTGTGGTGTAGTATTCATGGAATGACTTTAGAATTTCGGAAGTGGTTTGTAAGGGTATTTTATGTCGAGGAGAATGAAGTTCATAAATATAAGATTTTAATCTTTTCTTTTGAGGGCCCTGGCTAACATTTTGCCAGCTCTATTGCTTTTTTGCAAAATAAAACATGCTATTTGTTTTTTTCCTATGAGATTGATATTAAATGTCAAGAAAACAGTTCAGTTCCTCGCAAACTCTTTGGATTTCTTTTAAGTTGTTGGCATCAGTTGGGGATTGTTTCAGTATGTATTCTAGCTTTGTATATTTATCCATTAACTCTTTATATTGTTTGTGGTACATTTGTTGGCGGTGTGCTTTTAGTTTATTGTAACACATTTGTAACATACATGTGTGTGCTTCCCAGAGTGTATGATGGTTATTAACAGAATGTGAATTAAGGTTGAAGTATTCGGTTACGATGTTTGTTGTATTTTATAAACTTTATTCTTAAAGGGACACTGAACTCAATTTTTTTCTTTCCTGATTCAGATAGAGCATGCAATTTTATCACATTTTCTTCATTCTCTTGGTATCTTTATTTGAAATGCAAGAATGTAAGTTTAGACCCCGGACCATTTTTGGTGAACAACCTGGTTTGTTCTTGCTGATTGGTGGATAAATTCACCCACCAATAAACAAGTGCTTTTCATGGTTCTGAACCAAAAAAATAGCTTAGATGCCTTCATTTTCAAATAAAGAAAGCAAGAGAACAAAGAAAATGTGATAATAGGAGTAAATTAGAAAGTTGCTTAAAATTGCATGCTCTATCTCAATCACAAAATAAAAAAATTGGGTTCAGTGTCCCTTTAACTATGCTCACAACTCTCATGGAGTCTCAGTTTACAGTGTAACATGAAAGCATATTTGTAAACCAAAGTATATTGTATCAGCACATCAGGCACATATAGATCTGTATCAGGCCATCAGTGTATCAGCAGAAGTGTGTAACAGGCACATATAGATCTGTATCAGCCTATCAGTGTATCAGCAGAAGTGTGTAACAGGCACATCTCTATCAGCCAATCATTGTATCAGCAGAAGTGTGTAACAGGCACATATAGATCTGTATAAGACCATCATTATATCAGCAGAAGTGTGTAACAAGCACATATAGATCTGTATCAGCCCATCATTGCATCAGCAGAAGTGTGTAACAGGCATATATAGATCTGTACCAGCCCATCAGTGTATCAGCAGAAGTGTGTAACAGGCTGTAACAACCTTCCTCTCTGTATAGGGTTAATCTTTTTGGCCTCCTTTTCAATTCACTTATCCTTTATAAGGAACGCCTTTTCCTAATACCTTTGCTTGGTATTAAGGATCTCACCTGGTTACTAGCCTTTCTACTCCTTCTAGGATTAGAACTACTTCTATAATCAAGTTGTCTCCTGAGGAACTCTCTTCTTATTTATTTGGCAGTATTTCCTGCTGAAATAATTACCTCTGGACTTCGATTTGGACATCTCTCTCTCTGACTCCATACCTCTGCTCCGGAGCAACAACTGACAGGCGGGTGACGTCACCGACGGCCGCTCCGATCACCTCCGCACACGCCACGCTACAGAATCTGGCTCCGGTTACTTTCCGCTGCTTGTTCAGCTCTGCAAAGCAAACACCTCTCTCTCTCTGGCCTCTCTCAAGCCGTTAGCATATCCTTTGACCACGCTTGGTAAGCGAACCTATCACCATTGTAACTTAGAAATTCAAACACATTATTTGATTGCATTTATCTGACGTCTATTTGCTAAGTACTGTGAAAGTTATTCTACCTGCTTTACTTGATAACTTGTACCGGCTAATCGTTAACTACAGCATAACTAAGTCACATATGCTGTGTTAACTATAAGCTAAATAAAACATCCTAAGTTAAATTCATAATTACAGCAGTCATTGTTTTTATGAGACATTTGGGATAACACATTTATCTCTGATAGAGAAATGCTGACATATTTTATATGTTTTCTAAGGAAGATTGTTTGAATTGTTACAGAATACCAAGCCCAAAAAATAACAAGATTAAGTGTGATGGATCCTGTGGAACTTTCAAACTATGTGGTAACCTTAGGCCAAAAGGTTGATCAATTAAATCAGGGTCTTAGAGATTTACAGATAGAAAACCAGACTTTAAAAAATATCATCAAAGAAGGCCTAACCCCAGCACACCAACACACTGATTCCTCCCCAGAACCACCTGTGAGTCCACCAGACAAGTTTAGTGGAGACAGGAAACAATTCAGACAATTTATCAATGCTTGCACATTATTTTTCACTTTAAAACCTAAAACTTTTTCTAATGATAAAATTAAGGTTTTAACAATGATATCTTATCTAAGAGGTGAACCCCGTGTCTGGGCAGATTCACTCTATGAACAAAATAATCCAATAATTAATTCTTTTGATAATTTTCTTAGTTCATTATCCTCTCTCTATGAAGATCCACACAGACAGAGTACAGCTGAACATAAACTCAGAGGTTTAAAACAGAATAAAAGGGCTGTGGAGGATTATATTTCAGAGTTTAAAATCTGGCAAATAGATTCTGGATGGAATCAGGTTTCCTTAAAGAGCCAATTTAGATTAGGTTTATCAGAACCTATTAAAGATGAATTTGCCAGATTAGAATTACCAGATAATTTAGAAGCTTTAATGCAGTTAAGTATAAAGATAGATCACAGACTTAGAGAGAGGAAACAGGAGAAGTTTCCCCATGACACCAATAACAGATATCATGACTCAAGAGCAACACTGCAGAATACAAAGGGTACAGAAGAACCTATGGATATAGGGACCATTAAAGGACCTTTAACTTCAGATGAAAAGATCAGACGTAGACTCAATCATTTATGCCTATATTGTGCATCAAAGGATCATGATGTCTCAAATTGCCCAGTACTTAAAAGAGTTAAAAAGGGTAAGAAAACAGACAATGAGTTAACCCTGAAATTAACTAACACTCGGGTAACAAACTGTCTTATTCCCGTCTCTTTACAGTGGGACCACCACCGCCTGTGCTCTGAAGCTGTAATCGATTCTGGGGCATATTCTTGCTATATAGATTCTGCACTTGTATTGTTGAATAAAATTCCACTTGTTAAAAAGCAAAAGCCTGTATTAGTGCGTCTCATTGACGGTAACCAACTAGAATCTGGGCCTATTACACACCAAACAGTACCCATTAAGGTTATATCACAAAACAACCATCATGAATATATTACATTCGATGTGTTGTCATCACCCATATTCCCACTTGTATTGGGGTTACAATGGTTAAAATTACATCAACCAACAATAGATTGGGAATCTAATAACATACAATTTACTTCCAGCTACTGTAAGACCACCTGTTTACCACATATACCCTTATTAACGATCACTGAAACTAAAATCCCGAAAGAGTATACAGATTTTGAATTAGTATTTTGTAAAAAAGAGGCTGAATCACTTCCACCCCATCGGCCATATGATTGCCCAATTGACTTAATTCCTGGATCTGACATACCATATGGGCACATATTCCCATTATCAGAATCTGAATTGTCACATTTAAAAACATACATAAATGACAATCTCCGAAAAGGGTTCATAAGACCTTCAACCTCTCCGGCAGGAGCAGGTATCTTTTTTGTTAGAAATAAAGACCATTCTCTACGTCCAATTGTGGACTACAGGGAATTAAATAAGAGAACTATAAAAAATCGCTACCCTCTACCCTTAATACCTGAATTGATTGAGAGGTTGCGAGGTGCAACTGTATTTACAAAACTTGACCTAAGGGGGGCGTATAACCTCATAAGAATTAGACCAGGTGATGAGTGGCTCACTGCCTTCAGAACCCGATATGGGTTATACGAATACACCGTTATGCCCTTTGGGCTTTGTAATGCCCCTGCCACGTTTCAAAGATACATAAATGACATTTTCAGGGATTTACTTGACATCTCCATGGTCATTTATCTGGATGATATCCTGATTTATTCATCCAACTTTGAAGAACATGTTAGACAAGTCAGAACTGTACTCTCTAGGTTACAAGCACATCAACTGTATGTGAAATTAGAGAAATGTATATTTCACTCTCAGGATATCACATTTTTGGGTTATCATATCACACCACAAGGAATTTCAATGCAAAATGACAAGGTTTCTACCATACAAAATTGGCCAATTCCAAAAACAAAAAAAAGACATTCAGAAATTTCTCGGTTTTTCCAACTTTTACCGGAAATTCATAAAAAATTTTGCAGATATAACAAAACCTTTAACTGATTTAACAAAAAACAATACTCCATTCTTATGGACACAATCAACAAATGAAGTATTCCAATACCTAAAGACTTGTTTTACAACTGCACCAATATTGTCTTTCCCCAAAACCAATCTTCAGTATATTCTAGAAGTTGATGCATCACATTATGCCATTGGTGCCATACTCTCTCAGAGACCTTCACCTCAAGAACCCATTCACCCAATTGCGTTTTACTCAAGAGTACTAACTTCCTCAGAACTCAACTACCACATAGGGGAGAAGGAACTGCTCGCTATGAAATCAGCTTTGGAACATTGGAGGCACCTCCTAGAGGGTACTGACATACCTATTCAAATATATACAGACCATAGGAACCTCCAATATCTTAAGACTCACCGAACATTAACATCCAGACAAGTGAGGTGGAGTCTTTTCTTTTCAAGATTTTCATTTACCATAACCTATAGACCCGCCTCCAAAAACAAGAAAGCTGACATCCTTTCGAGACTACCTGAAAAACCTAAACAACAAACTCCTTATGGGACTATATTACCAGAACACTGCTTTCAGGAGACTCTTGGGATAGCTTTCAATGAGGACTCGTTTCTTCTGGATGAACAACAAAAAGATATTACTTTACCCAAACACTTGTTACAAAAACACGTTGATGGTTTATATTATAAAAATGATAAGCTGTATGTACCTCCTTCATTGAGGAAGAATATTCTCAAATCTATGCATGAGTCTTACCTAGCAGGTCACCCAGGTATAGGAAGGACTCTAGAACTAACAAAGAGATCCTACTGGTGGCCACACATGGGTTCTGACATTCAAACTTATGTACAGTCTTGTGAGATTTGTACTACCTGTAAAATTGAAAAACACAAGCCAGTGGGTTATTTACTTTCGCTGCCTATACCTGACAAACCGTGGACTCACATAGCTGCAGACTTTATTGTAGAACTACCTAAATCAAGTAACTATAACACAATTCTGGTGGTTGTTGATTTATTCACGAAACTTGCACATTTTATACCCTATCACAAACTTCCAACATCATTGGAAACTGCAACTTTATTAATAGAACACGTCATAAAATTGCATGGGTTACCTCTATCCATTACTACGGATAGAGGTACTCAGTTTACTTCTCGTATGTGGAAAGAACTCTGTACAGCATTAAATATCGAACAACGTTTAAGTACTGCCTACCACCCCCAGACGAATGGACAGACGGAAAGGACGAACCAGTGGTTGGAGGAATATCTCAGGTGCTTTGTGACCCAGAACCAAGAAAATTGGTCATCACTGCTTCCGCTGGCTGAATTCGCTCATAACAACGCATATCATACCGCAATCAAGAGCACACCTTTCTTTGCGAATTATGGCTTTCACCCAATCTTTCACGTTAATCCACAACATGACAGTCATTGCCCTGTTGTTAACGACACCACTAACAGCATTTCTGAAACCTTCTCTATCTTAGCTGAAAACATTAAGATTGCTCAGGACAGACAGAAAGTGTATTACGACCTCAGAAGGGGTCCTTCGCCTAATTATATGATTGGAGACTTAGTATGGTTATCGACTAAAAATCTTCGTCTCAGTACACCAACTAAGAAACTGAATAGATTCTACATTGGTCCATTTCCAATTAAAAAAATTGTAAATTCTAATGCAGTGACATTGGATCTCCCTGTACAATACAGGATACATCCCACTTTTCATGTCAATTTGCTCAAACCGTATAAAGAACTCAGGAACACATCCTTGAGATCTATTCCTCAGGTACCCATTGTTCCTGACTGTGAGTTTGAAATCGAGAAAATACTTGACTCTAGGAAAGTCTCTGGTAGGTTACAATACCTCATCCATTGGAAGGGTTACTCATCCGATGAAGACTCTTGGGAGCCGTCAGTAAATTTATCTGCCCCAAGGTTGGTGTCGCTATTTCATCGTCGGAATCCGGATCGGCCTCGTCCTTGAACCTCGGAGTGGTTCATTTTTGGGGGGCCCTCTGTAACAACCTTCCTCTCTGTATAGGGTTAATCTTTTTGGCCTCCTTTTCAATTCACTTATCCTTTATAAGGAACGCCTTTTCCTAATACCTTTGCTTGGTATTAAGGATCTCACCTGGTTACTAGCCTTTCTACTCCTTCTAGGATTAGAACTACTTCTATAATCAAGTTGTCTCCTGAGGAACTCTCTTCTTATTTATTTGGCAGTATTTCCTGCTGAAATAATTACCTCTGGACTTCGATTTGGACATCTCTCTCTCTGACTCCATACCTCTGCTCCGGAGCAACAACTGACAGGCGGGTGACGTCACCGACGGCCGCTCCGATCACCTCCGCACACGCCACGCTACAGAATCTGGCTCCGGTTACTTTCCGCTGCTTGTTCAGCTCTGCAAAGCAAACACCTCTCTCTCTCTGGCCTCTCTCAAGCCGTTAGCATATCCTTTGACCACGCTTGGTAAGCGAACCTATCACCATTGTAACTTAGAAATTCAAACACATTATTTGATTGCATTTATCTGACGTCTATTTGCTAAGTACTGTGAAAGTTATTCTACCTGCTTTACTTGATAACTTGTACCGGCTAATCGTTAACTACAGCATAACTAAGTCACATATGCTGTGTTAACTATAAGCTAAATAAAACATCCTAAGTTAAATTCATAATTACAGCAGTCATTGTTTTTATGAGACATTTGGGATAACACATTTATCTCTGATAGAGAAATGCTGACATATTTTATATGTTTTCTAAGGAAGATTGTTTGAATTGTTACACAGGCACATATAGATCTGTATCAGCCTATCAGTGTATCAGCAGAAGTGTGTAACATGCACATATAGATCTGTATCAGCCCATCAGTGTATCAGCAGAAGTGTGTAACAGGCACATATAGATCTGTATCAGCCCATCAGTGTATCAGCAGAAGTGTGTAACAGGCACATATAGATTTGTATCAGACCATCAGTGTATCAGCAGAAGTGTGTAACAGGCACATCTGTATCAGCCCATCATTGTATCAGCAGAAGTGTGTAACAGGCACATATAGATCTGTATCAGCCCATCATTATATTAGCAGAAGTGTGTAACAAGCACATATAGATCTGTATAAGCCCATCAGTGTATCAGCAGAAGTGTGTAAGGCACATATAGATCTGTATCAGCCCATTATTGAATCAGCAGAAGTGTGTAACAGGCACCTATAGATCTGTATCAGCTCATCATTGAATCAGCAGAAGTGTGTAACAGGCACATATAGATCTGTATCAGCCCATCACAAAGTGATTAATACACTGTGTGCAGAATTTATTAGGCAAATGAGTATTTTGACCACATCATTCTCTTTATGCATGTTGTCTTACTCCAAGCTGTATAGGCTCGAAAGCCTACTACCAATTAAGCATATTAGGTGATGTGCATTTCTGTAATGAGAAGGGGTGTGGTCTAATGACATCAACACCCTATATCAGGTGTGCATAATTATTAGGCAACTTCCTTTCCTTTGGCAAAATGGGTCAAAAGAAGGACTTGACAGGCTCAGAAAAGTCAAAAATAGTGAGATATCTTGCAGAAGGATGCAGCACTCTTAAAATTGCAAAGATTCTGAAGCGTGATCATCGAACAATCAAGCGTTTCCTTCAAAATAGTCAACAGGGTCGCAAGAAGCGTGTGGAAAAACCAAGGCGCAAAATAACTGCCCATGAACTGAGAAAAGTCAAGCGTGCAGCTGCCAAGATGCCACTTGCCACCAGTTTGGCCATATTTCAGAGCTGCAACATCACTGGAGTGCCCAAAAGCACAAGGTGTGCAATACTCAGAGACATGGCCAAGGTAAGAAAGGCTGAAAGACGACCACCACTGAACAAGACACACAAGCTGAAACGTCAAGACTGGGCCAAGAAATATCTCAAGACTGATTTTTCTAAGGTTTTATGGACTGATGAAATGAGAGTGAGTCTTGATGGGCCAGATGGATGGGCCCGTGGCTGGATTGGTAAAGGGCAGAGAGCTCCAGTCCAACTCAGACGCCAGCAAGGTGGAGGTGGAGTACTGGTTTGGGCTGGTATCATCAAAGATGAGCTTGTGGGACCTTTTCGGGTTGAGGATGGAGTCAAGCTCAACTCCCAGTCCTACTGCCAGTTTCTGGAAGACACCTTCTTCAAGCAGTGGTACAGGAAGAAGTCTGCATCCTTCAAGAAAAACATGATTTTCATGCAGGACAATGCTCCATCACACGTGTCCAAGTACTCCACAGCGTGGCTGGCAAGAAAGGGTATAAAAGAAGAAAATCTAATGACATGGCCTCCTTGTTCACCTGATCTGAACCCCATTGAGAACCTGTGGTCCATCATCAAATGTGAGATTTACAAGGAGGGAAAACAGTACACCTCTCTGAACAGTGTTTGGGAGGCTGTGGTTGCTGCTGCACGCAATGTTGATTGTGAACAGATCAAAACACTGACAGAATCCATGGATGGCAGGCTTTTGAGTGTCCTTGCAAAGAAAGGTGGCTATATTGGTCACTGATTTGTTTTTGTTTTGTTTTTGAATGTCAGAAATGTATATTTGTGAATGTTGAGATGTTATATTGGTTTCACTGGTAAAAATAAATAATTGAAATGGGTATATATTTGTTTTTTGTTAAGTTGCCTAATAATTATGCACAGTAATAGTCACCTGCACACACAGATATCCCCCTAAAATAGCTATAACTAAAAACAAACTAAAAACTACTTCCAAAACTATTCAGCTTTGATATTAATGAGTTTTTTGGGTTAATTGAGAACATGGTTGTTGTTCAATAATAAAATGAATCCTCAAAAATACAACTTGCCTAATAATTCTGCACTCCCTGTACAGATTTTGTGTGGGGCTTCACATTAAAGACCTTTCTGATCCATAAAACCATATAGAAAAACACAGTTAATGTGTAGTTTTTCAGTTGTATTGCTCCATGTAAATGCCATTGTTACTTTGCAATGTGAGAGGTTTACATTTGTTCAACAGTAGAAATCCAATCCAACAAAAACACTTGACACTAGTTTTGCCATGAGTACTTTTAAAGGAACAGTCAACACCAGAATTTTTGTTGTTTAAAAAGATAGATAATACCTTTATTACCTATTCCCCAGTTTTGCATAACCAACACAGTTATAATAATACATTTTTTACCTCTGTAATTACCTTGTTTCTTAACCCTTGCAAACTGCCCCTGTATTTCAGCTCTTTTGACAGACTTTCATTTTAGCCAATCAGTGCTGAGTCCTAGGTAACTTCATGTGCGTGAGCTCAAAGTTATCTATATGACACAATAGAAGCCTCTAGTGGTGAAAACCTGTCATTCAGATTAGAGGCGGCCTTCAAGGTCTAATAAATTAGCATATGAGCCTCCTAGGTTTAGCTTTCAACTAAGAATACCAAGAGAACAAAGCAACATTGGTGATAAACATAAAATGTTGTTTAAAATTGCATGCCCTATTTGAATCATGAAAGTTTATTTTGGACTTGACTGTCCCTTTAAATTATTTATGCTTCGCCTCTCACACACCCATAATGGCCCGTAAGACTGGCAAATTACAGCTCATAGCACTGATTTTATTTATTATTATTATTAATTTCCATTTTAATGGGAGGAGAGTTCACTGCTTCATTCATTACTTGTGGGAATTAAGAACCTGACCACCAGGAGGACACCCCAGCCAAAAGGCTTAAATACCTCCCCCATTCCCCTCACCCCCCAGTCATTCTTTGCTTTTCGTCACAGGAGGTTGGCAGAGAAGTGTCAGAAGATTCGGAGTAGTCTCTTAAGGAGGGTAGTACTCTTCAGAATGGGACTGGAGTTTTAAGTAGTCCTGTCAGCCTCTCAGTGAGAGCATGAATGAAGGTTAGAGTCCGGAGATGCAAGGAGTCTTTCTGCGAAACTATCCCAACTCAGATTAACAGCTCCATAAGCAATCAGCGTTGACGAGTTTCGTTGCCTGCTTTTCTGCTCTCAAGTCCATGTCAGAAGTGATACTACTACCCTGTCACATTTGAAAGGCTGTGTTCCTGTTTCACCACATAGATTCTGGTAAGATTGTTTTATTTATCACATATGATAACGTAAGAAGACAAGGTCACCGTGGAATCAAGGGTAATACCCTTGGAAAGGGGGTTATTGAACAGGGGGGGATTTGTGCATAATATTGTTATTATTGTGTTTAATGCTGCGACATGTGTGAGATGAGGTTCTGTCAGTGTGTGAACAGTCAGTTTTCTTAGCGAGAGATCGACGCAGGCCATTTTTTATGCGTTTTCTCTCTAGTGCAGGGGCATTCCTGCATGGCACTTCATGTGACCGGGTGTGGCCTCTTTAACCTCCTCTCTCTTGACCAGCGGTTGTAGGAGACAAAGCAGTTTCTCTGTGGTCCGGGTCATAGGAGGTGGTGAGTGCCGCGGCCATTGGCATATAAAGGTGCCATTTCATTTCTATCTAGTCTGCAATAAAAGTGCAAGCTATGGAGGACTCTGATATGTTAGAGGGTCCTCCCTCTTTAATTAAACCAAATAACTGTGTCTATTGTGAGGAGGTTCCGGTTGATCTGCCTGCTCAACTTTGTTCCACATGCTTTGATAAGATTGTAATATCTAAAAAGAATTAGATATTTAGTACAACTGAAACATCCACCTCGGAGGGTTCTCCGTCCCGCGAGGTGCATTCCCTACACTCATCTCCGATTGCACGTGCAGCTCCCCAGGGCACCACTAATCCTCCTGCGGTAGGGCCCTTTGGCCGCCAGGTTTCACTGATCAGTTACAAACAGTGGTCTCTGCGGCCTTCAATGCCTTACCACGCCCTGCTAAGTGCAAGCAAAAGGTGAAAAATAGCTATCCGTTCTAGGGGTCATCTACTACGCTGGATGTCTCTGACAGATTATCCGCTGATGAAGACGACTCTGACTTTTCGGAGGATGTTTTTTCTGGGTCAGAATCGGCGACTTCTAGACCTCCGGCTGCAGAGGAGCCAGATTTTAAATTTAAGATGAAGCATTTGCTCTTTCTGCTGAAAGAGGTGCTTGCTACGTTGGAGGTTCCTGAACCGAAACTGCTGGAGGAACCTTCGATCCCTAAACTAGATAGGGTTTGCGAGGACAGGGTAGTGCCTCAGGCTTTCCCGGTCCCCATTAAAATGACTAATATTATTAAGAATGACTGGGAGAAACTTGGTTCGTCCTTTTCCCCCTCTACTTCTTTTAAAAATCTATTCCCCGTTCCGGACTCGCAGCTTGAGCTGTGGGGGGCCATTCCTAAGGTGGATTGTGCTATCTCCACACTCGCTAAGTGAACTACTATCCCGATCGAAGATAGCTCTTTGTTCAAGGAGCACATGGACAAAAAATTGGAGTCCATGTTGAGGAAGATGTTCCAACTCACGGGGTTTGTTTTTCAACCGGCAACGGCAGTCGCTGTGGTGGCTGGAGTGGCTACCTATTGGTGCGATGCTCTGTCTGCTATGGTCGAGGTGGAGACTCCCCTCAAGGAGACACAGGATTGAATTAAGGCCATAAGGGTAGCTCACTCGTTCATCTGTGATGCAAATATGCAGATTATTCGCCTGAATGCCAAGACATCAGGTTTTTCTGTTCTAGCCCGTAGGGCCCTGTGGTTAAAGTCATGGTAATCTGTCACATAGGGATATACCTGTTATTGTGTTTGTGGTACATGACATCCAAGTCTAGATTACTTTCCCTCCCGTTTAAGGGGAAGGTTCTTTTTGGTCCAGGCCTGGACTCTATCATATCCATGGTCATGGGTGGAAAGGGTGCTTTCCTGCCACAGGATAAGAAGAATAAGCCTAAGGGGTCTACTTTTCGTCCCTTTCGTTTGGACAAGTCTCAATGCCAGCAGCCTTCCGTGAAAACAGAGCAGTCCAAGTGATCTTGGAAACCAGCTCACTCTTGGAACAAAACCAAGCAGAGCAAGAAGCCCACCGAGACCAAATCGGCATGAAGGGGCGGCCCCCGATCTGTCTCTGGATCGTGTAGGGGCAGACTACATCTTTTTGCGGAGGCCTGGATAAGAGATGTTCAGGACCCTTGGGTTCTGGAGGTCATAGCACAGGGTTACAGAATAGGATTCAAGACTCATCCGTCCAGAGGCAGATTCCTCCTGTCAAATCTATCATTTAATCCAGAGAAGAGAGACGTCTTTCTAGGATGCGTGAGGGATCTCTCCTCTCTCTGAATAATCGCCCCAGTCCCTCTAGCAAAAAGAGGTCTGTGGTATTATTCAAACCTTTTCGTGGTCCCAAAGATGGAGGGCACATTTTGCCGAATTCTGGACCAAAAACAAGTTTATGTCAGTCCCATTGTTCAAAATGGAGACAATCAGGTTGATTCTGCCCCTAGATCAAGAGGGACAATTCATGACAACAATAGATTTGAAGGACGCTTATGTACAAGTACCAATCCACAGGGATTGACAGATCAGAGATGTTGGAAGATTTATTTTATTTATTTATAAAATATTTTACCAGGAAGGATACATTGAGAGTTCCCTCATTTTCAAGTATGCCCTGGGATCATAAAACATTGCAATTGATACAATAGGGTACAATAAAATACAAAAACAATAATAATATACAATGTATGCAAAAAATAACAACAGGTAGGAAATATATAATCAACCATGACAGATGCATTCTGTTTTGAGATATATAGAGAGGGATCTCTTAAAGGATATTAGGCTTGGGGAAGGTTTTGAAAGTGTGCGGGAGGTCATTCCATAACTGTGGCGCTCTGAAGGAAAAGGAGGATTGAGCTGCTTTCTTTTTGTATTGAGGCAAGCTAAATAATGTGCTGGTACTGGATCGGAGGTTATAGGAAGTGGGAATAGCAGTGCAGAGCATTCTGCTCAGGTAGGGTGGGAGCTTCCCAGAAAGGCTCTTAAACACAAGGCAGGAAAGATGGAGGGTGCGTCTGGATTCCAGCGACAGCCAGTTTAGTTCTTTTAGCATGTCACAATGGTGGGTCCTGTAGTTACATTGTAGCACTAAGCGGCAGAACGAGTTATACAACGTAGTAAGTTTATTATGGTGAGTTTGCAGTGCAGGTGCGCATACTACGTCCCCATAATCCATGATAGGCATCAGCATTTGCTGTACAATCTTTTCTTTTACTGTAGGGCTGAGGCAAGATTTGTTTCTGTACAGGGCACCTAGTTTTGGATAAAGTTTAGATGCAAGTTTTTCTATGTGGAGGCCAAAAGATAGATTAGGGTCTAACAACATACCCAAGTATTTGAAAGAGTGGACTGCAGTCAGCATGCAATTGGATTTTGTTTTGATGCGTAGATGGAAGATTGCGTTCAGCTGTCTTGCCCTTCAGACCTCCTCAAGGACATATGTGGCCAGGTGTATGGAGGTGATTGGGCTCATGGTATCCAGCAACTGTCTCAGAGAACATTCTTCCTGAGACCATCCTGGAAGATAGTGACTATGGACACAAGTCTATTAGGATGGGGAGCTGTTTGGGGTGCCAGAAAGACACAGGGCAGGTGGACTCGAAAGGAGTCGAGTCTACGATAAATATTCTGGAACTCTGGGCGATATTTAACTAACGCTCTAAGGGCTTGCTCCCCTGGGGTAGTCCCGATTCATCAGGTTCCAGTTGGACAACATTACCTCGCTAGCAGCCAATCTGCAGGGGGCGGCATTGCAACAGCAGTTTACAAGAACTGCTGGTGCAATGATAAATGCCGACTTCTATCATGTCCGCTTGCACATTGATAAATATGCCCCATAGTGAATGTTCAAACTACAGTACAATGTATTGTGTTTGGTGCGACTTAAAATATAACTTTCTTTCCTAAGATATGGTGAGTCCACGGCTTGAGTAATTACTGTTGGGAATATCACTCCTGGACAGCAGGAGGAGGCAAAGAGCACCACAGTTAAACTGCTAAGTATCACTCCCTTACCCACAACCCTCAGTCATTCTCTTTGGGAGGAGGTGAAGTTTAGGTATCTGAAGAAAAATCTTTATTTAATCTACAAGCAAGTTTTGGGGTATAGCCGTATTCCACGTCATTCCTTGCAGTCGGGTAGTGGTGGCTTTAAAGCAGTTAGGAACTTGCGAAGAGGTACTTTTGCGTTTTTCTAACAATTGCTGCCCTAGTTTAGAAAGCCAGAGTTGGCTACTCTGTTCTTTCTTTTTCAAAGGTCTCTGTGAAGAACTGTGTCTTCTCATACCTTGTAACTGTCTACATGCCGGACAGAGGAGCAGGTAAGTGCCTTTTCTTTCAGTTGGGGAGACCATGCACTTAACAAATTAAAAGACACTGCTTTTTTATTGGGACATAGATAATCCTGTTGTATGGGTTACACTGGGGCATGAAGCAGGCACTGTAGCATGTGTGAGACTAACATTTAAACTCTTTAAAAAAAAGAAAGGGTAAAATGTTTTTAATAGGCTTTATATTCTGACACATATTTACTTGATAAAACAATACAAGTTTATACTGAAAGTAAGGCTGAATATTTCAGCAGCTTATTCATTTCCCCTTTGCTTTAAAATAAAACAATGCAACATTTTAAACTGTCCGGTTTGAAAAACTGGATATTTCTGGTACTCAGTGTACCGGGAAGCTATTTTTAGTGCCTCTCTGTGTCACAGCAGTAATTTGAGCTCGGCAGTTACGGTCACATGACCGGCTTTACTTCATAATGTTTCTGAGGAAATTTTCTCCATTTCTGGGTGACCTGGTCTTAATTGGTAGTGGTAAGGCACCTCAGTAATTGAGGTGTGGGGTTGCCTGTGGGGGTTTAGAAGTTTATTTGATGTCTATGAATTGTTTTTTTCTTAACTATTATCACATAATGTTAGCTGAGGATCGATCCTAATTTGGGATAAAATTTAAATTGTATTTTTTCCTTTGCTTATTTTAATTGAATATTAAAATCTTTGAAACTTATCTGTGCAAGTTTATTTACTGTTTCACAACATGTCTGATATGGAGCAAGAGCCTGCTCTCATGAATTCATGCTTATTATGTTTAGATGCACAAATTGCAGCTCCTATGCAATTTTATTATTCATGTGTCAAGAAAACCTTGCAAAATAAAGGTAGCATTTTTTAGCCTAAGGTCTTTCAGGATGATGCTGTTAAAATAATACCTCAGCTTTCGCCTGCTACATCCCAAGCCTCAATTGCATCACATGCAGTGCCCTGAGGTTCATCTATAACTCCTAAAGGAGTTTATTTAAAAGCAGAAATTGCTGCCAATGTATCTTCAGCGGTATCTGCGGCATTAGCTGCCATTCCCAGATTACAGGGAAAAAGCAATAGGGAAATCTAGAACTCATAAAGTAAGGTGCCTGTCCTCAGTTCTACTTCCCAAGTTGCCCTTTCTCATAACTCTGAAGAGATAGATACATCAGGACTTTCTGAGGGTGAAATCTCAGATTCGGACAGTATAATTCCTTCTTCTAAGACTGAGGTGGTATCCTTCAGATTTAAGCTTGAACACCTTTGTGTATTGTTAAAGGAGGTTTTAGCTAATTTAGATGACTCCAATACCCCTGTCGTTGTCACTCCTAAAAAAAAAACTATTAAACTTAATAGTTTCTTTGATGAACCTTCCACTTCGGAGATTTTTCCTGTGGCGGACTGTGCTATGGAGATTATCTCACAGGAATAGGAGAAACCAGGGGTGTAATTTTTCCCCATCTCCCATTTTTAAGAAAATGTTTCCTGTCAAGGACTCCATTAAAGACCCTTGATATACTGTACCCAAAGTTAAAGGGGCCATTTCCACTCTGGCTAAGAGAACCACTATTCCTATTGAGGATAGCTGCTCTTTTAAGGATCCGATGGACAAGAAGCTCGGTGCTTATTAGAAAAAGATTTATGGTGTATTGCCTCCGTGACTAGTGCGGCATCTTATTGGTTCGATGCCTTGTCTAATTCTCTTCAAGTAGAGACTTCCTTAGATGAAATTCAAGATAGGATTAAAGCTCTTAAGTTGGCAAATTCCTTTATTACAGATGCCATTTTACAGGTTGTTAGACTAGGAGCTAAAAACAGGGTGTTATGGTTGAAATTCTGGTCTGCGTTTGTTTCCTCTAAAGTCAAGCTTCTAGTGATTCCTTACAAGGACAAAACCTTGTTTGGAAATGGTTTGGCACAAATTATCTCTGATATTACGGGTGGAAAAGGGTCTTTTCTACTTCAAGATAAGAAGAATAAGCCTAAAGAACGTCAGAGTAATTTTCGTTCCTTACGTAACTTCAAAGGAAAGCCTTCCTCTTCTTCTTCCAAGCAGGAACAATCCAAGTCTTCTTGGAAACCCAATCAGTCTTGGAACAAGGGGAAACAATCAAAGAAACCTGCAGCTGATTCCAAATCAGCGTGAAGGGCTTACCCCCGATCCGGGATCGGATCAGGTGGGGGCAGACTTTCTCAGTTCTCTCAATCCTGGATACGAGATGTCCCAGATCCCTGGACTGTGGACATAGTATCCCAGGGTTACAAATTGGAATTCAAGACTTTTCCTCCCAGAGGCAGATTCCTTCTCTCAAGATTATCTGCAGACCAGATAAAGAGAGAGGCATTCTTGAAATGTATACAACATCTTTCCTCCCTGGGAGTGATTAGTTCCAGTTCCAGTGCAGGAACAGGGTCTCAAGTTCTACTCCAACCTATTTGTGGTTCCCAAAAAAGAGGGAACTTTCCATCCCATTCTAGACTTGAAGTGTCTAAACAAGTTTCTCAAAGTTCCATCCTTCAAGATGGAGACTATACGCTCCATTCTTCCTTTAGTACAAGAGGGTCAGTTCATGACAACCATAGACCTAAAGGATGCGTATCTTCATGTTCCTATTCACAGGGACCATCACGGATTCTTGAGATTTGCCTTTCTGGACAAACATTTCCAGTTCACCATAATAAATTCTCTATTGATGAAGATTTTTCTGACAGAGGTCAGGAAAAAACATAATTTATGCTTACCTGATAAATTTATTTCTCTTGTAGTGTAGTCAGTCCACGGGTCATCCATTACTTATGGAATATATCTCTTCCTAACAGGAAGCTGCAAGAGGATCACCCAGCAGAGCTGCTATATAGCTCCTCCCCTCACATGTCATATTCAGTCATTCGACCAAAGCAGACGAGAAAGGAGAAACCATAGGGTGCAGTGGTGACTGGAGTTTAATTAAAATTTAGGTCTGCCTTAAAGACAGGGCGGGCCGTGGACTGACTACACTACAAGAGAAATAAATTTATCAGGTAAGCATAAATTATGTTTTCTCTTGTTAAGTGTAGTCAGTCCACGGGTCATCCATTACTTATGGAATACCAATACCAAAGCTAAAGTACACGGATGAAGGGAGGGACAAGGCAGGAACATTAAACAGAAGGAACCACTGCCTGAAGTACCTTTCTCCCAAAAATAGCCTCCGAAGAAGCAAAAGTGTCAAATTTGTAAAATTTTGAAAAGGTGTGAAGCGAAGACCAAGTCGCAGCCTTGCAAATCTGTTCAACAGAGGCCTCATTTTTAAAGGCCCAGGTGGAAGCCACAGCTCTAGTAGAATGAGCTGTAATCCTTTCAGGAGGCTGCTGTCCAGCAGTCTCATATGCTAAACGTATTATGCTATGAAGCCAAAAAGAGAGAGAGGTAGCCGAAGCCTTTTGACCTCTTCTCTGTCCAGAGTAAACGACAAACAGGGAAGAAGTTTGACGAAAATCTTTAGTTGCCTGCAAATAGAACTTCAGGGCACGGACTACGTCCAAATTATGCAAAAGTCGTTCCTTCTTTGAAGAAGGGTTAGGACACAGTGATGGAACAACAATCTCTTGATTGATATTCCTGTTAGTAACTACCTTAGGTAAGAACCCAGGTTTAGTACGCAGAACTACCTTGTCTGAATGAAAAATCAGATAAGGAGAATCACAATGTAAGGCAGATAACTCAGAGACTCTTCGAGCCGAGGAAATAGCCATCAAAAACAAAACCTTCCAGGATAACAGCTTGATATCGATGGAATGAAGGGGTTCAAATGGAACGCCTTGAAGAACATTAAGAACTAAGTTTAAGCTCCACGGCGGAGCAACAGTCTTAAACACAGGCTTAATCCTAGTTAAAGCCTGACAAAAAGCCTGAACGTCTGGAACTTCAGCCAGACGTTTGTGTAGAAGAATAGACAGAGCAGAAATCTGTCCCTTTAACGAACTAGCAGATAAGCCCTTTTCTAAACCCTCTTGTAGAAAGGACAATATCCTAGGAATCCTAACCTTACTCCATGAGTAACTCTTGGATTCGCACCAATATAAATATTTACGCCATATCTTATGGTAAATTTTTCTGGTAACAGGCTTCCTAGCCTGTATTAAGGTATCAATAACCGACTCCGAGAAGCCACGCTTTGATAGAATCAAGCGTTCAATCTCCATGCAGTCAGCCTCAGAGAAATTAGATTTGGATGTTTGAAAGGACCCTGAATTAGAAGGTCCTGTCTCAGAGGCAGAGACCACGGTGGACAGGACGACATGTCCACTAGGTCTGCATACCAGGTCCTGCGTGGCCACGCAGGCGCTATCAGAATCACCGAAGCTCTCTCCTGTTTGATCTTGGCAATCAAACGAGGAAGAATCGGGAATGGTGGAAACACATAAGCCATGTTGAAGACCCAAGGGGCTGTCAGAGCATCTATCAGCACCGCTCCCGGGTCCCTGGACCTGGATCCGTAACAAGGAAGTTTGGCATTCTGGCGAGACGCCATGAGATCCAGATCTGGTTTGCCCCAACGAAGAATCAGTTGAGCAAAGACCTCCGGATGAAGTTCCCACTCCCCCGGATGAAAAGTCTGGCGACTTAGAAAATCCGCCTCCCAGTTCTCTACGCCTGGGATGTAAATCGCTGACAGGTGGCAAGAGTGAGACTCTGCCCAGCGAATTATCTTTGAGACTTCCAACATCGCTAGGGAACTTCTGGTTCCCCCTTGATGGTTGATGTAAGCCACAGTCGTGATGTTGTCCGACTGAAATCTGATGAACCTCAGAGTTGCTAACTGAGGCCAAGCTAGGAGAGCATTGAATATTGCTCTTAATTCCAGAATATTTATTGGGAGGAGTTTCTCCTCCTGAGTCCATAATCCCTGAGCTTTCAGGGAGTTCCAGACTGCGCCCCAGCCTAGAAGGCTGGCGTCTGTTGTTACAATCGTCCAATCTGGCCTGCGAAAGGTCATCCCCTTGGACAGATGTGGCCGAGAGAGCCACCATAGAAGAGAATCTCTGGTCTCTTGATCCAGACTTAGTAGGGGGGACAAATCTGAGTAATACCCGTTCCACTGACTTAGCATGCACAATTGCAGCGGTCTGAGATGCAGGAGCGCAAATGGTACTATGTCCATTGCCGCTACCATTAAGCCGATTACTTCCATGCACTGAGCTACTGACGGGTGTGGAATGGAATGAAGGACACGGCAAGCATTTAGAAGTTTTGATAACCTGGCCTCTATCAGGTAAATTTTCATCTCTACAGAATCTATAAGAGTCCCTAGAAAGGGAACTCTTGTAAGTGGTAATAGAGAACTCTTTTCCACGTTCACCTTCCACCCATGCGACCTCAGAAATGCCAGAACTATCTCTGTATGAGACTTGGCAGTTTGAAAACTTGACGCTTGGTCTTAGTACCGCCAGAAGTGAGCCCAGAACTTTTGTAAAGATTCTTGGAGCCGTAGCTAATCCGAAGGGAAGAGCTACAAACTGGTAATGCCTGTCTAGGAAAGCAAATCTTAGGTACCGATAATGATCCTTGTGAATCGGTATGTGAAGGTAGGCATCCTTTAAATCCACTGTGGTCATGTACTGACCCTCTTGGATCATGGGAAGGATGGTTCGAATAGTTTCCATTTTGAATGATGGAACTCTTAGAAATTTGTTTAGGATTTTTAAGTCCAAGATTGGTCTGAAGGTTCCCTCTTTCTTGGGAACCACAAATAGATTTGAATAGAATCCCTGCCCTTGTTCCGTCCGCGGAACTGGGTGGATCACCCCCATTAGTAAAAGGTCTTGTACACAGCGTAGAAACGCCTCTTTCTTTATTTGGTTTGCTGATAACCTTGAAAGATGAAATCTCCCTCGTGAAGAAGAAGTTTTGAAGTCCAGGAGATATCCCTGAGATATGATCTCCAACGCCCAGGGATCCTGGACATCTCTTGCCCAAGCCTGGGCGAAGAGAGAAAGTCTGCCCCCCACTAGATCCGTTTCCGGATAGGGGGCCCTCTCTTCATGCTGTCTTGGAGGCAGCAGCAGGTTTCTTGGCCTGCTTGCCCTTGTTCCAGGACTGGTTAACTTTCCAGCCCTGCCTGTAACGAGCAACAGCTCCTTCCTGTTTTGGAGCGGAGGAAGTTGATGCTGCTCCAGCCTTGAAGTTACGAAAGGCACGAAAATTAGACTGTTTGGCCTTTGATTTGGCCCTGTCCTGAGGTAGAGCATGGCCCTTACCTCCCGTAATGTCAGCTATAATTTCTTTCAAGCCGGGCCCGAATAAGGTCTGCCCTTTGAAAGGAATATTAAGCAATTTAGATTTAGAAGTCACGTCCGCTGACCAGGATTTAAGCCATAGCACTCTGCACGCTTGGATGGCGAATCCGGAGTTCTTAGCCGTAAGTTTGGTTAAATGTACGACGGCATCAGAAACAAATGCGTTAGCTAGCTTAAGTGCATTAAGCTTGTTCATAATTTCATCCAATGGAGCTGTGCGAATGGCCTCTTCCAGAGACTCAAACCAGAATGCCGCCGCAGCAGTGACAGGCGCAATGCATGTAAGGGGCTGTAAGATAAAACCTTGTTGAACAAACATTTTCTTAAGGTAACCCTCTAATTTCTTATCCATTGGATCTGAAAAGGCACAACTATCCTCCACCGGGATAGTGGTACGCTTAGCTAAAGTAGAAACTGCTCCCTCCACCTTAGGGACCGTCTGCCATAAGTCTTGTGTGGTGGCGTCTATAGGAAACATTTTCCTAAATATGGGAGGAGGGGAAAAGGGCACACCAGGTCTATCCCACTCCTTGCTAATAATATCTGTAAGCCTTTTAGGTATAGGAAACACGTCAGTACACAGCGATACCGCATAGTATCTATCCAACCTACATAATTTTTCTGGAATTGCAACCGTGTTACAATCATTCAGAGCCGCTAATACCTCCCCTAACAATATGCGGAGGTTCTCAAGCTTAAATTTAAAATTAGAAATCTCTGAATCCAGTCTCCCTGGATCAGATCCGTCACCCACAGAATGAAGCTCTCCGTCTTCACGTTCTGCAAACTGTGACGCAGTATCTGACATGGCTCTCACCTCATCCACGCGCTCTGTCCTTAACCCAGAGCTATCGTGCTTGCCTCTTAATTCTGGCAATTTAGATAATACTTCTGTCATAACAGTAGCCATGTCTTGCAAAGTGATTTGTAAGGGCCTCCCTGATGTACTTGGCGCCACAAAATCACGCACCTCCTGAGCGGGAGGCGAAGGTACTGACACGTGAGGAGAGTTAGTCGGCATAACTTCCCCCTCGTTGTCTGGTGATAATTTCTTTACATGTAAAGATTGACTTTTATTTAAAGTAGCATCAATGCAATTAGTACATAAATTTCTATTGGGCTCCACATTGGCCTTTAAACATAGTGAACAAAGAGATTCATCTGTGTCAGACATGTTTAAACAGACTAACAATGAGACTAGCAAGTTTGGAAATACTTTTCTAAATAAATTTACAAGCAATATAAAAAACGCTACTGTGCCTTTAAGAAGCACAAAAAGCTGTCACAGTTGAAATAACAATGAACCAAAATAGTTATAGCAACCAATTTTTCACAGTAAATGTATTAAGTTAGCAAAGGATTGCACCCACCAGCAAATGGATGATTAACCCCTTAATACCCAAAAACGGATTAACAATTTAATAATTAACGTTTTTCTCACAGTCAAAACACACTGTCACAGGTCTGCTGTGACTGATTACCTCCCTCAAAATGAATTTTGAAGACCCCTGAGCTCTCTAGAAACGATCTGGATCATGGAGGATGAAGTAGACAGATTGTGACTGAATTTTTACTGCGCAAAAAAGCGCTAAAATAGGCCCCTCCCACTCATATTACAACAGTGGGGAAGCTCAGAAAACTGTTTCTATGCAGAAAACAAAGATGGCCATGTGGTAAAAATCATGCCCCAATAAGTTTTATCACCAAGTACCTCACAAAAAACGATTAACATGCCAGTAAACGTTTTAAACATACATTTGAAAAGTTATGAATTGTTATTAATAAGCCTGCTACCAGTCGCTTTTACTGCAGTTAAGGCTCATACATTATTTCAGTATTAACAGTATTTTCAGAGTCAATTCCATTCCTTAGAAAAATACATTCAGTGTACACACACTCATCAGCCTAATACCAGTCGCTATCACTGCATTTAAGGCTGAACTTACTTTACATTGGAATCAGCAGTATTTTCTCAGTCAATTCCATTCCTCAGAAAAATAATTACGGCACATACCTCATTTGCAGGGGGGCCCTGCATGCTATTCCCCTTCTCTGAAGTTACCTCACTCCTCAGATGAGAACAGCCAGTGGATCTTAGTTACGTCTGCTAAGATCATAGAAAACGCAGGCAGATTCTTCTTCTAATGCTGCCTGAGAATAAACAGCACACTCCGGTGCTATTTAAAATAACAAACTTTTGATTGTAGAAATAAACTAAGTTAAAAAACACCACAGACCTCTCACAGCGACCAATCTAGTTAGGCTGCAAGAGAATGACTGAATATGACATGTGAGGGGAGGAGCTATATAGCAGCTCTGCTGGGTGATCCTCTTGCAGCTTCCTGTTAGGAAGAGATATATTCCATAAGTAATGGATGACCCGTGGACTGACTACACTTAACAAGAGAAACAAAATAATTTCCTCTTGCCTCTCTCTTCAGGCTACTGCTCATCCTTCAAACAAAGATCACTGATCTCCTGTTTGATATGAACAATGACTCATGGAAGGAGAGCAAATGGAGGAAACAGGTATGCCAACCTGAAAACCCAAGGAACCACCAGAGCATCTATAAGAATGGCCTGCGAATCTCTTGACCTTGAACCGTACCTTGGAAGCTTGGTGTTCTGACAGGACACCATCAGATCTAACTCCGGCACCCCCATTTGAGGACTAAGCTGAAAAACACCTTCAGATGGAGTTTCCACTCCCCGGGATGAAAAGTCTGTCTGCTCAGAAAATTAATTTCCCAGTTGTTTACTCCTTGAATGTGGATGGCAGATAGACAGCAATTGTGGGTCTCTGAACATTGAAGAATCCGTGTAACTTTCTTCATGGCTAAGGAACTCCGAGTTCCTCCCTGGTGATTGATGTAAGCCACAGAGGTTATGTTGTCTGACTGGAACCTGATAAACTGAGCTGAGGACAACTGAGGCTAAGCCAATAGAGCATTGCAAATCACCCTCAACTCCAAGATATTGATGGGAAGAGCAGACTCCTCCCGAGTCCAAAGGCCCTGAGCTTTTAATGAGTTCCAGACTGCTCCCCAGCCCAGCAGGCTGGCGTTTGTGGTCACGATCAGCCAGGAAGGTCTTCAAAAACATGTGCCCTGAGACAGATATTCCTGAGAAATCCACTATGGGAGAGAATCCCTTGATGACTGATCTAACTCTATTCTCTGAGATAGATCTGCATGGTCGCCATTCAATTGTCTGAGCATGCACAACTGGACAGTTCTCAAATGGAATCAAGCAAAAGGAATGATGTCCATGGAAGCCACCATCAGACCGATTACCTCCATACATTGAGCCACAGATGGCCTTAAGGAGCTCCGGAGGGCAAGACATGCTGAAGCTAGCTTGCAATGCCTCTGGTATGTTAGAAATATCCTCATTGATATTGAGTCTATCATAGTACCCCGGAATTCTACCCTGGTGCTTGGAATAAGAGAACTCTTTTATCTTCCACCCATGAGATCAAAGAAGAGAGAGAAGAGATACAGAATGGTCCTCCGCTAGATGAAAGGATGGTGCTTGTACAAGAATATTGTCCAAGTCGGGAGCTACTGCAATACCCCGGGTTCTGGCAACGGCCAGGAGAGCCCCTAGAACTTTCCTAAAAATTCTTGGAGCAGTGGCTAGACCAAACGGAAGTGCAATGAACTGGAAGTGCTTGTCCAGGAACGCAATCCTCAGGAACTGAAAGTGATCCTTGTGGATTGGAACGTGAAGGTAGGCATCCTTCAGATCTATAGTGGTCATGAACTGTCCTTCCTGAATTAGAGGAAGGATGGACCTTATTGTCTCCATCTTGAACAAGGGGAAATTTAGAAAAATGTTTAAGCACTTTAGGTCCAGAATTGAGGCGAAAGTTCCCTTCTTCTTTGGGACCATGAACAGGTTTGAAGCTAGCTTGCAATGCCTCTGGTCTGTTAGGAATATCCTCATTGATATTGAGTCTATTATAGTACCCTGGAAATCTTCCCTGGTGCTTGGAATAAGAGAACTCTTTTCGAAGTTTATCTTCCACCCATGAGATCGAAGAAGAGAGATAAGAGATACAGAATGGTCCTCCTCTAGACGAAAGGATGGTGCTTGTACAAGAATATCATCCAAGGCGGGTGCTACTGCTATACCCCGGGTTCTGGCAACGGCCAGGAGAGCCCCTAGAACTTTCCTAAAAATTATTGGAGCAGTAGCTAGACCCAACGGAAGTGCAATGAACTGGAAGTGCTTGTCCAGGAACGCAATCCTCAGGAACTGAAAGTGATCTTTGTGGATTGGAACGTGAAGGTAGGCATCCTTCAAATCTATATTGGTCATGAAATGTCCTTCCTGAATTAGAGGAAGGATGGACCTTATTGTCTCCATCTTGAACGAGGGGACATTTAGAAACGTGTTTAAGCACATTAGGTCCAGAATCGGGCAGAAAGTTCTCTCCTTCTTAGGGACCATGAACAGGTTTGAATAGTATCCCAAAACCTCTTTCTGTGATAGGAACCGGGACAATAACCCCTAAGGAGGACAGAAAGGCTTCCCTCTTTTCTGGCTTTGAAAACAGGCTTGAAAGGAGAAATATGCCCTTGGGTGGTTGAAATTTGAAATCTATCTTGCATCCCTGAGCTATGACCTCCAGGACCCATGGATCCTGCACGTCCCTAAACCAAGCTTCTGAAAACAGCAACAGTCTGCCCCCTACTCAATCCAGTGTCAGATCAGGGGCCGCCCCTTCATGACGACTTGGTCTCGACAGACTTCTTGTTCTGCTTGACTTCCAAGTGCTCCTAGTTTGCTCAGGCTTAGCGGAGGACTGCTGACTGCTCTTGGTTTGCTCAGGCTTAGTGGAGGACTGCTGACATTGAGACTTCTCAGAAAGAAAGGAATGACTTGTTTTTTTATCCTGTGGTAGGAAGGCACCCTTGCCCCCTGTAACAAAGGCGATAATGGAGTCCAGGCCTGGACCAAATAAAATATTTCCCTTAAAGGGAAGGGAAAGTAGTCTAGACTTAAAAAGTCATGTCCGCAGACTAAGACTTCAGCCAGAGCGCCCAACGGGTCTGTACTGAAAAAACAGAAATCTTTGCATTATTAATATAATTATCTGCATGTTTACATCACAGATAAAATAATGAGCAATTCTCAAGTCTTTAATTCTTTCTTGGATAACGTTGAGGGGACCCTCCGCCTCGATCAAATCCGCTAATGAGTCGCACCAGTAGGCCAAAGCTCCAGCAACCGAGGCAACAGCCGCTGCCGGTTAAAAAAAGTATCCCGTATGCTGAAACATTTTTCGGAGAAAAGTTTCCATCTTTTCATCCATCGGCTCTCTAAACAACTAGCTATCCTCAAGTGGGATAGTAGTACGCTTGGCTAGCATGGAGATAGCGCCATCCACCTTAGGAACGGAACGGAATCATTTTTTAAAGGCAGACGAAGGGGAAAAGGAAGACCCAATTCTATCCCACTTGTTCTTAATAATGTTCGCTATTTTTACAGGAACAGGAAAAGTTAGCGGTGCTACCCTGTCCTCGTACACTCTGTCTAATTTAGGGATCAAAGGTTCATCAGGCAACTTGGCTTCTGGAACCTCTAAAGTAGACAGAACCTTCTTTAGCAGAAAACGTAAGTGTTCAATCTTAAATCTAAAGGCAGGCTCCTCCGCAGCCGGAGGCCTAGAAGTAGCAGACCCCATTTCAGAAGGTTCACCCTCTGAAGACTCAGAGGTAAGGTAAATCACTAAGGGCCTCAGACATCGACGTTTTTAACTGCGCGGTAAATTCTGATGGTAAAAGGCTCCCTCCAGATGGAGGATCAGGCATGCTACAGGAAGCTGCATGTGATGAGGGAGATGACTGATGGGTATGCACCTTACGGGACGGTGAGTCCTCAGAGGTGGACGGCTCAGTGGTACTTAAGGGGCTAACCATGTTGATGCATATGGAACATAGTTGAGAGGGCGGGCATACCAAAGCCTCCTCACAATATAGACAGGTATCACTAATAGGAATAGAGGGAGTATCCCAGAATCCTCCATAGCTTGTGCTAATGACAGTAGGACACAGAATAAAATGATCTTTTTATTTCTCACAAAAACGGCACCTTCATACTCCCAATGGCTGGGGCACTCACCACCTACTAGACCCAGACAAACAGAGAAACAAACGTCTTCTCCGACAGATAGCTCGGTCAAGAAAGAGAAAACCACTCCCGGTCGTCACGTGGTGCGCAAGGCAGGGCTGCCCCTGCTATGAGAAAAAGCGTTCAGCTGCGCAGCATTCAAAGTGAAAGTGAAAACCTGTGTGTTCCATTACCACATAACAAACAGTCCAAAAAATCTCACACATCAAGCAGCATAAAATCAAAGCAACACATTTGATTAATCCCCACTGTTCAATAACCTCCCTCGGGAGATATTAACCCAAGATTCTATTAAGATAAAAGGAGTCACACTGTGACCCTGTCTTCAGCATTCTCAACATATGTAAAAATTTAAACAATCTTACCAGAATCCATGCTGTGGAACAGAAACACAGCTTATCAAGTGTGACAGTCTTGTAGCATCGCTCCTGACATGGACTTGAGCGAAGAAAAAGCAAACAGTGAAACTCGTCAACACTGATTGCTTAAGGAGCTGTTAGCAGGCAATCTGGATGGGTTTTCAAAAAGACTTTCCCTGCATCTCCAGACTCTAAGTTTGCTCTCACCGAGAGGCTGACAAGACTACTTAAAACTCCAGTCCCATATCGAAGGGCAGATACCCATCCTGAGAAACAACTCCGAAATCTTCTGACACTTCTCTGCCATCCTCCTATGAAGAAATGCAAATAATGACTGGGGGATAGGGGAAGTGGGAGAGGTATTTAAGCTTTTGGCTGGGGTTTCTTTGCCTCCTCCTGGTAGCCAGGTTCAGTATTTCCCAACAGTAAGGAATAAAGCTGTGGACTCTCCTTATATTAAGAAAGAAAACAAAATGTATGCTTACCTGATAAATGTATTTCTTTCCAGATATTATGAGTCCACGGCCCCACTCTTTATTTTAAGACAGTTCTTTTGACTATAACCTCAGGCACCTCTACACCTTGTGATACTCCTTTTTCTCCATTTCCCTTTGGTCGAATGACTGGGGGTTGTGGGTAAGGGAGTGATACTTAGCAGTTTAACTGTGGTGCTCTTTGCCTCCTCCTGCTGGCAAGGAGTGATATTCCCAACAGTAATTACTCAAGCCGTGGACTCACCATATCCGGAAATAAATACATTTATCAGGCATGTATACATTCTGTTTAGATTGGAGTTTCCCCTTTATGTGATAACAAAACCCCCTACTGGGGAAAATTGTATAGAAAAGGTGGTTATTGAGTGGATTATTTGGTGTCAGATTCAAATATAATAAAAGTTGTTATACAACACTTGTGAATCAGCTCATAAAAATGGGATAACATATATATTAGGTATCCGTATAATTAGTTGGTACCTTTAAAAATATATATGTCCCAATGTTATACTATATTATCCACAAGTGATATACCTTTAAATATTATTGATGTTATTGTACAACACTGGTAAATCAGCTCTTAAAAGTGTGATTGCAAATTATACTTGGTATCCTTGTGGTTAATTGGACCCTTTAAGAGGTGATATGCCTTTAAATGACTAGAATCAGTTTGGATTACACAAATTAATAAACTCTGACACTAGTCATGGCAGAAAGTAGACTTATAATACATTAAATTGTACACCCAATAAAGAACTTTTGAGCCCTGTATATATATATATATATATATATATATATATATATATATATATATATATATATACACACACACACATATATATATATATATATATATATATATATATATATATATATATATATATATATATATATATATATATATATATATATATATATTAGATGTGCATTATTTGAATAGTCACTGATAAACGATTGTGGAATATGGCTACAGGTAACAGAATTTGGTTACTTTTGGCACCGAATATATTGCTATTAAAGTGCAACACACAAATATCTGTGCAAATCCAGATATTTCTTTGTTACACTTTAACATAATTATAACAAATTGATAGATAGATGAGAGAGAGGGAGAGAGAGAGAGAGTAGCATTAAACTAATTTGTTAAACTAAAGAGTAATGTCCCTTCAAAAATACAATCCAAATGAATAATATTCATACAGAAAAATACAGTCAGCAGAACAATATTTTCTACAAAACATAACAGAAAAAGTTACGGCTGAAACAGCAAAAAACAAAGTTCACGCATACCAGATGATCTGGATTTTGATGACAGTGTAAAACTAGAAAACAACAGACTGATTATTACCTCACAAGCTTGACATATTCTGGGAGTTATTGAATAATGCTATTTATTTTCACCCTTTTCTGCCTTAAAGGGACACTGAACCCAATTTTTTACTTTTGTAATTCAGAAAGAGCATGCAATTTTAAGCAACTTTCAAATTTACTCCTATTATCAAATTTTCTTCGTTCTCTTGCTATCATTATTTGAAAAAGAAGGCATCTAATCTTTTTTTGGTTTCAGTACTCTGGACAGCACTTTTTTATTGGTGGATGAATTTATCCACCAATCAGCATGGACAACCCAGGTTGTTCACCAAAAATGGGCCGTCATCTAATCTTATATTCTTGCATTTCAAATAAAGATACCAAGAGAATGAAGAAAATTTGATAATAGGAGTAAATTAGAAAGTTGCTTAAAATTTCATTCTCAATCTGAATCACAAAAGAAATTTTTTGGGTACAGTGTCCTTTTAAAGTGTGTGACTGCTTCTACAATAGGAATTTGTCAATCCTTGATTTATCATACTGTTATTTTTTTATAATTGAAGGATAGAACTGACAATATAAAATTTAAGTATATTACATGTTAGAAATTTAGAAAGAAAAAACAGGATGTGGACATTGTTGGTAGCAGGAAATAGTTTATGTACTGAACGTAAAATGGATATACCAAATAGATATGTATGTGCATGTTTTATGTTATGCAAAAATGGCTTTCAGGTTTTGCATTAATTCCATTTGAAATTAAAATGCTACCCCTAATGTATTTGTATATGCGTGTTACACTCCTAAAATGGAGTGCTCAGAATAGCGTAAATCTGGTATTAGAAGTCCATGGTAAAACAGAATTACCAGAGAGTGTTTAGAGCGGCCGACATATCTTTAGTGTGCCGTATACTATCAATGCATACTGTGTAGTGCAGCCATGCTAAACATCACTCATGTTACCAGTTGTGAGTTATATGTTACACTTGAGCGCACTACATAACAGCGCTAAAACATTTCACAACTGGAGACATATATATATATATTCATATTAACCCCTTAAGGACATAGCTTCAGTTTGCTCAATTGTTCCAGAACAGAATAATTCTGTCATTCAGGGGTTAAATGTAAAATATATGTTTATTATTCAAATAAATGTATAAAAGGTGTGTGTGTGTATACAGTACAGTATATATATATATATATATATATATATATATATATATATATATATATATATATATATATATGAGTGTGTGTGTGTGTGTGTGTGTATATATATATATATGTATTTATATATATATATATATATATATATATACTGTATATATATTTTACAGAGAGAAATGCACTCACAGGAACGAACAACCAGCTCAATACCATTGTTAGTCTTTTCTATGGCGATTTACCACCTGGGTGCAGCTTCTTTTAGCCCAGTAATGCTTTTCACAGAGAACTTTCCTGTAGTATATCAGTCTGATCCCGCCTATTACGATCAGTCCAATGCCGAAATACCAGGCAATTCTTCACTAAACAAGGAACACAGCAACCCCAGACAATCGTTTCGGCCTTCATTGAGCCTCATCAGTGAGGTGTAGCCATATTCCTCTAAGCACACTGAGTATATATATATATATATATATATATATATATAATGTGTGTGTATATATATATATATATATATATATATATATATATATATATATATATATATATATATATATATATATATATATATATATATATACGGAGAGAGAAGAGAGAGAGAGAGAAGAGAGAGAAAGATGAGAGAGAGAGAGAGAGAGAGAGTGAGAGTGGAGAGAGAGAGAGAGAGAGAGAGAGAGAGAGAGAGAGAGAGAGAAATAAAGAAAGAGAGAGAGAGAGTGAGAGAGAGAGTGAGAGTGGAGAGAGAGAGAGACAGAAAGAGAGAGAGAGGGTGGAGAGAGAGAGGGTGGAGAGAGTGAAGAGAGAGAGTAAATAAATGCTAGATAGAATGATGCATTTAAAGAAAAGATTAGAATGAGAATAACTTAGGTTACCTTCTCTGTTGTGGCCAATAAGGGACAGTTATAAATAGGTCACTAGAGTGTGCAGCCAATGGTTGTGCTGGATTTAACAGTGTTCTGCACTTCCATTTCTAACAGGAACTGAAAAGCTCACAATTTCAGAATGGAATTACAGGAAAAAGAGACAAAATAAATAATGAAAGTATATTGCAGAGTTGCTGTTTTTTATTTACAATTTTACACTTTATACTACCATCTAAAAGTATTTATTGTCCCTTTAATGAACCTTGACTTTAGCACACCTTCAGTTTAGTGCTTATGCAAAACAAGAAAAGGGTTTGTAGCGTGCCCCACAGAAGAATAGAGGGAGAGGGGGAATGTGCATGAGGCTTTCACTTGAGCAATATCTTTTTACTACAACTTGTAATATAGGCACAAGAAAAGAGCCCAATTAAATTATCTTGAGCATTGTGAGCACTCAATAGCACTAATATTTTTGAACTCCTTTTGTAAAAAAAAAACAAAAAACACAAAGGGGCCTTTTTATGAAAGACCTGTCAGATATGATCCGACATTGCGGATTATGTCCAACAGACCTCGCTAAATGCGAGAGCAATACTCTCTCCGCATTCGGCATTGCACCAGCAGCTCTTGTGAACTGGTGGTGCAACGCCGTCCACTGCAGATTCGCCGCCATTCGGTCGCTAGCAGGGGGTGTCAATCAACCCGATTGTATTCGATCGGGTTGAATTTCGGCGATGTCTGTCCGCCTCCTCAGTCTTTAGACCTCTGCTTCATAACTGGTGTTTCTGGTGAGCCTGAAGGCTCTCCAGTAACACTAGGCTTCAAGCTCCATAGCGCCACCCTTTAACAATGGCACTCTTAAAACAATCAATCAGGCACACATATGTAGTGAGAAATAACCACGATTAAGAGCACAAGTCCCACATATCATTTAGGGGGTGATAGGATACTAAGATACACTGGTGATTCTAGAGTCACTTAATGTGAAAGGTTACCCAATTATTGGGTAAAGGGTAAAAAGTTAGAGATTGTTTGATTCCTTTAATCCAGACATAGACAACAAGGTGTAATTAAATCAGAGTTGTAGCACGGCTTCTTCTAATCAAGTCACAGAGAAACCTGTAAAAGCACTAGAATAAAAACTCCTTGTGTAATTTAGGCAAATGTGCTCGAAGCACACTTATTTTCAAGGAGTTGTATGAATTGTAAAGATAAAACATAAAACTATCTTCACTTGGAAATGTATTCAGCCACGCCTGCCTATCACTTGACTGCTGCTTTACATGACAGCTTTACAGTACACTGGGCAATAATAGGATTAGTAACACATAGTATAATAATAATTTGATAACGTAATCATAGTATAATAATCATTTGATTTGGTGCCTTCACTTAACAAATCTGGAACTTGAGCAGAGGGTCAGCAGCATACACAGTTACTTGATAGGAAGCACGTTGTCACCAGAAACCCTGCCAAACCTTAGGCTTTAGAAAGGTTACAGCTACATCAGTACGAATGGCAGTGCCAATCAGCTGATGGCAGTGTAAGTGGTGGGAGCCTATGAGTATCTCGAGGACTCCAAATCAGGGTGTCAGGGTCTAAATATAAGGTGGTAGTAGTGCCTTGCTGCCTATGGCAGCCCATCCAACTTTTGACACCTTTGCAACTCAGTACATAAAATGTCTGGCCTACTAGATCTGCCAACTATAAGTGCTATTTATGTGAAGTGGGAATGTCTAGGAGCAAGATCAGCCCAGCCATAAAGTAGTAAACCGCACAAACTTACAGAGCGGGGCCATTAGTGCTAAAGCAGATAGCATGTAAAAATCACTTATCTGTTTCATTACTCACTACAGAGTTCCAAACTGCCTCTGGAAGCAACATCAACACAAGGACTCTGAGTTGAGAGCTTCATGAAATGGGTTTCCATGGCTGAGCAGTTGTACACAAGCCTCACCTCAGCATGCACAAGCATGGAGTGGTGTAAAACACAATATTACTGGACTGGAGCAGTGGAAGCATGTTCTCTGGAGTGATGAATTATTCTTCACTATGGTGGTGGGTCATCTGATGGAAGAATCTGGGTGTGTGTAAGTCGGGAGAATGTTACCTACAGGGATGCATACAAAATTAAACTTTCAGGATTCAGATAGAGCGTGCAATTTTAAGCAACTTTCTAGTTTACTCCTATTATCAATTTGTCTTCTTTCTCTTGGTAGCTTTATTTGAATGTAAGCTTAGGAGACTGACCATTTTTGATTCAGCACCTGGATAGCGCTTGCTGATTGGTTGCTACATTTAGACACCAATCAAAAAGTGCTACCAAGGTGCTGAATCAAAAATGGGCCGGCTCCTATGCTTACATTCTTGCTTTTTTAAATAAAGATAGCAAGAGAACAAAGAAACCTTGATAATAGGAGTAAATTAGAAAGTTGCTCTATCTGAATCATTACAGTTTAATTTTGACTGGACTATTCCTTTAAGTTTGGTGGAGGAGGGATAATATTCTGTGGCTGTTTATCAGGGTTTTTGGCTAGGCCTGTTAGTTCCAGTGAAGGGTCATCTTGATGACACAGGACACAAAGACATTTTGGACAACTGGGAGCTTCCAACTTTGTGTCAACAATCTGGGGAAAGCCCTTTCCTGTTCCAGTTTGACTGTGCCCCTGTGCACAAAGCAAGTTTTTTTGAGTTTATATAAAAAAAAGGAATATGTCAAATACCAGTAAAAGCAGACAAGGCAATAATCAAAAGTTTCAGAAGTCTGGAAGAGTTGGCAATTTGCCCTGCACTGTACAATTGTGCATATTGTTTAACCGCCACCGTTTTAGTACTTAGCAGTCTGGTGGAATTTTGGGGATACTAAGTCACAAAAACAAGTGAAAGGTGACACCTCCATTTCAACAAGCTTTTGGGGATGGTTGTCCAAAAGAAGCATTTACTAAGCCGAATAGACAAATAGAAGCACTTGAACCTTGTCATTTATTAGAAGAAGAAATGGAATAAGATATATATTAGATGAGTAAAAAAATACTTTTTGGCAATACATTCCAATGGCATATTTAGTGACAAAAGAGGAAAGCAAATAAGGAGAACTAACTGATGCTCCAGTAAGAGTAGGTCATTGATGCTTTGCGGCTATAAACATACTTTTTATCCAGGGGCCCTAATTTAGATCAAAGGTATAAGGAATTCTGCTTCAACTGCCACAGTCAACACCTAGATATTCAGACAAAATGTACACAAAAAAGGAACTTGTACAATAAAAAATAAACTTTTTTTGTTGTCTATAACATTTTTAGATTTTTTGTATTCTTAAAGTGAATGTAAATTTTGATGCTAAAGTGCCCAGTTTTTAAAAATTTCATTAAAAACAGGGGCACTTTAATTCAACAAAATTTACATTTCACTCATTGTGAAAAAATACTTACCTTTTAAACTTGACTGCAGCTCCAGCTTCCCCCGGTCGTCGCAAGCCATTTCTGACGTCAGAAATGATGGATCGGTCATCCTCCAATCATGGCTTCCCCCCCGGGGGAATCAGTGTTTGATTCAACGCCGTGATTGGAGGAAGCGAGATTCCTCATTCTAGACCCAGGAAGAGGCTTTGCGATGGGCGGAGCAAGCTCGAGCGGCTGTCAGGATTAAAAGGTAAGTATTTTTTCACAAATTTTTAAAAACCGGGCACTTTAGCATCAAAATGTACATTCACTTTAAGATATGCACCCCAGAAAAACCCAAGTTGTGTGTTTTTAAAAATGTTATGGTTGTGTGGGACTTTGTGCATTTTAAATAAGGTGTCCAGATTGTCTATAGCTGCTAGGGGAGCTAATATTGAGAGGATTGAATAACCTCATCACATCCAGCCCCCTTGAAGCTACTGTGACTGCACCTCTTTGCGACAACAATGTACCTTTGTGGCGACAAAACATTGAATAACTGTCTCCCATTGAAGGCTTGTGAGTGCTGCCCACTAGGCCTCCAAGGATCTAGGGCCTGTAGTGTGGGGGATTACCCAAAACATCTTCTGATTGCCGATCCCCCTGGATGACGAGAATGTCTCATCATTCTCAAACAGGCCGCGATGTGCATGATGCGAACGGCTTGTCATGCACATAAAAGCGGTTAAGCAACTGCTACTTTTATGGCTCCATGGTCTCAGCAACTGGTGTCACATGGTGTGCAATGGGTATGTGCTGCATACCAGATCTTGCCTGCACACACATAATGTTGCTGGACATTTATACATGGTTATGGCATGGATATCAGAAGTTACGCAAAAGTTCCAGTGTGGCGTCTTTTTTGTGACAGGTGCATCCCCTATAATTACCCAGAGTCAGGAACCCCAACATCAGTTCATGAATATTATATTTCATGTCATAAGCCTTGGCTCAAGGTAGCTATACTCCCAGAAATATCTGTATCTCTGTTACCCTCTTTCCTGATCCCTGGCCTGTTGTTTCTTGTCTATGCCTCTCTGATTTTCCCCATTGCTTGTGAAGAATTATCTGAATGAATTCCTATTTCCAACCCTGGACTGTCTTTTCGTCTATGTGTCTCTGTTTCACCTCTTAGTTGTGAAGGCAGATCTGGTGGACCACTTTTTTACTATCCAAACACTGTTTCCTGACTATTATCTATTCCAAATTCCTTGGATTAAATTAGAAGGATAAATAGATAGATAGATAGATAGATAGATGATAGATAGATAGAATGAGTAATTGAAAAATAACTTTAATACTTACTCAAAAATACTTTCTCCTTTTCTTTGCACGACAACACACCACTGTTGCAGCGATGGAACAAACTAGTGCCAAAGCAGATACCACAATAATTATGTTTCGATACAGACTGGTTGTAGATTCTAAAGATAAAAAAAAAATACCAGTTGAAATATAAACTATTAGACTTAATTATAGAAGAATAAAACATTTAATGCAAATAAGCGTATGAGTAAAATAAATATTTGGTTAAAGTTGATGATATAATTTTTACCAACAATACTATTTTTAAAAGAAGTACATTTTAATTGGAAGTTTTTTTGTCAATTTAAGTCTAGCCAAGAGAGATGTGAGATCATGTACACTCAAATGTTTATAAATCACACTTTACTCACTAATCTTAACAGTCTAAGGCCGGATTCTAAAAAAGTCTTTGGGCTGGTGAGATTCCATAAGGATGTTTGCCAGTCCTTCTATTTCCCTGGTGGAATTCTATAAAATCACTTTTTACCCATAAAAACATGGCATCTCCCTAAGGGGCATATACTGTTTTTTTGTATGAGGAGATGCATACATTACAAAACTGCACAATGAAAATCATAAATTAAAAATGATACAAAATGAATAATTTAACTATTCACACAAAAATATGCAAAACAATTCTATTCTGATTTGAATAGCCAATAGAATTTTATTAGCTCTCAACCTATTGGCTGTTTTGAGCAGCCAATAGGATTTCAGTAGCTCTTACCCTATTGGCTGATTTGAATTTCAATAATCAAATCAGCCAATAGTTATGCAAGGGACGCCATTATGAAAAGGCTCCCTTGCATTGAAGATCCAGTGTATGGCGGTGACCGTATGACGAGGACGCTCCGTGCCGGATGTCTTCAAGGATGGATCCACTCCACCGCGCCAGGATGAAGATAGAAGACACCGCCTGGATGAAGACTTCTCGCCACCTGGATGAAGACTTCTCGCCGCCTGGATGAGGATGGATGTTCAGACTTCAGAAACTGTGAGTGGATCTTCGGGGGTTTAGTGTTAGTTTTTTTTTCTTTGTGGGTGGGTTTTTTTTTAGATTAGGGTTTTGGGCTTTATGTAAAAGAGCTGAATGCCCTTTTCAGGGCAATGTAAAAGAGCTGAATGCCCTGTTAAGGGCAATGTCCATACAAATGCCCTATTCAGGGCAATGGGTAGCTTAGGTTTTTGTTAGAGTTAGGTTTTTTATTTTGGGGTATTGGTTGGGTGGTGCGTTTTACTGTTGGGGGGTCTTTGTATTTTTTTCCAGGTAAAAGAGCTGATTTTTTTAGGGCAATGCTCTACAAAAAACCCTTTTAAGGGATATTGGTATTTAATTGTAGGCTAGTGTTTTTTTTATTTTGGAGGAGCTTTTTTATTTTTATAGGGCTATTTGATAAGGTGTAATTGTTTTTATTTTTGATAATTTCATTTGTTATTTTTCGTAATTCAGTGTTTGTTATTTTTAGTAATTTAGGCCTAGATTTAGAGTTCGGCGGTAAAAGGGCTGTTAACGCTCCGCGGGTTTTTTTCTGGCCGCACCATAAATTTAACTCTGGTATCGAGAGTTAAAACAAATGCTGCGTTAGGCTCCAAAAAAAGGAGCGTAGGGCATTTTTACCGCAAATGCAACTCTCGATACCAGAGTTGCTTACGGACGCGGCCGGCCTCAAAAACGTGCTCGTGCACGATTCTCCCATAGGAAACAATGGGGCTGTTTGAGCTGAAAAAAAACCTAACACCTGCAAAAAAGCAGCGTTCAGCTCCTAACGCAGCCCCATTGTTTCCTATGGGGAAACACTTCCTACGTCTGCACCTAACACTCTAACATGTACCCCGAGTCTAAACACCCCTAACCTTACACTTATTAACCCCTATTCTGCCGCCCCCGCTATCGCTGACCCCTGCATTACAGTTTTAACCCCTAATCTTCCGCTCCGTAAACCGCCGCAACCTACGTTATCCCTATGTACCCCTAATCTGCTGCCCTAACATCGCCGACCCCTATGTTATATTTATTAACCCCTAATCTGCCCCCCACAACGTCGCCGACACCTGCCTACACTTATTAACCCCTAATCTGCCGAGCGGACCTGAGCGCTACTATAATAAAGTTATTAACCCCTAATCCGTCTCACTAACCCTATCATAAATAGTATTAACCCCTAATCTGCCCTCCCTAACATCGCCGACACCTACCTTCAATTATTAACCCCTAATCTTCCGATCGGAGCTCACCGCTATTCTAATAAATGTATTAACCCCTAAAGCTAAGTCTAACCCTAACACTAACACCCCCCTAACTTAAATATAATTTTTATCTAACGAAATAAATTAACTCTTATTAAATAAATTATTCCTATTTAAAGCTAAATACTTACCTGTAAAATAAATCCTAATATAGCTACAATATAAATTATAATTATATTATAGCTATTTTAGGATTAATATTTATTTTACAGGCAACTTGGTATTTATTTTAACCAGGTACAATAGCTATTAAATAGTTAAGAACTATTTAATAGTTACCTAGTTAAAATAATAACAAATTTACCTGTAAAATAAATCCTAACCTAAGATATAATTAAACCTAACACTACCCTATCAATAAAATAATTAAATAAACTACCTACAATTACCTACAATTAACCTAACACTACACTATCAATAAATAAATTAAACACAATTGCTACAAATAAATACAATTAAATAAACTAGCTAAAGTACAAAAAATAAAAAAGAACTAAGTTACAGAAAATAAAAAAATATTTACAAACATAAGAAAAATATTACAACAATTTTAAACTAATTACACCTACTCTAAGCCCCCTAATAAAATAACAAAGCCCCCCAAAATAATAAATTCCCTACCCTATTCTAAATTAAAAAAGTTACAAGCTCTTTTACCTTACCAGCCCTGAACAGGGCCCTTTGCGGGGCATGCCCCAAGAAGTTCAGCTCTTTTGCCTGTAAAAGAAAACATACAATACCCCCCCCCAACATTACAACCCACCACCCACATACCCCTAATCTAACCCAAACCACCCTTAAATAAACCTAACACTAAGCCCCTGAAGATCTTCCTACCTTGTCTTCACCATACCAGGTTCACCGATCCGTCCTGGCTCCGATATCTTCATCCAACCCAAGCGGGGGCTAGACATCCACTGAAGAAGTCCAGAAGAGGGTCCAAAGTCTTCCTCCTATCCGGCAAGAAGAGGACATCCGGACCGGCAAACATCTTCTCCAAGCGGCATCTTCTATCTTCTTCCATCCGGTGCGGAGCGGGTCCATCTTGAAGCAGGCGACGCGGATCCATCCTCTTCTTCCGATGTCTCCCGACGAATGACGGTTCCTTTAAGGGACGTCATCCAAGATGGCGTCCCTCGAATTCCGATTGGCTGATAGGATTCTATCAGCCAATCGGAATTAAGGTAGGAATTTTCTGATTGGCTGATGGAATCAGCCAATCAGAATCTAGTTCAATCCGATTGGCCGATCCAATCAGCCAATCAGATTGAGCTCGCATTCTATTGGCTGATCGGAACAACCAATAGAATGCGAGCTCAATCTGATTGGCTGATTGGATCGGCCAATCGGATTGAACTAGATTCTGATTGGCTGATTCCATCAGCCAATCAGAAAATTCCTACCTTAATTCCGATTGGCTGATAGAATCATATCAGCCAATCGGAATTCGAGGGACGCCATCTTGGATGACGTCCCTTAAAGGAACCGTCATTCGTCGGGAGACATGGGAAGAAGAGGATGGATCCGCGTCGCCTGCTTCAAGATGGACCCGCTCCGCACCGGATGGAAGAAGATAGAAGATGCCGCTTGGAGAAGATGTTTGCCGGTCCGGATGTCCTCTTCTTGCCGGATAGGAGGAAGACTTTGGACCCTCTTCTGGACTTCTTCAGTGGATGTCTAGCCCCCGCTTGGGTTGGATGAAGATATCGGAGCCAGGACGGATCGGTGAACCTGGTATGGTGAAGACAAGGTAGGAAGATCTTCAGGGGCTTAGTGTTAGGTTTATTTAAGGGTGGTTTGGGTTAGATTAGGGGTATGTGGGTGGTGGGTTGTAATGTTGGGGGGGGGGTATTGTATGTTTTCTTTTACAGGCAAAAGAGCTGAACTTCTTGGGGCATGCCGCGCAAAGGGCCCTGTTCAGGGCTGGTAAGGTAAAAGAGCTTGTAACTTTTTTAATTTAGAATAGGGTAGGGAATTTATTATTTTGGGGGGCTTTGTTATTTTATTAGGGGGCTTAGAGTAGGTGTAATTAGTTTAAAATTGTTGTAATATTTTTCTTATGTTTGTAAATATTTTTTTATTTTCTGTAACTTAGTTCTTTTTTATTTTTTGTACTTTAGCTAGTTTATTTAATTGTATTTATTTGTAGCAATTGTGTTTAATTTATTTATTGATAGTGTAGTGTTAGGTTAATTGTAGGTAATTGTAGGTAGTTTATTTAATTATTTTATTGATAGGGTAGTGTTAGGTTTAATTATATCTTAGGTTAGGATTTATTTTACAGGTAAATTTGTTATTATTTTAACTAGGTAACTATTAAATAGTTCTTAACTATTTAATAGCTATTGTACCTGGTTAAAATAAATACCAAGTTGCCTGTAAAATAAATATTAATCCTAAAATAGCTATAATATAATTATAATTTATATTGTAGCTATATTAGGATTTATTTTACAGGTAAGTATTTAGCTTTAAATAGGAATAATTTATTTAATAAGAGTTAATTTATTTCGTTAGATAAAAATTATATTTAAGTTAGGGGGGTGTTAGTGTTAGGGTTAGACTTAGCTTTAGGGGTTAATACATTTATTAGAATAGCGGTGAGCTCCGATCGGAAGATTAGGGGTTAATAATTGAAGGTAGGTGTCGGCGATGTTAGGGAGGGCAGATTAGGGGTTAATACTATTTATGATAGGGTTAGTGAGACGGATTAGGGGTTAATAACTTTATTATAGTAGCGCTCAGGTCCGCTCGGCAGATTAGGGGTTAATAAGTGTAGGCAGGTGTCGGCGACGTTGTGGGGGGCAGATTAGGGGTTAATAAATATAACATAGGGGTCGGCGATGTTAGGGCAGCAGATTAGGGGTACATAGGGATAACGTAGGTTGCGGCGGTTTACGGAGCGGAAGATTAGGGGTTAAAACTGTAATGCAGGGGTCAGCGATAGCGGGGGCGGCAGAATAGGGGTTAATAAGTGTAAGGTTAGGGGTGTTTAGACTCGGGGTACATGTTAGAGTGTTAGGTGCAGACGTAGGAAGTGTTTCCCCATAGGAAACAATGGGGCTGCGTTAGGAGCTGAACGCTGCTTTTTTGCAGGTGTTAGGTTTTTTTTCAGCTCAAACAGCCCCATTGTTTCCTATGGGAGAATCGTGCACGAGCTTAGGTTAGGATTTATTTTACAGGTAAATTTGTTATTATTTTAACTAGGTAACTATTAAATAGTTCTTAACTATTTAATAGCTATTGTACCTGGTTAAAATAAATACCAAGTTGCCTGTAAAATAAATATTAATCCTAAAATAGCTATAATATAATTATAATTTATATTGTAGCTATATTAGGATTTATTTTACAGGTAAGTATTTAGCTTTAAATAGGAATAATTTATTTAATAAGAGTTAATTTATTTCGTTAGATAAAAATTATATTTAAGTTAGGGGGGTGTTAGTGTTAGGGTTAGACTTAGCTTTAGGGGTTAATACATTTATTAGAATAGCGGTGAGCTCCGATCGGAAGATTAGGGGTTAATAATTGAAGGTAGGTGTCGGCGATGTTAGGGAGGGCAGATTAGGGGTTAATACTATTTATGATAGGGTTAGTGAGGCGGGTTAGGGGTTAATAACTTTATTATAGTAGCGGTGCGGTCCGCTCGGCAGATTAGGGGTTAATAAGTGTAGGCAGGTGTCGGCGACGTTGAGGGGGGCAGATTAGGGGATAATAAATATAATATAGGGGTCGGCGGTGTTAGGGGTAGCAGATTAGGGGTACATAGGGATAACGTAGGTGGCGGCGCTTTGCGGTCGGAAGATTAGGGGTTAATTATTTTAAGTAGCTGGCGGCGATGTTGTGGGGGGCAGATTAGGGGTTAATAAATGTAATATAGGGGTCGGCGGGGTTAGGGGCAGCAGATTAGGGGTACATAAGTATAACGTAGGTGGCGGTCGGAAGATTAGGGGTTAAAATTTTTAATCGAGTGGCGGCGATGTGGGGGGACCTCGGTTTAGGGGTACATAGGTAGTTTATGGGTGTTAGTGTACTTTAGGGTACAGTAGTTAAGAGCTTTATAAACCGGCGTTAGCCAGAAAGCTCTTAACTCCTGCTATTTTCAGGCGGCTGGAATCTTGTCGTTAGAGCTCTAACGCTCACTGCAGAAACGACTCTAAATACCAGCGTTAGAAAGATCCCATTGAAAAGATAGGCTACGCAAATGGCGTAGGGGGATCTGCGGTATGGAAAAGTCGCGGCTGTAAAGTGAGCGTTAGACCCTTTAATCACTGACTCCAAATACCAGCGGGCGGCCAAAACCAGCGTTAGGAGCCTCTAACGCTGGTTTTGACGGCTACCGCCGAACTCTAGATCTAGGCCTCAGTATTTTATTTTTTGTAATTTTAGACTTAATTTTTTTTAGTAGTGTTAGTTTTTTTGTGTGTGTAATTTTAATTGGTAGTTATTTTAATTTTAGTATAATAGTTTAGTATAATAGTTATGTTAGGTTAATTGTTAGTTTAAACAGGTTTTTTTAATTTCACAGGTAAGTTTTTATTTATTTTAAGATGTGGATATTGTAATTTTAATTTAAAGTTAGGGGTGATAGGTTTAGGGGTTAATAGTTTAATTTATTAGTGGCGATAATGGGGGCTGACGGTTTAGGGGTTCATAGGTTTATTTAGTAGTGGTGATGTGGGGGGCTGGTGGTTTAGGGGTTAATAGCATTAGTTAGTGGCAGTGGTGTCGGGGAGCGACGGAATAGGGGTTAATAACTTTAATATAGTGGCAGGGATGTGGGTGGGCGGCAGGTTAGGGGTTAATAAGTTTTAAATAGTGTTTGCAATGCGGGAGGGCCTCGGTTTACAGGTTAATAGGTAGTTTATGGGTGTTTGTGTACTTTGTAACACTTTAGTTAAGAGTTTTACTTTTTTACTGGTCTCAGATGGCAGAATGGATTGTGTCAGTATAGGCTGTAACGCAAGCATTTTAGCCACACAGCACAACCTGTAATACCAGCGCTATGGAAATCCCGCGTAAAAACGTAATTTTTTTTGAGTGGGGACTGACGTTGTGTTACAGGCTACAATGCTTGTGGTATAGCTATACCGACACGACTTGTAATGGCTGCGTTACTGTTTTTAGGCTGAAATTGCCATTTTTTTCAGCTGTAAAACCGTTAACGCAAAACTTGTAATCTAGGTGAATGTTTTTTACTGTGTATGTACTGTAAACATTTTACATTACAATGTTCTTCACCTAGGGGAAAATGTTTTGTTTTTTTGTATTTTTAAGCAGATATTCCTTTATATATCTGTATATAGCTATACCTAGGTTATTTTGTGGGGGTCCTCACTAATACTGTGCACCATCATCTCTGTCACCCCATAACAGCTAATATATATAATTGTCATGTAAATACTCTACTATTCACAAGAGGGGGCTGCAAAATATATCAAGCATTGTTAATAACGTTGTCCCTTTGCTTTTCTCAAAGCTAATGAGTACAATATATCAATCACTAATTAATCAATAATCAATGAGTACTGGCGTCTTTTTATTTTGTAAAAAAAAAAGCACTGACTATACCTATATATGTTCATATAGATATATAGTTATAGATATATACTTAAAAAAATAAATAATATATTCATATAGAAATATATATTTAAAAATAAAAAGAACATTTTCTTCTTTGTGAAAAACATTGGAATGTAAAATATGTATAACTACCTTCAGCGCACTTTGTTAAACGAGGTGTTAGCTTTTTTTTTTCATTGTGCACGCTCCATTGAAGTCTATGGAGAGAACAAGTTAATGTGGTCACGGTATCAGAAGTCCTAAAGCGAAGCATGACACATGAAAACAATTTACTTTCAACTTGTAATACGCATGCTAACCTGCACGCACAAAAAAGGTTTACTTCCAGCGGTGTTAATGCTCGAGTGGTAACATTAAATACCACTCCACTTGTAATCTAGCGCTATGTGTAACATTTGCAGAGAGATTAAATGCATAGTTAAATTCAGCTCTGGAGGAGCAATGCATACTGAGAACATCTGTTGAGCCATTTGAAGAGACAAATGTGTGTAGCCACCACTCAGTAGTTAGCATATACTTTTTAGCAAAGGATACCAAGAGAACAAAGTCTGATAATAGAAGTGTCTAAAATGACATGCTCTGTCATCATGAAAGTTTAATTTTGTTCAGGAGGTGCACAAAACCACTGGTTCTGAGTAGGAAACAACCAGTGAGCTAATCGGCACCAAAAGTCAAACATCCCCAGCTCGGGAGATGCAATGCTTCTGGCTCCAGAGGGGGTATTACCTATGTGTTTAACATTCATAAATCTAGGGATATTTTCTACATTTGCATAATATCTGTATGAAAATGGTGCAGAATATATTGCTGCAAGACAATGGGGTCAATGCTAGTCCTTGCAATCTCGTTTATCTGTGTTGTTGGTTTTTTTATTTGCTCCCTATCTCTATTTTTTAAATTCTGATTGATCACAATCCAATTGAGGACACCATATTGGAAAAAGTTTGTATCATATCAGCACATAGCAAGAAAATCATAAAATGCATCACCAGCTATGGCCAGGTGCAGATCTACCATTAGTGCAGCAGGTACGGTCGCAACAGGGCCCAAGAGCTGGAGGGGGCCCATAACAGCAGGTTATACATAGCTTTATGCAGAATGTTTACAATTTTAGTGCAGGGAAACCTTTTATTTGTGCAGGTTGTAGATCCATTCTATCTATCTATATATCTATCTATCAATCTACCTATCTATAATCTATCTATAATCTATCTATCTATAATCTATTTATCCATAATCTATCTACCACCACTGGGTGGAGCGGGCATGGCGGGGATGTGGTCTGTAGAGTGAATGCACAAAAGAGGAGACAGAGCAAAAGAGGGGAGTGAGAGAGAGCAAAAGAGGGGGGCAGAAAGAGCACAAAAAGGGGGAAGAAAGATCACAAAAGAGAGGGACGAGAAAGAGCACAAAAGAGAGGGGTGAGAAAGAGCACAAAAGAGAGGGGGGAGAGATTCCATCAGATCCAACTCCGGCAGCCCAATTTGAGGGTTAACCTGGAGAACACCTCCAGATGGAGAGCCCACTCCCCGGGATGAAATGTCTGTCTGCTCAGGAAATCTGCTTTCCAGTTGTCCACTCCAGGAATGTGGATGGCAGATAGACAACAATTGTGAGCATCTGCCCACTGAATAATCCATGCCACCTCCTTCATGGCTAAGGAACTCCGAGTTCCTCCCTAGTGGCTGAGCTTTCGCCCACTGAATAATCCGTGCCATCTCCTTTATGGCTAAGGAACTCCAAGTTCCTCCCTGGTTATTGATGTCAGCCACTGAGGTGACGTTGTCTGACTGAAACCTGATAAACTGGGCTAAGGACAATTGAGGCCAAGCCATCAGAGCATTGTAAATCGCTCGACTCCAAGATGTTTATTGGGAGAGCAGACTCCTCCTTAGTCCATAGTGCACCTTAACGAGTCCGAGACTGCTCCCCAGCCTAGCAGGCTGGCGTCCGTAGTCACAATCACCCAGAAAGGTCTCCAGAAGCATGTGCCCTGAGAGAGATGGTCCTGAGAAAGCCACCACGGGAGAGAGTCTCTTGTTGACTGGTCTAGATCTATCCTCTGAGACTGATCCAAATGGTCTCCGTTCCATTGTCTGAGCATGCATAATTGCAGAGATATCAAATGGAATAGAGCAAAGGGAATGATGTACATGGAAGCCACCATCAGACCAATTACCTCCATACATTGAGCCACTGATGGCCGAACAGTAGACTGAAGAGAGAGGCAAGAGGAGAGAATTTGGGATTTTCTGATCTCTGTCAGAAAAATTTTCATAGATAGGGAATCTATTATTGTCCCTAAGAAAACCACCCTTGTAGCTGGAACAAGGGAACTCATTTCCAGAATCACTTTCCAACCATGGGACAACAAGATCTCTGTATGAGAGTTTGCTTGTTAAATAGATGGGGCCTGAACCAATATGTTGTCCAGGTATTGCACCACTGCAATTTCCAGAGACCTGATCACTGCCAAGGGAGCCCCCAGAACTTTTAAGAAAATTCTGGAAGCTATGGCAATGCCAAAACGGAAGAGCCACAAACGGAAAGTGTTTGGCTAGAAAGGCAAATCTCAGGAATTTGTGATAATCCCTGTGGATGGGAACATGAAGATACGCGTCCTTCAGGTCTATGGTCGTCATGAACTGACCCTTTTGGACCACAGGAAGAACGGAACGAATGGTTTCCATTTTGAAGGAAGGTACCCTGAGAAACTTGTAGAGGCACTTTAGGTCTAACATGGGTCGAAAAGTTCCCTCTTTTTTGGGAACCATGAACAGATTTGAATAGAATCCTAGACCCTGTTCCCTTACTGGAATGGAACAATCACTCCCAGGGAGGAAAAGTCCTGAACGCAGTTCAAGAATGCCTCTCTTTTTACCTGGTCTGCAGATAATCTTGAGAGGTGGAATCTGACCCTTGGAGGGAATGTTTTGAATTCTATTTTGTACTCTCAGATACTTTGTCCACAGCCCAGGATCTGGGACATCTCGTCTCCACGCTTGACAAAACAAGGAAAGTCTGCCCCCCACTTGATCCGAACCCGGACCAGGGCCAACCCTTCATGCTGACTTAGATTCCACAGAGAGTTTTTTTGATTGCTTCCCTTTATTCCAAGAAGACTTGGACTGCTCCTGCTTGGAAGAGTGAGAGGAAGACTTTTGACCTTTGAAGTTAAGAAAGGAATGAAAATTACTTTGACGTCCTTTGAGTCTGTTCTTCTTGTCTTGTGGTAGAAAAGACCCTTTTCCACCCATAATATCAGAATTTATTTCTGCCAGACTAAGTCAGGAAGTAAGGAAGTGTCAGAAGTGTGGAATTAGAGGTAACATCAGCTGACCACGATTTTAGCCACAATGCCCTGCGGACTAGAACAGTGAAGTCAGACATCTTGGCTTCCAGTCTAATAACTTGCATGTTAGCATCAGAAATAAAGGAATTGAACTTATAACTGTGTATACTTGAATATGTAAATCTATCATAGCAACATTTTTGCAGGTATATTACATAAAGGAATTGTGACAGAAAAGTCAGAGAAAGAGAAGGGGAAAAAACTTTGATAGGAAGTCCCCAATCCTAAATACACTATTTTTATTCACTAAGTCACAGCAGCACTATTTATATTTTTCTATTGCACACACTGACATAAAATTCTCTCACAAGTTAAGGTCTAGGTATTGACTCTATAGACATCAAATAGTACACTCTACACAACCTATCACTTTTCCTTTATCTTCTTGATTTCACACACACAATAACACATCCAATATCCACCACACCACAGATCACAAATATTCACTAGTAGTTGCATGGGGTGTAGTTTTCTAACTTTTTTTATGGACAAATTTCTTGGGATTGGTAAAAGTGACTCTTACACAATGCCGCCTAAAATGAAAGACAGGAAGCCTAGAAACAGCATAGGTAGCACAGAGACAAGTTCAACAGAACGTATGACAAGTTCACAATCTGTCATAGACACCAATAACCTGATCAAACAAATTACAGATATCTTTATACCACAATTTGAGGAAGTAAAGACAAAATTAACTAGCTTAACTAGCGAATTAAAGCAATTCTCAAAAAGATTAACAGACATCGAAAATAATTTATCAGACCTAGAGGACACACAGTATACTCAACAGTCTACACTTAAGTCACAGGCTAAAACCCTAGATACTATCCAAGCTCGCATGGATGAACTAGAGGTTAGATCTCGGAGAAATAATCTTAAAATAGTAGGTCTTCCAGAGTCGTCAGAATATCTAGATCTATTGAATTTTGTTACACATACACTACCACAGATTCTTGATATGACTAAAGAGACATCTAGTATGGTAGTGGAAAGATTACATAGACTAGGGAGTTTTAATAACAAAGGAAATACCTCAAACCCCAAGAGACCAATATTAGTAACATTTTTAAAATTTCAAAATAAGCAAAAAATAATGTCATATTACAGAAAAAAGGGACCACTTGAGATTCATAAAGAACGAGTATTACTATTTCAAGATTTTTCAGCAGAGACGTCAAATAAAAGAAGAGTCATGGCCCCATGGTGTACACAGCTGATAAAGGAAGGTTTCCAAGCCACAATGATATACCTTGCTAAAATCAAGATAAACTGTGACAATAAAATAACTATATTAGAAAATGTAGAGGAAATTAAACAGTTCCTGGGAAATAACACAGGACAATAGAGAGATACATAAAATGTAATATAGAGGCCCAGGAGTAGTGTTGTGGAACTTGTCCACCATGTGTGTCTGTACAGATTTTTCAACTGTATTTCTTTCTCCTCTTTTTTTTTTTCCTCTCTTATATATATATTGGCCATCTAAGTGGTTAGGTATTTGATTAGATGCTGTTTCTATATAGCAAAGGATAAATATAATGAAAGACACACTTAATTTTCTATCGTGGAATGTTGGGGGAATCTCCTCCCCAATTAAGAGAAAAAAAATAGTTTATCAACTCAAAAAACATAAACCAGACATTGTCTTTTTACAAGAGACACACTTGAGTGATAAGGAAGCAAAAAAAGGAAGAGAGGGGTAGCGTGCGTTTTTATTAAAAACATAGATTTCCAAGTATTATCCCAAGACAAAGATGTAGAAGGGAGATATGTGATCTTAGAACTTAAAATTAATGATGTTTTGTTTACGCTATGTAATCTATATGCACCGAATGAATGTCGACCTGAATTCTGGGATACATTATTTGCAAAATTAATATGATAAATACACAGATGATAATCGGAGGTGATTTTAATAGTGTTTTTATTCCCCACCTGGACAGACTAAGAAATAGGAATTCCTACAGAGCTAGAAAGGAAATAGGGGCATATTTAACAAGCTCCGTATGGAGCTTGATGCCCCGTGTTTCTGGCGAGCCTGCAGGCTCGCCAGAAACAGCAGTTATAAAACAGCGGTCACAAATACCGCTGCACCATAACCTGTCCGCCTGCTCTGAGCGGGTTGATTGACACCCCCCTGCTGGTGGCCTATTGGCCGCGAATCTGCAGGGGGCAGCGTTGCACCAGCAGATCTTGTGAGCTGCTGGTGCAATGCTGAATACGGCGAGGTCTGATTCTCTTCTGACTGAGAATCCTCCTGAGACATACTTTTATCAGCTAAAATATGTTCTTTGCAATGTAAGGCCCTTTCAGTACATGAGGGACACATTTTAAATGGGGGTTCCACAATGGCTTCTAAACACATGGAACATTGGCTTTCCTCAATGTCAGACATGTGAAAACAGGCTAGTATTGACCACAAACAGGCTTGAAAACACTTTATTTAGTGAAAAAATAACAATCTGAAAAAACGGTACTGCGCCTTTAAGAGAAAAAAAGCATGCAATTGTTCCAAAACTGCTTTAAAACAATAAAATTATCCCAATTTTATGATAAAAGCAACCCAACTGTTCAGCTAAGTTTGCCCCACAAGGAAAGGAACACTTAACCCTTACCAGAAAAAACGGAATGCAATAAAATGTTTATTTCAATAAAAAACACCCCCTGCACCTCGCCAAAGCCCTGCTGTGGTGCCTACCTGCCCTCAGGGGTCTGTAAAATCGGATTAAACCTTCGATTTGGCCCAATACTGCTCTAAAAGGCCCACTGGAGTTGGAGCTTGCTGCTTGTCTGGTAAAAACAACTGTGCAACTGAGGCGCAAAAATAGGCCCCGCCCATCTCACTCCATGTCTCACAGCCTAAAATGACCGCACCAGAGCGGTCTAAAAGCCATGTGGGTTCAAATACCCATAATGAAGCCATGTGTACCCTGTAATACTGAATGAAGTATAAAAAACGTCTCTAATAAAAACGTTATCTGTACTCCCAGTCATGTAAACGTTTGCCCACAAACATCATAACATCAGTGTCAACCATTTTTATATAACCCAACATGCAAGTTCAGTAATACCCCTCTTTATACTTTAGGATTACTGCTTACCCTTTCCCTCATGGGGATACTGTCAGCCAATTCTGAAATAACACAGTGTCTCCAGAAAAAAATGACTGAACATACCTCACTGCTTATAGCATGAAAACGTTCCACACACTGAAGTTTCTTAAGTACTCCTCAGCCATTCTGTGGGAACTGCTCTGGATCTTAGTGACAAATGCTAAGATCATCAGCCCCCAGGCAGAAGTCTTCATCCATCTGCTGCCTGAGGGAAAATAGTACACACCGGTACCATTTAAAATATAAAACTCTTGCTTGAAGAAAATAAAAACTAACATTTTATCACCTCTTTCACTTTACCCTTCCTAGTACTTAGAGTAGGCAAAGAGAATGACTGGGGGGTGGAGTCAAGGGAGGAGCTATATAGACAGCTCTGCTGTGGTGCTCTTTGCCACTTCCTGTTAGCAGGAGGATCATATCCCACAAGTAAAGGATGGATCCGTGGACTCGTATCTTATAGAAGAAATGTCCCGTGTACACAGGCTTTAGGACTAGTCTATCTATAACCTATCTATCTATAATCTATAATGTAGCTATTATCAATCTATCTATCTATCTATCAATCTATCTATCTGCCAATCTATCCTCAAAATCATTATACAGAGCAGAATGTATATTAATACTTTTGCTTTTTACTGAGTTACCATTGGGGGGCCCCAAAAAAAATCTTGCACCAGGGCCCTCTGTTGAGTAAGTCAGCTACTGACAATAGCTTTGGCAATTACGATCCCGCCAACCATTGGTTCTGCAGCGCATTCATCACACAAAGGGTGTTGATAAAGTACAAAACTGGTATTTTAACACATCTGACTATATTCCAAGGCGATCTATAATAATTCTATTATCTTGTGCTTAAGCAATATACCCTGAAATGGTCACAGACACCATTTTAGATGTCTCTATCAAAGTATGGTCTAAACTCATTAAACCTATATTTAACACTATTGTATAGTCCCTCGATAGTAAGTGGGATGGAATATTTACATCAGTATATGTATTTAATAGACATCTATGTGATGTCTCATACAGATAATGAGTTCTGTAAGAAAAAAGCACAAAAATAGATGCAGATCCAGATTTAACAGTTTCAAATCTTGTATGAGTTAATCTCAGCTGTGTAGCATCCTTTTGTATGCTTAATAACACACTTAAAAAAGGTAAAAGTATATAGCCACATTCCCACTGAATCTACACAATAATTTTAATTACAAAATCCTAGCACAAAGGGAATTCTAGGTATACGAGAACTATTTAAAGGGACCTAAAACCCAAAATGTTTATTTCATGATTCAGATAGAACATGCTATTTTTAAACAACTTTCCAATGTATTTCTATGATCAATTGTGCTTCATGTCTGTGATATCCTGTATTGAAGGAGCAGCAATGCATTACTGGGAATAAGCTGTTCACATTGGTAAGCCAATAGGAAGAGGCATACATGTACAACCACCAATCAGAAGCTAGCTCCAAGCTCTTGGGCTTTCCTAGGTATACTTTTCAACAAAGGATACCAAGAGAATGAAGTCAATTAGATAATATAAGTAAATTGGAAAGTTGATAAAGTTTGTATGCTGTATCTGAATCATGAAAGAAAAAAAACAGAATTTATGTTTACCTGATAAATTACTTTCTCCAACGGTGTGTCCGGTCCACGGCGTCATCCTTACTTGTGGGATATTCTCTTCCCCAACAGGAAATGGCAAAGAGCCCAGCAAAGCTGGTCACATGATCCCTCCTAGGCTCCGCCTTCCCCAGTCATTCGACCGACGTAAAGGAGGAATATTTGCATAGGAGAAACCATATGATACCGTGGTGACTGTAGTTAAAGAAAATAAATTATCAGACCTGATTAAAAAAACCAGGGCGGGCCGTGGACCGGACACACCGTTGGAGAAAGTAATTTATCAGGTAAACATAAATTCTGTTTTCTCCAACATAGGTGTGTCCGGTCCACGGCGTCATCCTTACTTGTGGGAACCAATACCAAAGCTTTAGGACACTGATGAAGGGAGGGAGCAAATCAGGTCACCTAGATGGAAGGCACCACGGCTTGCAAAACCTTTCTCCCAAAAATAGCCTCAGAAGAAGCAAAAGTATCAAACTTGTAAAATTTAGTAAAAGTGTGCAGTGAAGACCAAGTCGCTGCCTTACATATCTGATCAACAGAAGCCTCGTTCTTGAAGGCCCATGTGGAAGCCACAGCCCTAGTGGAATGAGCTGTGATTCTTTCAGGAGGCTGCCGTCCGGCAGTCTCGTAAGCGAATCTGATGATGCTTTTAAGCCAAAAAGAGAGAGAGGTAGAAGTTGCTTTTTGACCTCTCCTTTTACCAGAATAAACAACAAACAAGGAAGATGTTTGTCTAAAATCCTTTGTAGCATCTAAATAGAATTTTAGAGCACGCACTACATCCAAATTGTGCAACAAACGTTCCTTCTTTGAAACTGGATTCGGACACAAAGAAGGCACGACTATCTCCTGGTTAATGTTTTTGTTAGAAACAACTTTCGGAAGAAAACCAGGTTTAGTACGCAAAACCACCTTATCTGCATGGAACACCAGATAAGGAGGAGAACACTGCAGAGCAGATAATTCTGAAACTCTTCTAGCAGAAGAAATTGCAACCAAAAACAAAACTTTCCAAGATAATAACTTAATATCAACGGAATGTAAGGGTTCAAACGGAACCCCCTGAAGAACTGAAAGAACTAAATTGAGACTCCAAGGAGGAGTCAAAGGTTTGTAAACAGGCTTGATTCTAACCAGAGCCTGAACAAAGGCTTGAACATCTGGCACAGCTGCCAGCTTTTTGTGAAGTAACACAGACAAGGCAGAAATCTGTCCCTTCAAAGAACTTGCAGATAATCCTTTCTCCAAACCTTCTTGAAGAAAGGATAGAATCTTAGGAATTTTTATCTTGTCCCAAGGGAATCCTTTAGATTCACACCAACAGATATATTTTTTCCATATTTTGTGGTAGATTTTTCTAGTTACAGGCTTTCTGGCCTGAACAAGAGTATCAATGACAGAATCTGAGAACCCTCGCTTTGATAAGATCAAGCGTTCAATCTCCAAGCAGTCAGTTGGAGTGAGACCAGATTCGGATGTTCGAACGGACCTTGAACAAGAAGGTCTCGTCTCAAAGGTAGCTTCCATGGTGGAGCCGATGACATATTCACCAGATCTGCATACCAAGTCCTGCTTGGCCACGCAGGAGCTATCAAGATCACCGATGCCCTCTCCTGATTGATCCTGGCTACCAGCCTGGGGATGAGAGGAAACGGCGGGAATACATAAGCTAGTTTGAAGGTCCAAGGTGCTACTAGTGCATCTACTAGAGTCGCCTTGGGATCCCTGGATCTGGACCCGTAGCAAGGAACCTTGAAGTTCTGACGAGAGGCCATCAGATCCATGTCTGGAATGCCCCACAATTGAGTAATTTGGGCAAAGATTTCCGGATGGAGTTCCCACTCCCCCGGATGAAATGTCTGACGACTGAGAAAATCCGCTTCCCAATTTTCCACTCCTGGGATGTGGATTGCAGACAAGTGGCAGGAGTGAGTCTCCGCCCATTGAATGATTTTGGTCACTTCTTCCATCGCCAGGGAACTCCTTGTTCCCCCCTGATGGTTGATGTACGCAACAGTCGTCATGTTGTCTGATTGAAACCGTATGAACTTGGCCTTTGCTAGCTGAGGCCAAGCCTTGAGAGCATTTAATATCGTTCTCAGTTCCAGAATATTTATCGGGAGAAGAGATTCTTCCCGAGACCAAAGACCCTGAGCTTTCAGGGGTCCCCAGACCGCGCCCCAGCCCACCAGACTGGCGTCGGTCGTGACAATGACCCACTCTGGTCTGCGGAAGCTCATCCCCTGTGACAGGTTGTCCAGGGACAGCCACCAACGGAGTGAATCTCTGGTCCTCTGATCTACTTGTATCGTCGGAGACAAGTCTGTATAGTCCCCATTCCACTGACTGAGCATGCACAGTTGTAATGGTCTTAGATGAATTCGCGCAAAAGGAACTATGTCCATTGCCGCTACCATCAAACCTATTACTTCCATGCACTGCGCTATGGAAGGAAGAGGAACAGAATGAAGTATTTGACAAGAGTTTAGAAGTTTTGATTTTCTGGCCTCTGTCAGAAAAATCCTCATTTCTAAGGAGTCTATTATTGTTCCCAAGAAGGGAACCCTTGTTGACGGAGATAGAGAACTTTTTTCTACGTTCACTTTCCACCCGTGAGATCTGAGAAAGGCCAGGACAATGCCCGTGTGAGCCTTTGCTTGAGGAAGGGACGACGCTTGAATCAGAATGTCGTCCAAGTAAGGTACTACTGCAATGCCCCTTGGTCTTAGCACCGCTAGAAGGGACCCTAGTACCTTTGTGAAAATTCTTGGAGCAGTGGCTAATCCGAACGGAAGTGCCACAAACTGGTAATGCTTGTCCAGGAATGCGAACCTTAGGAACCGATGATGTTCCTTGTGGATAGGAATATGTAGATACGCATCCTTTAAATCCACCGTGGTCATGAATTGACCTTCCTGGATGGAAGGAAGAATTGTTCGAATGGTTTCCATTTTGAACGATGGAACCTTGAGAAACTTGTTTAGGATCTTGAGATCTAAGATTGGTCTGAATGTTCCCTCTTTTTTGGGAACTACGAACAGATTGGAGTAGAACCCCATCCCTTGTTCTCCTAATGGAACAGGATGAATCACTCCCATTTTTAACAGGTCTTCTACACGATGTAAGAATGCCTGTTTTTTTATGTGGTCTGAAGACAATTGAGACCTGTGGAACCTCCCCCTTGGGGGAGGCCCCTTGAATTCCAGAAGATAACCTTGGGAGACTATTTCCAGTGCCCAAGGATCCAGAACATCTCTTGCCCAAGCCTGAGCGAAGAGAGAGAGTCTGCCCCCCACCAGATCCGGTCCCGGATCGGGGGCCAACATCTCATGCTGTCTTGGTAGTAGTGGCAGGTTTCTTGGCCTGCTTTCCTTTGTTCCAGCCTTGCATTGGTCTCCAGGCTGGCTTGGCTTGATAAGTATTACCCTCTTGCTTAGAGGACGTAGCACTTGGGGCTGGTCCGTTTCTGCGAAAGGGACGAAAATTAGGTTTATTTTTGGCCTTGAAAGACCTATCCTGAGGAAGGGCGTGGCCCTTGCCCCCAGTGATATCAGAGATAATCTCTTTCAAGTCAGGGCCAAACAGCGTTTTCCCCTTGAAAGGAATGTTAAGCAATTTGTTCTTGGAAGACGCATCCGCTGACCAAGATTTTAGCCAAAGCGCTCTGCGCGCCACAATAGCAAAACCAGAATTTTTCGCCGCTAACCTAGCCAATTGCAAAGTGGCGTCTAGGGTGAAAGAATTAGCCAATTTGAGAGCATGAATTCTGTCCATAATCTCCTCATAAGAAGAAGAATTATTATTGAGCGCCTTTTCTAGTTCATCGAACCAGAAACACGCTGCTGTAGTGACAGGAACAATGCATGAAATTGGTTGTAGAAGGTAACCTTGCTGAACAAACATCTTTTTAAGCAAACCTTCTAATTTTTTATCCATAGGATCTTTGAAAGCACAACTATCTTCTATAGGTATAGTGGTGCGTTTGTTTAGAGTAGAAACCGCCCCCTCGACCTTGGGGACTGTCTGCCATAAGTCCTTTCTGGGGTCGACCATAGGAAACAATTTTTTAAATATGGGGGGAGGGACGAAAGGTATACCGGGCCTTTCCCATTCTTTATTTACAATGTCCGCCACCCGCTTGGGTATAGGAAAAGCTTCGGGGGGCCCCGGGACCTCTAGGAACTTGTCCATTTTACATAGTTTCTCTGGAATGACCAAATTCTCACAATCATCCAGAGTAGATAACACCTCCTTAAGCAGAGCGCGGAGATGTTCCAATTTAAATTTAAATGTAATCACATCAGGTTCAGCATGTTGAGAAATTTTCCCTGAATCTGAAATTTCTCCCTCAGACAAAACCTCCCTGGCCCCCTCAGACTGGTGTAGGGGCACTTCAGAACCAATATCATCAGCGTCCTCATGCTCTTCAGTATTTTCTAAAACAGAGCAGTCGCGCTTTCGCTGATAAGTGGGCATTTTGGCTAAAATGTTTTTTATAGAATTATCCATTACAGCCGTTAATTGTTGCATAGTAAGGAGTATTGGCGCACTAGATGTACTAGGGGCCTCCTGTGTGGGCAAGACTGGTGTAGACGAAGGAGGGGATGATGCAGTACCATGCTTACTCCCCTCACTTGAGGAATCATCTTGGGCATCATTTTCTCTAAATTTTGTGTCACATAAATCACATCTATTTAAATGAGAAGGAACCTTGGCTTCCCCACATTCAGAACACAGTCTATCTGGTAGTTCAGACATGTTAAACAGGCATAAACTTGATAACAAAGTACAAAAAAACGTTTTAAAATAAACCGTTACTGTCACTTTAAATTTTAAACTGAACACACTTTATTACTGCAATTGTGAAAAAGTATGAAGGAATTGTTCAAAATTCACCAAAATTTCACCACAGTGTCTTAAAGCCTTAAGAGTATTGCACACCAAATTTGGAAACTTTAACCCTTAAAATAACGGAACCGGAGCCGTTTTTATATTTAACCCCTTTACAGTCCCTGGTATCTGCTTTGCTGAGACCCAACCAAGCCCAAAGGGGAATACGATACCAAATGACGCCTTCAGAAAGTCTTTTCTATGTATCAGAGCTCCTCACACATGCATCTGCATGTCATGCTTCCCAAAAACAAGTGCGCAATAGAGGCGCGAAAATGAGACTCTGCTTATGATTAGGGAAAGCCCCTAGAGAATAAGGTGTCCAATACAGTGCCTGCCGGTTATTTTACATAGTTCCCAAGATTAAAATAATTCCTCAAGGCTATGGAGTATAAAATATGCTTATATATAAATCGTTTTAGCCCAGAAAATGTCTACAGTCTTAAAAGCCCTTGTGAAGCCCTTTTTTTCTTTCTGTAATAAAAATGGCTTACCGGATCCCATAGGGAAAATGACAGCTTCCAGCATTACATCGTCTTGTTAGAATGTGTCATACCTCAAGCAGCAAAAGTCTGCTCACTGTTCCCCCAACTGAAGTTAATTCCTCTCAACAGTCCTGTGTGGAAACAGCCATCGATTTTAGTAACGGTTGCTAAAATCATTTTCCTCTTACAAACAGAAATCTTCATCTCTTTTCTGTTTCAGAGTAAATAGTACATACCAGCACTATTTTAAAATAACAAACTCTTGATTGAATAATAAAAACTACAGTTAAACACTAAAAAACTCTAAGCCATCTCCGTGGAGATGTTGCCTGTACAACGGCAAAGAGAATGACTGGGGAAGGCGGAGCCTAGGAGGGATCATGTGACCAGCTTTGCTGGGCTCTTTGCCATTTCCTGTTGGGGAAGAGAATATCCCACAAGTAAGGATGACGCCGTGGACCGGACACACCTATGTTGGAGAAATTGGGTTTCCTGACCCT